>NW_026042371.1:0-360744 GCF_023856365.1 Brienomyrus brachyistius | reverse complement strand
TTGGTACAATATACTGGAGCCCAAGGTGATCTTTCGCAAGGGAGTCACTCTGGATTCCCAGTTCACAGTTTGTCCGGTCTTCACCGCAAAGCCTGAGTACCAAATGTGCTCATGTGTTCCCTCACGTGTGGCCCAGATCGAGGTGGGGGGGTGGTCTCATGGAGCAGAGGACACAGCTAGAATACAAAAAAAGCCTGGTTGATGCGGCATCTCCCCCGACTCAGATTCCGCCTGTTGTTCCCCTCCTCTCTCCTGCTGATGGGGCTGATAAGATTATCCTCCAGCAAAGTCCTGGTTTGTCCCTCCGGGCTGTAAGGCATCCCCGCTTGGAGGACAGACACCTCCTCACCCAGGGGCGTAGGAACTGAAGGGGACGGTGGGGGACGTGTACTCGCCAATATTTAATTAGTCTTCATTCAGGCTCCCTATAAATAGACCCTTGCCTTTATATCAGGATTCCCAGAGTTTGCATGTTTTGCTGCTGAAACATACCTTAACCTTTTTGTAAACTGCCCCCTGAGAACTAGAATTAGGGAACCCTGCTTTATATTATTCTGTTGTGTGCCCCCCCTCAATATCAAACTCTCTTTCCAACACCATTGTCCTCACCGTTCCAAGACTCACACTGAGTTTATATCAGCTCTGAAACCCTGACACATATTTACCTTACTCAGCAGATGCTTTTGGCCAATGTTACGTATATGTGAGTTCCAGAGATCAGGGTCAGACAGGGTCCCTGGTGCAGCTGGGGTTACGAACACTATTGCAGTTACTCTGCTGGGATTTGAACCAACAACCTTTCAGATACAGGCACAGAACCCAAACATAAATTATTAAATTCTATTAAATTTAGAGACTATGTTGCATCATTCAAGATTATATTTTTCATTCCTATAGTTAGATGAGAGATCAAGATGATGTATATTTTTAATACTCGCATTATACCGGCACCCCATGAGGGATGTACCCCAGCTGCATGCCCTGTGCTGCCTGGGACGGGCTCCAGGCTTGCATTATGCCGCAACTGCATTTTCATTAATAATTGTTAGTTAGGTTATAACTAAATAATAACACTTTACGAACAGGGCTGCCAGCATATGCTGTGAAACTACGGTAGATAGCTCAAACTACAGCAGCAGGTCTGATACTCAGACTGGCGAAATACTCTCACATCCCATATCTTTATTCATGAACCCCATATAAATGGAGCTAAGTGCTGCACGGTGGTGCATCCCCTTGACCCTAATCCTGACCCTGATCCTGACCTTAACCATGTTCATGGAATGATACCTACTCACACCAAATCTCCCATCAGCACCTACACTCCGCCTCTCCTTCTACCATCAGAATCATCTGATGATTCCTCCACCACATGAGAACAGTAGAATTCATGGTTCTCCACAAGAAGCACCTCAGTGGTGGAATGGACTGCCCAGCTATATCTGGTCTGCAGAATCGCTCATCACCTTCGAGAAACATCACAAGATCCATTTTTTCTGAGAAACACTCCACTAACCTTACAGACAGTCTCCAGGTAACGACTGAAGCGCGTTCCCTTTAAGTCTTTAAGTCAAATTTGTCGGTAAGTTGCAAAATAGCAATACAGTAGATGATATTAATAATATTCAGTAATAATAAATGCATCTACATATGGTACTATACTGTACTTGAGCAGACAAACCACTGAAGCCACACAATTTTTTCACCAGTGTCATATACTAGTGCGTGTGTTTCTTATTATGAATGATTGTATTTTCATTTGATAGGAGATTTACGGCAGTCCATCTGTAGTTGCAAGTTGTCCGTACGTCAGGGCTTGTACTGCCTACTGTACCACTGGCCCAATTATCAGCTTTTTTGATGCTAGGTTCTAAGGTATCTTGTGCGCGCTGCCTGCCATTCGTTGGAAGCTCAGCTAATAGCTGTGTCCCGGTAACGTTTCTGCTGCGGAAATCCAGCCAGGCTCGTGTCTGTCAGGGTCAAATTAACAGTGTGCAGAAACAACATGTCAGGTTTTCACTCTAACTCTCATGCTGTCCTCGAAAGACAAAACCCTAAACATCACTTCAGTATACACTAATTTGCACAGTCATAAATCACTGTAAAAACAGTTCATAAATCATAAAGATCATTTTATGTATATCAACAAAGAACAGTAAATAACTACCAAACAAATATTAGTTTCGTGAGGAGCTTTACCAAATTGCTCTTAATACAGATCAACATTATTATAGTCATTAAAACACCCTGGGGTGTTATTTTTAATGTTTTTTTTAAGTGAATTAAACACAACTCAGGGGTCGAAATAAGGTCAGACTTGATTACTGAGTCATATTTTGACTCAAACTTGTTTTCCGTACTGGAAAGGAACGAGCACCCTGTCCATGCTAAGTCTGGCCCGCCATCTGAACACGCTTTATAGAATATTTTACGGCTCATGTGTGCTTGGCGTAACACCATCTTTTTAAACGAAAACTATTTCAACAATTTCATAGTCAATAAAGTTTAGTAGTTTTAGCACGCTATCCCGCGAAATCGCACTAAGCTTCCCTTTGCCATCGCACACCACAAGCATCATACTCCTTATCCCACTGGACACAATCTCACTCCGTCCCCCTGCCCCCCCATTCAGATTTTATCCAGAATGCTAGCTAGATGATGCCGCTCGTTAAAAATAAAATTCCCAAAAGTTGCAGCACATGCAGCGTGATTTTGAAGTAAACATTCGATGCGATGGAAATCCCAGCCGCAGCTGAGGAGCAGGTGCTGGTGTGAGCGACTCACCGAGTACATTGGGGGGGGGGGGGTCCTACTGGCCAGCCGGTGTGCCCCCCAGGCACAGACTCTGTCCTGTTCCGCCTTTGTAAGGCTCTGAAAGGGTGCTTTGGTGGGGGGAGAAAGGGAACTAGCCAGGTCTCTGTAGGCTATTAAGGCAAATTACAGGTATCTAGTTACCTCTGTGGTGTGACCGGCTGGGAGAAGACCACAAGGGGCAAGCGGCAGAGCAAGGGTCACCAGGGGACACCAGAGCCCCTCACTGCCCGCCTCCAGCTTCTCCGCAAAAGCGGCAGGTCAAACACAGAGATCCACCGCATGCATCCATCACTGGCCGACTCCGCCAGCCCCCCCACGCAATTCCATCTTACATCATATAAAGGGAAAAACAGATGTTTCCCCCGTGCTTTGTAGATATCTACCGAAGAACAAAGCCATCACACTGAAAAATGTTTCCCTGAATTACGATATGCTGACAACCGGAGAACAAACTGCGCCGACATGTTCTACATCACAGCAGAAACAAGACGCATCACAGCAAGGGGGTGGAGCCTCCATGATTAGCATTAGTATAGGAAAAATTATCTTTATCATATATATATGTGTATGTACAACATATTATACTGGACATACTCTTCATGCTGAAATTTCATACTGAGTTTGGTTTCATATTACGGGGAGCATAACAATATTGCTAGATAAACTGTCTACTGATTGTAAAAGGGAAGTGTTTGATATTTAATCGTAAGCTTGTAAGCAACATAATATCTGTGTAGTCTACCAAATATTTACTATTATGGCAGAAGGCTTGCTAGTTTAATAAACAGTGCCATTTTTGTTTGCTGTGTACTGTACATATTTAGTTAGTTATGAGTGAAATATACTTCTCCCACCGCAAGGATATTTGTAGAATATTTTAGAATAATATTTTTCAATAATTCCCGTGACCATGTAATGATTAATATATAACGATTAATATGGATGGATAGATTTTAGCTCTATATAAGATACCATATGAATCCTTAAACATCATAAAACATACTGACAAGACAGAAAGAATTAATATTATCAACCGTAATTTAAAAATGAAAAGCCAAAGCTGCAGTCTGTTATAGTCAATGGTATATTCCACTTTCAAAGAGGAAATGTGTCATTAAAGCCTACATTTCCTGTGGTGGTAATGACCAGTCAACTTGTGTTCCTGCCCCTCGACTTTCTACTTAAACCCTAAATGTGGGTCGTCATTTCCATTCTTTGTAAATCAAAGTAAGAAGGTGAATCGACCCAGGGAATGCCGTCCTTTCTGTTCGGAGGAGCGTGGAGAGAGGTCTTCGGGTGGATGGCCTTCCCCGTCCTCTCCTATCCTCTTTCCTAAGTGTTCAGTTTACTTCAGGCCCCTATGCTGGCCTGACCATCTCCAAATGAGGCAAACTTCCGCAGAAGTCTTTCATAACCAACCACCATGCTCAGATAAGAGTCAGTTTCCACAATCAACGTGCATGGAAGGTAGTGGAGCCAGAGTAATGAATGCGAGATCAGTGCAGCTGATTTACGCACCGTGAGAGAGGACAAAAGAGCAAAAACCGTGAAAAATGACACAGTCCTCTGCAGACAAGTCAACTACAAACAGCTGTGACAAACACATCTTTTATCTCAGCAACACAACTTAGAGTTCTTGTCGTAGCTAGCTAACTTGTTAGTGGCAAAATTTAGCATTGTTTTCCCTGAAACTACCAATGTAATATAAATTCTGGGCTGTAAAAACATGGCAGCGTTTTATAAGACATTCCACAAAACCAAGGAATAATGCTGGTCAAGTGCAACGACTCATTTTACAATCTGACCCCAATTCCTTCATCCAATAGCTGATTCATCATAATTCAATGTGGCAATGGAACACTAGACAAGTCATATAACCTACTTCAGTCAGACTGTAGTTACATTACCATCAGAACACAAACTCAACAGAAAAATACAGCGTATCTTAATTAAATTTACCCGTTAACTTTTGAATAGCTATAAATGCCCACTAGCTAGGGGGCGCCAGCTGATTTCTGAAGTTTCTAACTTTCTCCTAATAATTCTTCTTAAATATATTAATTTGGATTTGTCTGTTTGATACATCAGTTAAAGATTAGACAGAATTTAGAGCAAAAATAAATGTCTACATGAACAAATCCTCAGGACACAAGCTGATTGTCACTATGAAGATTCTTCCATTTCAAAAGATGTGCCTGCAATATTTCATTGCTTCTTTAAATTTATTGATATTCAGTTACACACATGTGTGACTGACATTGGAGGAGTTATTTAAGTGTTCTTGCAAAATTATCAACTGAAAATGAATGGTTCACAGTAAATGCCTGATTGGCTGGAGGTGGCTGTTGCGATAAATTTATTGTCAAACATGCACTTTGAAACAGAGGCTCCATTGATCTGGAGGTGATGAAGGGGCTGGAATTCATGCGAGAAAACATCAAGCGCACCATTGAACGTTATTTATGTGGAATATTTCAGTTTTAACTGTTGAGAAAAATCTGAATCTTTTTAGCAGTGGTGACGCTGGAACATAATTTTAAACAGTTTTCTCTCCGTTTAGTTCACGTTCTCTTTAACAGTAGACGAAAACACTAAAATGAGTTTTTAAAATCATTTTCAGTTCAAAGGCCAAAGATAATGTCTGTATGTAAACCAGCATGATCTGACATTAATATAAAGTTGTTCTAAACAATGCAGAAGCTTCCAGATGGTGGTTTGACACTTAAATATTTAAAAAGCCGGCCCAGGTGTTACATTTGAGAATGAATTTTGGTGTAATTTTGCTCCATCCTCACTCCAGACAGCCGTTACCTGAGAATGCTGTCCCACAATGTCTGACAATGCCTGACGATTCCCTTATATACCACCAAGGTATATGAGGGGAGCCATTTGTGACATAACGATAAAATTATTAATATCGTGGGCACGTTCTACTTATTTGTTCCCTAATATTGCGTTTTATTAATCTCTTTGCTTGTTTTAATTAAATGTTTTATTAATTCGTTCCCTCATTTTCCTTAAATTGTGGCCACGTTCGACTAAACCGTTCTCATAATATGTTAAAACATGTCCACCATGTATGCAACTTTTATCATAACGTCTTCAGCGGGCTTCTGTCTTTTCATATAAAAATCATATTAAAATATTTTTTATCAACGTCAGGGGCTAAAACGATTCAGATATGTAGCTTGTTAACAGAAAACGTATGATTGTTCGTTTAATTTAATAGGAGTGGCGCATAGCGTGACAGAAGTTATTCTAGAGTAACAGATTTCAGATTGGGCATTATAAGTTAGCGTTCTGTAGGAAAATTCACAGGCAATTATGTAGACGGCATCATTCGTCACATTAACTGAAATTGCTGTCACATTAACATTGTGACAATGTTGTAAATATTGTATGTTAATATATAAGCTGTATGACTATAAATAAGGTGATATTAGCTATTAACTAATGCCTTGACCCTGTGGTCGACAAGGTTTTTTTGAATGTGGGGTGGACACACTGGCATAAAACTAATATTTTATTTTAAATGTGGGGGGGCCCAAACGATTAATTATGTAATGTGAGGGGGACACATCCCCCTCAGATTTAATGATGCCGACGCCCATGAGTTAATGAAGTGCCTCTTCGGTCGGGAGTCTGTCCACGCCTGTGTGGTAGTTGTGCCCAGGGGGGTCCTCACTTTAATCATGGTGAGGGAGAGCCTCCAGAGTGGGCATCACATCCGTCATAAGCGCGCGCCATCAAAGGGCTCACAGACAGTTACGAGCGGATCCATGGGGCGCTCTTTGAGTCCACCCCCCCCCCTCCTCCATTTCCTGCACTTTACTGCTATCAAAAGACAGGCATTACAGTCTGAGACCATTCCCGAGTGCCGCTAAATTGCTCCGAGTCGCATCTGCGGCTGGTTTGCCATCCAGACGCAACCCTGAGTGGAAACAGAACCACAGAAAACCAAAACAGGCTGAGGGGACTCCAACCGCGTGTGCCTTCATCCTTTGTTGCTTGGAGGACAAATCGTACAACCTTAATTGCAACGAAATTAGATAAATCTGAATTCAACCAAATTCTGTCAGGTTATGGACTGAAAGGCTAACTGAGCTCTTTGTCACATGTCAAAAGCAAGCTGGGCCCCTGTGTTTCATGTCTTCAATGTTGAGTTTCCTCTCGTATTGTCAAGCCGTGCGGCTGTTTTTCAGTGTGGCCCTCACGCTGAAGCCAGCGAGTAATAAAAAAAGAATCCTATGGAAATCAAATGGGAAATGGAAATGTTATGCAAGCACTTAGAGGCTGGTTAAGGCTGCAGCCGGGCGGCGTGACGCGGAGCCATGATGTGAACGTGTCATTTCCATTATTGAAATCAGACTGGCAGACAGGAAGGTGATGGGCGGCTGGCCAGGCAAATCAAGTGGCTGTCAGGCTTGTCACTCGGTCCACTGGCGTGAGGTTCTGACCCTGACACAATCCACTGGACACGAGGGGGGCAGCTGGCACTCCCCACACCCCCTTTGTCGTTATGTACAATTATCCAAATGGCGTCTCTGTCAGGAGGCCCCAGTCACTGACCCCGTGTCCTCAGGTGCCTGTCCCTCTTCTGGGTGCTGGGTGTTGGATTCTGGGACGCCTCGTTACGCACCGTCACAGGGACCTGACAGGCACTGCCTTTACAGTATTTCCCCGGAGTCCTCCCTGACGCAAATGTGCGCATCCAAATTCGGAAGTCTACAATTTCACGTGCAGCCAACATGACCCCCCTCCCCCATGCACTTTCCGTTGGAACAATCACCCCCACCCCCCATGCACTTCCTGTTGGTACAATCACCCCCACCCCCCATGCACTTCCTGTTAGTACAATCACCCCCATCTTCATGTACTGCCTATTGGTACAATCACCCCCACCCCCTATGCACTTCCTGCTGGTACAATCTCCTCTCCCCCCCATGTTCTTCTTGTTGGTACAATCCCCTCTCCCCCCCCATGCACTTCTTGGTGGTACAATCCCCTCTCCCCCATACAGCCCCCAGTCCTATGCCTCTGACCACTCACTCTGCCCTAATTAGAGAGGTGGGTACAGAGCTGCTTGCAGGGGCATTTGGAGTTTGCTGGAAGGTGAGGTCTGCTTCAAATTAGACATCAGGCTATGGACACACGCAACTTTTTCAGTTCACAATGCAGCCCTTCCTCCCGCGAGGGCACCGGCATGAACAGTACAAACGCACAGCGACACGCAGCTTTCATCCTGAACAGTTCACGTAACATGAATGCACAGAGAATCGGACCCATGAGACGGTTCCCACAAGTGTGTCTGAACGGGCTGAGCAGAGCTGTCACAGATACTTTGTAGATAAAGCTCCTCACCATGTTTGGCCAAGGTTTGGTTTCAACAGCCTTGACCAAATCACTCCCCCCCCAAACGTCCACAGTACTCCCACAACATTGGTAAGGACATGTCCATACCATCCAAAACCAAATCTACGGCCCTTTATCTAGCCTGTTGATATCACCAAAAAACTACGGTAGTAGGAGACTTCAGAAAGCACCATCATTTAACTCATTATTTCCATGTGAGGAAAGGCTGAAATCTCATAACAAAGCAGAACTTCTGCAACATCAGTGATCTGAGGTCATGGTGTAGTCAGGTATCAGGATACTTATCAGCAGTAGCCTGTAATCTCTATCACCGTGCACATGAGACATAGACCTATAAAAATTTGGGATTGTTGCCATGGGAACATGCACTGGATTACCAACAAGGATTTAAATGATTGTTGTTTAGGAGTAAGACAACAATCGGGTGAATCCCGAAACGTGACAGTGACCTTGATGATAAAGCCATGATTGGCTCCTCGGAGAGTACGCGCACACATGGCAGACAACAGCCCCCTCGGACGCACATTAGCGTCCGTTTGCATAACACGGACTCATCTGGCTAAATGGACGCCATGGCGATATTCCTGCATTTCTTCACCTTCATATTTATATATCAACTGGTCCATACAAGCAGCTTTCCTTGGCTTTAAGCCTGGGGATAATTTTATATGAACCCAGTTAACAGCAAAGGGTGGGAAGACCTAGATTTGCCCGTGTCAGACTTTGTGCGCATCATGCACTGGGTTTATTGCTTCCTTTTATGACCCAGCGGAGTCATATCTGATGCTCTGTTGGGTGGGTAATCACCTGTGGGTGCGTCGGCATTCCTGGGGCTGCCACTCTGCTCATTATTCAGCTCGCCAGTCATTCACGCATGTTAGTACTATTTTTATTTTGCTGTTGACTTTATTCAATGCAGCTACCAAACTCTACGCTACTTTAAGGAGTAACTGCGATTAGAAATCACTGTACAGCATTAGGGAATCCTTTAGTCTGGGAAACCAAACACTGATTGCATTCGTAGGTATACTTTATATAGTTTTCTTTTCCCCTTGTAGGATATGTCCCAAGTCATGCTGTCTGCTTTTATTTGACTGGGAAGATAAAATGATTCATTGAACTGGTCAGTACAGAACCATTTCAAATCTAGCATACAGCCAAGGGTCTGGCTACTGCAAACGTTGTGTAATCAGTGAGTGTATGTCTGGCTTTTTCTGCCCTGCTAGGCTGTTTGAGGCACAGCAGTAAGGCTCCGATGATAGTATTTCCTTTGGCAGTTGGGCCCAAGCTTACCGCCCTGCATGACTAACTCATGTTCCCCCAGCTGATCTAATTATTACTTGTTTTACCTCCCTCACGCAAACTAATGGTCTCGGCAAAAAAGCAGCAGTAACAACTAAAGTCTTCTTATTAGGGCAAGTAGATAAAAATCTCACCTTAACATGCAAAAAAGGTCCTGGTGTGAGGAAATCACTGATGCCAAGAGAGAATGTCTTTCACCTTAGTATCGCCTAATAACTTATAATTCATGCATTTGTCGCTTTTATGTACAACTGTGCACCATGCAGGTAGCGGCAACTAAATAATAGATTATGAATCGATACATTTAGCCTGACGTTGTCGGCATGGCCTTTAAGGCCCCCTAGAACTGATTCCGTTTTTGTCAAAAGCTCCTTTTGTGGCCTTGTGATCGGCCTCCCCGGCACGAACGTGAATGGGTTCAGTATCGTTTACCACGCTTTTGAAAGGAGGCCTCATTACGGAGCTTGTGTAGCGAGCCGCTAGACACGTCCCTCTTTGGAACTCAGACGCACGGGACAAAAACGGGGAATGGGCTCTTGGAGACAAAGTCAGACTCAGTAAACCTACTGCTGAACCCCGTAAATAAGAATAAAGGGGGCAAAGAAAGGCTTGGGACCAGACTCTAGCTGTTAACCACTAATTGCTACACTTCTTGCCATTCATGATATCAAACTCTGGTGCTAAAGGCCAGGGAGGTTAGACTAATTAGAATCTTGCTGGCACACTTCCCCTGCCCTGCCGAATCCCAGAATTCCCAGGGTGTGTGTGTGTGCATTTTACTTTATTTTTTTTCTACAACTCAATGCCAGGGAACAGCTGGCAAGGGATCAATTTTCATTGTTTTCCATTAGGTCCGGAGCTGTGTCCCCCTGTTCGGAAGGATTTAAAAGACAGCATTCGTGGGATTTCCTCCCCCCGCTGGCACGATTGCCTGACGAAGACCCCTTTGCTTGGGGCTTCTATCACTAAACCTTACATAAGACCTAATGAGCCGCAGGAAACAGTCCAGGCCTCCTGTTCTCATGCCGTTCCAGGCCCAAGCCATGTGGCTAAGCCTGTTGCATCAGTGCCGGTTCCTACCTGTCTATCCTTCAGCCAATCATTTTCTTCATCTTATGCTCCATGCTGCTGGCATTAGCTCTTCGGTCCAAACGTTTGCTCAGAGTTCTAACTGCGAGTTTTAAGATCTTTATGGTCCTTAGGGCTACAAGATTGAACTGCAGCATCTACAGTACTGCGCAAAAGTCTTAGGCAGTTAAAGAAAATGATTTTTAAATGGTCATCATGTTGGTGTAGAACTGTTATACTACGTCTGTCAAGATGTGTCACCTTAGCCATTTCAAAACTTTGCCTAAAGTCACCCCAGTATTTGCACTTACCACCCAGTACACATATATTTTTTGACTGGACCACCAGCATACCATGTTTAGCTAATCAATACCTCAATGAGTCATTTAATTAATTAATCGATCAGTCAATTAATCCCCTGAGGAGAGGTTTGGGAACTGAAGCGGTGTTCATCTAGACATCCAAGAAGATAACTTTACTCAATAACTTTTTGGAGAACAGAAGAAAGTTGCGTTAATTTTTATTGGGCTACTGTTAATTTGCCAATATTATAATATTACGTTGTTTTTTCCCTATGCAAATATATACTTACAACCTAGAAAAATAGGTTTAAACATTTTCTTTGACTGCATCAGACTTTTGCACAGTACAGTAGACAGATGACGTTTGCAAAGCAGCCAAAGTTATTTATGCTCCTAGAAACTTGGAGTACAGATTTACACCTGCATCCGTCAGAACAGAAAAATGGAGAGACTTAGAAAATGTGGAACAACTGAGCAGGGATCGTGAACCATAACGATCTCAGCCACGAGGCCCGTTTTCTGTGCTTGCCGCTACTATCAACTTCACTGCTTTAAACATGTTTGAGCAACAGTGCACCTGTGAGAAGCACTGGAAAGGTAGCTGTTGAGCTATCTATTTACTCTGTGTGCTGACCTTCCCTGCTGATTTTCCAGAGAGATGGTTGCCCTTTTCAATAAATAAATATACAACTGTTTTATTTTCCTTGCATATTCCAAAGCGGTGGACCATTTTCTTCCCATGGGTGTCATCCAAGCTAAACAAGCATATGAAATCACCGAACAAAACTCATACATCCAGCGCAGGCAAGCAAAACTCGGTAAACATGACACAAGCAGCCATAAATACTGGACAAATTAAGCAGGGGGGAAAAAGTGCTCTGGCATCCGGCTGGGTGGCAATATTTTAATGCAAATGACTTCTCCGATCGTACTGCTCGCATGACCTTATTTCCGCAGGTTGCATGTCGTGTCAGTGCCTGGGTGCCAGTGAGGCTTTTGATGTGTGGAGCCACACACACACACACCCATAAATTCAACAGTGTGTCCTTTTCAAAGTGAGATGTAAAAGGCGCGTGTACTGGACAGCTCTGCCTGTAATATTTCACGACACCCCAGGAAAAATCAGATGGAAAACAACCTTTTCCGAGTGTAATCATTATAGATGGATTTTGAGTCGGACTCAGTCTGGCCAAGGTGAGGGGAGGGGGGGGCGCGGCACAAATCATTATGTTGTTATTTTCCCAGTGGCAGTTTCATTACCCTGTAATAAGGTGGCGTGACCCCTCCCAGGGTGGTGGGCCTGAAGACAGCGTGTAATTAAGGGAGCACGACCTGTGACCCCAGAGAGGATATGATGTCGCAGGGGTGGTGCGTGGATTTCCAGGTTAGGACTCTGCTCTCCTGATCGGAAGGTCACCGGTTCAAATCCCTGGGTTTGACAATTATTTTACTATCGGGCCTCTGAGCGAGGCCCCTAACTCCCAATTGCTCCAGGGGCAACTATGTCAATTGGATAAAATGATTCACTAAATAAAGGATGCATGTCTCATTTTATGATGCATTGCAGGTTTTACATTTAATATTAACAACTTAGGAAGTCATTTTCCATTCATCTACTTCTGCTAGAACGGCCCCAAAAACGTTACATTTGAACAATTCCGTGTTACACATGATACAATCAACCAGACAAGACTAAAAGATCACACAGCAGTATCTCACGCCGAGTAAGAGTGTTGTGTCACAAAGCGCTCGAGCTGCATGGCACACACACACACACACACACACACACACACACACACACACACACACACACACACATACCCATCATCAACTATGCATGACCTGCCGCTTCTGCCCGGCCTAGTAACGGAGCGTGGTAAGGAGCTGGGGGGAGGTGCCGTGCCGGACAGAACCTAACGTCGTTCCGTGGTACGATTTCATGGGCGAAATCAGTGCTGCCACTCTGGTATCATCGATTAGCTCTGTGACACTGACATCTTTTAATTTCCTCTGTACTATCCAATATGGCCGCTGATTCTCCACACCGGCCTTTAGGAAATTTGAGAAAGCCTGTTTTACTGTATATTTGGGTTACCGTCTCCATGTCCTTTGCACTGAGCTCACCTTCCCCGTTACCCCTCCCACTCATCCCGGCCATGGGCCCCGCCATGCGCTGGCTCTTCTCTCAGCGCCTCCAGACATCGACCCGCTGGGATTGATACAATATTTTCAATTAGCAAGGGCCCGTTGACTAATTTTTACTGTTTTTACACCTGAAGGGGTTGGAAGTTGGAAGTGCGGGCTGGAAAAAGTGGGCAGGGTTAGGGCAGTGTGCAGGGGCAGGGGTAGGGGCAAGAGAAGGGACAGGAACAGCACAGGAGGGGTGACTTCAGCCACCAGGTCCAAGCAGGCAAATGTCCAGCTTTGGGGTATATGAGGGTGGGTGAGTGTGTATGGGGTGTGTGACTGTGCGTGTATTTGAGTGTGCGTGAGAAGGAAGGAGTAAGCGAGGACTCTGCGAATGTTTGAATGCCGCCCCACTGTCGTTCCCACACGCACCCGCTCACACGCCATGACCCAGGTCTCCGGCTAGCCCAATATGCGGAATCATCACAGCGTGGCTCTGACGGCATCGTGCAGCAACGCATTTCACGAACCAACCGAGCCCTACACTGAAGGAAAAGGATGATAAAATGCGAATGTGTTACTTCTTCAGACCTCCTGTGGCCTGGCACTGCTGTCTATCTGTTAGTGACTCGGCATTAAAAATTTACCACTTGTTAACCTTGCTGTCAAATCTATTATGCAATGACAGTATCAATATTAATGGAAGAGGGCAACTCTAAAAGAAAATACATTGCAATTAACTTTGCAATTGGATAGATCTCAAATTGGACACAAAATTTGACACACAAATACAAAGGGGGGGTAAACCATTGTGACCAAAGAGCTCAGCCCCGAACCCCGGATGCGTACCTTATAAGGCCGATAAGCATCTTTTGCAACACTGTGCATGATGTCTATATTTCCACTGCAGTAAATGAAGAGCTAGCAGCTGCACTGCATGTACACATGTGTGGCCACAACAGTCTGAGACACGAAATTATCTAAATTACCAAAGTTTAGCACATTACAGCACCGTCCCGCACGTAAAAAAAAAACACGTTAGAGTCCCACCTGATTCCCAAATTCATTCGCACTGGTTCGTTTAGGATAAGATGACCCCGTGTGTGCGTTAAGTTTTTTTTTTTTTTCCACTCAAGTTGTCAACAGCGTCATGTCCTTTGTCTAGAAATAGGAACAATGACACCGCTGACAGCATCCTGCTGGAGAACCGTGACTCAGGGGTCAGAGTTTGCTCCGTAACGCCGGCCGCGTGCGTGCACGTCACCCAGCTGAGAGAATCCTGTCATCTAAATGACAGCGAGTGGCTACCCAGCCGAAAGACATGCGCCATGCTGAAAATGAAAAATAATAACCAAGTAATGAGTGTTGGCGTATCACTCTGCAGTCCAGCAGTCATCTAAGAGCGATAGGAACAGCCCGGTAACATGTAAAGCAAAAGTACGTGCCAGACCCTAAGCTGAGCTTATTCCCAGTTTAATATTTCTACTGCGGTACAGGGTCAAGAACAGCACCAGATGGTAAGGACATTGCCCTCAGGGAGGTGTGCAGCCGTATTAGTGAAGGCATTTCTGGGCTGATTTATCAGCCGGCTGTAAACGTACGGGCATCGGCAAACTCAAAAAGTCTCCGGCTGCAGGTGATAAATGAGTTTGCACAGTCTGGTTTTTAAACCTCGTCCATTAGAGTTTGAGACTTTCAGTTAGATTTTCATAAGCAAATTTCCCAAACTGGAAAGTTCTCCAGGACAGCATAAAATACAGTCATGAGCATCTGTATTTTAAACAGAATAAGTATGAAATATGAACTGAAATGAGCGGATGCTACATCACTTGAAAGACGTTCCGTTCGGTCTTGACAAGTTAATCCCCGTGAAACCGAAGCCTTGTCCCCCAAACTGGCGTGGGATGTCTTTGCTCAGCCCTGTGGTTAGAAGCAGTGTTTCATTCCCCCATGGGGTGTTCTGCCCAGCCGCCGACGGTTTCCTCGTGGAGCATGCCGGCAGAACGTGCGATGGGTTGGCATAGTCAACGCCAATAAAATGCCAAGGTCCAGATAAGAGGAAACATCTTTAAACCCTGCCCGTCTAATCAACCACCGCCCCCCCCCCCCCCCCCCCCCATCCCGCCAGCCACGCCAGGATCGGCAGTCCCGGCAACTTACTGTCGGCGTAGTTTTTGCGTCGAGTCCCATCCACCTTGCCCGTCTTGTCGATGCACAGGAAGAACTTGTTGGCGGAATAGAGTCTTCGCAGCCGCACGTCACCCTCCAGGTGGTTGTAGCTGCGGGTGTGGCGCTCTAGCGTCCAGGAGCAGTTTGTACCCCCCGCCAGCCCCGGCAGAGTCTCATGGCCCGTTCCCCCTTGACCCCCCAGGGGACACTCTCCCAGGACGGTCCCGGCCACCAGGAGCAATGTGAAGCATGCCAAGCAGAAGGAGGTCGCCCCAGGGAAAAAGCGTCCAGCGGAGGGGACGGCGTCCAGGACCAAGTCAGGACAGAGACGGACAACGGGGGGCGTCCATTTGCACATGATGCGTCAGGCTCCCACGATGCACTTTGCACACGCAGAGGACATGCTGCTGGTCTGGCTGATTCTGATGTAGAGATTTGTGGGATGAACTGCGGCCGGCGAGAAGAAAGCAGAACTTGTCCACCCTGGAGTAGAGGAGGAAACTTTCAACTTCAGCTTCAAGTCTTCCTGCAAGTTTTGCCAAAAGTTGCCCCTTTTGCAACGAACCAGTTTAGTTCTTTGGAAAAAGGTTATTTGTCTTTTTTATTTTATTGCTTTATTTCTTCTTGGGGATGATTGGTTTTTGTAATTCCAGTGCAGCACCAATGTCTCAGTCGTCCTAAATGTCCGGCCGGTGATCACGTCAGTACCCCCCTCCGGCTGCCGAAATTTCTCCTCTTCTCTGATGTTCACCTTGTGGGACTCGCTTGCCAGCTGTGCTGAGCCTGGACCGGGTGTCTGTCTCGCTGTCTGAATGAAAGTTGAATGAAAAGTGAGTGAGCAGGTGATTGTGTGTCTACGGATGGAGGTGTGTCTGTGTGTGTGTGGCTGTGTATCTGTGTGTGGTGTATGCGTGTGCGTTTGAGTGTGTGTGAGTTCAGGCTAGACACAGAGAGGAGAGAGAGAGAGAGAGAGAGAGAGAGAGAAAGAGTAGAGCGACAGAGAGAGAGAGAGGAGAGACAGGGAGAAACAGTCAACATGCGCGTAAATTCTTGTGTGTGGCAATGAAATGGCTTACAAGTTGCCCGCGTCCTCTCTCCAGTGTCTTTGAGGTGTCTTTGCCTGGCCTTATGTTATATCCTGAGCAGGGCAGGGCCTTAGCAGACTTGAAAAGAGATGGGCGGGGCCTGAATCATTCATAATTATTTTAAATAAATAAAGAATGGAGCCGTTCTCCAGCGCTGCAGCCCCGTGCGACTCTCCCAATTATTTTCTGAAGTCTGCTGTTCCTTTATTGTCGCCCGAATACATCATTAATCAGTTCCAGTGCTTCACAAAGTGTTTGCTGTTTAAGAAAACAGGAACGCACAATCCAGCAGGTCTAGCTCACACGGGTCGGCTTATACGGCAACAGTCGGAGGCTTTTTGACATAGCAAATAGGAAAGCAGTTTGGCAGGGCGTACTGAGTGCTGACACCTGTATCACGCGACACTGGATACGCTTGAGTAAGTGGAAGGCTCTCTTACATTTTTAATTCATGTATTTACAAAGCACAGTTAATACACTCTGCCTTCAAGTGGCCGTCTGACCGTTTCTTTCAATACACGGCAATATACCCCATCAATGGGCATTTCCTCTGCCTTTTTCTGTCTAGACACTCCTCTCCATAAACCTGTTTGTACTAAATCACTACCATCTCTGTCCAGGCAGACAGAAGGGCAGCTCTCTGCACAAACAGTCAAGCCTGAATACTCTATATTACGCAATAAATGTGAGATGGCAACCGCAATTTTGTCTTTCTAGAGAAAAAATAAGCTTCATAGTTGTAAATTGTGACTCCTGATTTTGTTTAACATAGTCAGATGAATTGAGATGTGTCTCTTTTTCAGGGATATGCACCATCTACTGGGATTAGTGAATAAGTTCTTAATTTACTTGTGATTGCAAAGGTAACTGAGTAAAACACGAACACTCCTCTGCCCCATTCATAGCTGGACCTGCGGAAACATTGCCTGTTTAACTTAATGCTGGTTCCTTCTCTCCTTAAAGTGGACCGAACTTTTACGCAGCCAGAATAGGTCACGCCGTGCTGTCATTTGAACTCCAGGGCTCACAGCAAGTGCATTTATTTCTATATTTAGACATTCTGTATATTCTTTTTCTTCTTTTCTATTCTATTCATTGCCATCTGAAATTAGTTGTTGTCATGTAAAATGTGTAATAATACATGTTGGAACTAGAAGAACGAAGAACCGTAAGACATACCTGTAAAGAGGATGTATTAATAAGGTGTCTTTACAAGTGTAACGGAATGGTGCAATGGCGTTATAATGCATTAGTAATAAGGTGGTATTATAATTGTCAATTATACTGAAAAATGAAAAATCCTTAATTTCTTTTATTGGTGCTATAGGAACATCAGTTTTCTGCAAGTGTACAACACAGAACATGGTGATGTCAAAGTTGTAATGTCTTTAAAAATGCAGTGTAACAGATAAAACTGTTGTGATGAAAAGGTCCTTATTCAGATAGATAGATAGATAGATAGAAACTTTATTAATCCCTCGGGTAGATTCCTCTGGGAAATTCGGTAATAATTCAGAATGAAATATAAAGTTGCCACAGACACCAGTTTTCTTGCTCACTCAGAGAGGCAGTAATCAGAAGCCCCTCAATTTGGTTGTTGTATAATATGCAGAGTAAATCCTTTTATCGTATGGCTGTCGTCCCCGTCCCTGAATCCATCCCTGTCCCTGAATCCATCCCCGTCCCTGATTCCATCCCTGTCCCTGACTCCATCCCTGTCCCTGACTCCATCCCTGTCCCCGTCCCTGAATCCATCCTCGTCCCTGAATCCATCCCCGTCCCTGATTCCATCCCCATCCCCGTCCCTGACTCCATCCCCGTCCCCGTCCCTGACTCCATCCCTGTCCCCATCCCTGAATCCATCCCCATCCCTGAATCCATCCCCATCCCTGATTCCATCCCTGTCCCCATCCCTGACTCCATCCCTGTCCCCGTCCCCGTCCCTGACTCCATCCCTGTCCCCGTCCCCGTCCCCGCCTCCATCCCTGTCTGTGTCCCTGACCCCATCCCTGTCCCTGTTCCTGTCCCCATCCCTGAATCCATCCCCGTCCCTGATTCCATCCCCGTCCCCATCCCTGATTCCATCCCTGTCCCCGTCCCTGACTCCATCCCCATCCCTGACTCCATCCCTGTCCCTGTTTCCAGCCGGGGCTCCCATTACATCCACCAGTTCCTCTGTCTCTGCAATAATCCATAGCTACAATCACACACAATTAAATAAGCGTGGTGTCCATCACCTCCGAAGGCCACCAAAACAGTTCCTACACTACCGTCTGCATGACCCTGCCACGCCGCATGCTGAAAGTAAAGCCCAACCAGTGACTGGGTAAGCTGCAGGACAACTGCAAGCTGCCATCCATTTACTGGACCATCTTACAGGGAGCTCCTTAATTATTCAGTGGTAGTGCATTCAACTGAGTGAGTGAAGGCACGCCATGTGGAAAAACACTCTACGGCGGGTCAGGTATCTCTCAGCGCCTGTTCCTGCTGACTTGGGCACAATTAATCCATGGCAACTGATTACAGAGAGAGAAAAATATTCTTAAAGACAGGTTTACTGTTCAGAGGACTCTTTTGGGGTAAATATTTATATTTTTGTGTAGAAAGCTTCCTATATAGTATGTAATTCAGGTTTAATATCTATGTATAGTAAATTTGGTTGAAGCTGGGGGTCTCTCTGGAATGAAACAATGACACTCTCTCCAGATTTAAAAGCAACCCCCCCCCCCCAAGTGTCTGTAAGGTGTGCTGTGAGCTGAGAAATCTCTGCATTGGGGCAGCAGAGGAGGATGTTCACAGGCAGAAGGAACCTAATCTTTCCCAGCAGGCTTCCAAGCGGCCTGTAAGTGTATGAATGGAGATAATATCTCTGTAATGAGGCCTGTTTTGTACCATCAAAGTCTTCAAAAGGGACTGAAACTCGACCTCCCTCTTAGCGTTGACAATCCACCCGTAATAGCTCCTATTATTAATTGTTTTCTCCCTCTTGCTAACTCACTGACTCACTGCTTCTTTATCATTTTTTTTTCTTTTTGGACCGTTCCCTCATTCGCGCATCTTTCCTTTCTGACCATATGCCAGCTGCTCTGGTCTCCTTTGTTCTGTCCAGTTCTCTTCAGATTACACCCCGCGATATGCATCAGATCGCCGAATCATCATAAACCGGCAAACTATCGAGGAGTTATTCGGCCGGTTCATGTGAACTATCACGGCTGACGCGGTACGGCCCAGTATGACCCGCTTTCACTGCTGATCGCAGGCTTTCTGGAACCTCCAAACCCGGAAGGTCATCCTCTGTCTTTCCTACTGCTCTTTCATATCACATGGGAACAAAAGCGACAGTCCTTGACTTCACTTTCCATCCTCTACTCGGTGAGTGCCTTCAGTGTTTGGGTTGGCCCCAGGGTGGGCCCTTGGTGAACTACGAGAGTAGGATAACCAAATTACAACACTCAGGTTTATAACTGTGAACAACAAACACTAAATACAAACCAAATACATGAGGAATTGGGTAGCAAAATTTAATCATGATTATTGTACTCACACCAAAGTAATGGTATTTGTTTTAGCAATTGCTCATAAATATATCACATTATATACTGGGAACTAAAATAAATAGTGGTTAAATTGGAACTTTTCCGGCATAAGACTAGGGTTTTATCGTGAAAATTAAGCTCATGTTCCTGTTGACCTGTGTCAGCAACTCCCAAATCTGAAATTTCTGCCTAATTTATGTTTGTGTACTTATTTTTTTTTTGCAAACTAAAAACACATTTCTATGTTGTACTCCTGGGAAGTTCTAGGGAGTTAGTTATGTGATGTTAATTCTCTTTTTGTGATTTTTTTTAGTTACATTATCATTGTGTTATTTACCAAAATAATTTCCCAGAATCTTCCATTTTGTCTCGTCTTATTTCCTTCCTAAAGTGTGTCACAGTAAAGGCAGTGGAGTAACAGTTTGGCCACGCCCACATCCTTAAATGACTGGCTTCCTACTGCCTGTTAATCATTAATGTCATGCTAAGGTCATCATATTCTACTTTTTCAGTCATGCATTTCAGTGCACAGTCATCGTGGGATCACTGGGACATTTGTCTCATAGCGTATCTCTTACAAACATTTCACTGTCACCCATGGCATCAGTGGGACAGAAGTGCAATTTCCCTGGGACTCACTGCAATTACTGTAAAATGGTACAAAACTACTTCACTATGTACTATTCACCTTGTATATATGTATTCATACAGAGGCATTCAATGTTTTATTGGTTAATCGTATTGCTTATGTTTGTACTTTGTTATGTGTGTGTGTAGCTCAACATGCAAAGCATTTGCATGTGTGGAATCTATTTGAAGATTCTTTTATTACACTGTATGGAGTATTCAGGGGACATGCGAAATTTAACTATACATCTGTGCAATGACAATAAAAGATATTCTGTTCTCTTCTGTTCTATTCTATTCTATTCTATTCTATTATATTATATTCTAACTGCAACAGTCAGGTAAATGAAAAACAATTATCAATCATCCATAATATTTTAATACGTAAGTGTATTGGGTATATTTCAAAATTAACGGTGATATCTATGCTATCAACACATCTCATATTGTGGTATCTATGCTTAACATGTCCAAATAGAATAGCAAAACATGTTTTAATTTTAAAAGGGTAATTTTAAAAGGGGTATTTTTGATAATATTGTATGGTCAAGCAACAATTAAACATGTTCATTAGAAACAACTGAGGCTCGAGCTTTTATCAGTTACTTGGTTTTATTTTAATGTAGAAACATGTTTTAGATCATTTTATTATGGAATTTATGGAAGCTAATGAGGGAATCCTTTCTTTTTACAAAAGATGCTTTTTAAACCTTGCGATTTTAGATGACCAACTACATAAATAATACATTAAATCATTCATCCATTTGAGAATTTCTTCATCGTTAATCATTGATCGTTTTGGCCCCGAATTGAAATAAAAATTAATAGAATTGTAATAATTAATAAATGAAAATGACAGAAAATACATGAAAAATTAGAAATAAACTGATTATTTTGCGCAGATAATTTCTCAGTTCTAAATGGTAAAATTTATCATATGACTTATTGTCAAAGGATTGCTGCTGCAGTGACACCCTGAGGAAAAGTGCCGAAATGCAGCTTAACTGCCTTTGACACTAGAGGCTGGAACAGGTCTACATTAATAACAACAACAGTAACAGCAACAAGAATGATGTCAACACCAATAATAACAGAGATTATCACAATTTTTAGATCTCAACCAATAACCAAGCTTACAGGGGGAGAAAAATCACACCTGTGCAATCTTTGTAATGAAATCATTTATGAAAAAAGAAAGACAAGGAAGTTATTTTCAAATAAAATTACAACTTACACATTAAATTATAGGACATCCCCTTCCATCCACTTATCCTGGGGCCTGCATCGTGAATTAGCATTTCTTGCTTAGCCTGATAACTTGTCAGATTTAAGGTGCCCCAGTTTAAATGGACTTCATCATCATTCACTTACATTTAGCCCAGATACCTTAAATCCGGCTAAGCAAGAAATCCTGCTTTGTGACACAGGCCCCTGGTCAGGATCAAACAGAGTGACACTGAGCTTATCCCAGGAAGCACAGATCACAGGGTAGGGCTGCCTTAACAATAAGTAACTAAGCAAAATACAAGACCTTTGGCATTTTTACTTTTTTCATTGCAGTGATTTTCATTGCAGAATTTTATAAAACTGGGTTTTCCTTGTGGGGACTGAAAAAATGGTCCCCACAAGGTCAACATAGCAGGATTTTATCTCATCCTTTTTATTTTATCACTCACACACACTCAGTCATAGATTATGAGCAACTAGAAATGCCAGTTCACTTAACTGCATGTGTGAACTGCAGAAGGAAGAAACCCCTCCCTCACCAGGCATGGGGGTAACATCCTAGGTCCACACAAATAACATCACAATTCGACTTTCTGTTCTTTAAATTTCACTGTATCATTACTAACACATTCCAAGCACAACATAACTCCTTTCTGAACACCCTAACCCTCTAATAGTCTGGCCAATCGATATTCAGACAGCCTATTGTCAATTATTCTGATGTCATTTGATAATGTGACATTGTATGGAAAGTCTGACATTAAGCAGGTGAAAGCGAGCAGGTCACCCTTTTATATGATGCCTCCTGTGTCACGCCCGGCTCGTACGATCCTCGTGTGTGCCACGCCCCCCTGATTATCCACGTGTGCTTCCCTGATCGTACCCAGCTGTACCCTGTTGTTTGGTCTATTTCGGTCTGTCATTGATGTTAGCCTGCGTATGATGTTTGTCGATGCCAGTGTTCCGTCTTGCCCTTACCCTTCATTAAATCCCCGTTTTGTCCCATATTCCGCCTTCCTGCCTGGTCCTTCCTTCCCGCCTGCCCGTTCGCCTTATCCGTCCACCGCGAATCGTGACATCCTGGTACTGCTGTCTCCATTTGGCCAATACACAAATGGCCAATATTGCATGAACTTCCTGGAAAGGAAGCCTGTACTACTGTAATTTTCATCAAAGCCCAGGTAACTTTTAATAAATCCATAGTGTATCATAAGAAAACACTCAAATGTTTTTTTTCCCATTTTAAAATCTATATTTGTAGATTCCTCTAAAAAAAGATAAGCAAAAAAAATATTAGCTTTATTGAATCAGCATTATGGAAATACCATTTTAGGTTTCTGTGCAGCGACGCTGTTTGTTTTTAATCGATTTTAGATGCATTTTATGTATTTCAGAATGTAACTCATTCTGTATTTTTACATTAAAAATTACATTTATATTGATATGTAAAAGAGCTTTCACAGTAAGGCTTTTTGAGAATATGGTGTATATAAAGAAGGGCAATAAGATCTTACAGTAGGAGTTAATTATATTGTACATGTCAGGGTTTGGGGGGGCAGGGTGATGCATGCTGGGCAGCACTGCATGGTCTCAGCTCCATATAAAGGCTGACTTCCTGTTGCCGGCTTCCTGTGTAAAGGCTGCGCGCTCTGATCTCAGCTCCATATAAGGGCTGACTTCCTGTTGCCGGCTTCCTGTGTAAAGGCTGCTCGCTCTGATCTCAGCTCCATATAACGGCTGACTTCCTGTTGCCGGCTTCCTGTGTAAAGGCTGCGCGCTCTGATCTCAGCTCCATATAAGGGCTGACTTCCTGTTGCCGGCTTCCTGTGTAAAGGCTGCGCGCTCTGATCTCAGCTCCCACGATCTCACACCTAGCTGAAGTGATGTCTTTAAATCACCCATAGTGTGTCCCCTGACAGACTGGCATCATCTCCAAGGTGCCAATGATCCTACTGAATTTATGGTGTCTTAAACCTACACTTTAATTAAGCATATTTTAAGTGCATTTCATAATAATGGCGCCAAAATGGGTTTCGAAGCTGTTTTGTTGTGCCGAACAGCTGTATATAATATAAGCGAACATGTAAGGGGAGAAAACTAGAAAATGCCCACGGCTGGTTAAAGGCCCCTGCTGCCAGAGAGGCAAACGAAGTTCAGTCCTCTAAGCTCCCCTTCTGCTAATGAGGCGAGCAGCTGTCTCATTAAAGCCATCAGCTCCCTTCCAACACTTCACACCTCTCACCCGTCTCCTGGGGCAGTGTTTCCCAACCCGGTCCTCAGTGACCCCCCGACAGTCCATGTTTTTAGGAGAGAGCAAAAATGTGTACTGTCCAGGGGTTCCCAAGAACCAGGGTAAGAAACACTGGCCTAGGGGTCAAAGGTCACCTATTCCTTACAATAGGTATCAAGAAATTTTCAGCATGAGTGAAACATTATATGAGTTGAGTGCTTAGAAGGTTCCTTTGCAGATACTTCAAACAAATAAATGTTCTGATACATATTTATCGCATCGGAGACCATCTATTGTAATAGGAATTTTAGTGCACCATACACAAAAAATTTAAACTTCATTCATAATTTCTAAATATATTTTATCTTATATATATATATTGGTTTTTTCATCATTTCTGTCTTTTTACTTACAAACGATACAGTTGATTATCTTTTTTTAAAAAAAAAAAAATTAATTAATTAAGACAAAGTTAGCTAACCCTTGCTTGATGTAATAGCCTGTACTCTTCTGGGAAGGCTTGGCATTAGATGTTGGAACATTGCTGGTGGGGTTTGCTGCCATTCAGACTCACTTTGGGTGATCTTTCTGTGAGTCTGTGTGGCTGCCACTTCGCAGCTGAACTTGCTCCCAGATGTTTCCACTTCACAATCACTTCACTTGTGGTTGACCAGGGCAGCTCTAGCAAGACAGAAATGTGGGGAACCGACTTGTTGGAAAGGTCTCCAATGGTGTCCAATGATGGTGCCATGTTGATTAACCTCTCCTGCATGACCAACCATTCTGCTGCCAGTGTTTGATACTGGAGATGGCATGGCTGTGTGCTTAATTATACACCTGTATGTCAGCAATGGGTGTGGCTTACGTGGCCGATTCCTGTAAATACTACGGGTGTCCCAATACTTTTGACCATGTAGTGTAACATCCCAAGTGCCAGAAAATGAGATAAGTATTTAGCAAGAAAATTGCATGTGTAACGCTTGTAGTGCTTAAAGAAAGCCATTGCTATCCTAGTAGGTGGAGGGAACAGAGAGAGTATGCTGTGTAAACATTAAAGTCGAGGAGAATGTTTACTATTGCAGTCCTATGGGAGCAGGAGTGCTGTATGGGAATAGCACACAAGACGATACGTTTGGCTTTATTTTGACTGCACAGCCTCTCTGATGTCACCGACAGCTGTTTTGTTGAGGTCAGTCTGGTAATCTTCCTCTGAAGTCAACATGAATTGCAGTTGGGCATTTTATTCTTTAACTCAACAAAATATTGCATGTGATGCTGCAGTTATGCATCTAGCTGACATTTTCCTGATACAAAGCATTGCTTTCGTTACATGTCATCCTTTCCCCCTTAACCCTCTGATGACTCTACAGAGATTAAGTTCTTGCAGGGAATTTACTTCTGTGATGATCAATGATTAACTATTAAATACTGGATTTAATCACGCAGGCCTGTGCCTAGTTATACTCTTGTTTTTAAATTATATTTAATATTTTTCATATTTCTTATTGGTACTGCAACTGCAGTTGCACACTACTAACTATACACTATATCAAATTATTTTAATGTATTTGTTATTTTGTGGAGAAAACGACTTATAGACGGTCCATGTGCGATTGTGGGTGCTTTTTGTGGTGTGATTTGCCTGCCACCTACCGGCAACATGGAGATTATAACATCAATGAACAGAATTCAAGTCCCTAAATGCATAGAAATTCAGATAGAGTATCGTTGTGCTAATACAAACGAAGTTCAGGTTTTAATTTCCGTTTTAAGACTAAAGTGAACACGGATAAAAGCTAGTTTAACACAATCTTCATGTACTGTTTTACTGTTACCTATGGTTCCATGCCCTTCTTATATGCTGAATTGCGTGCATTATTCCTATTGGCCATGATTCCTCTTAGTTTTATTACCAGATTGTGGAGAAAACTCTCGAACTATGGACTGCTGTTAAATATTGTACAACATGCTGAAAGTAAATTTACTTTTAGCAAAATAATAAATGAATGGAAATGTTCGAATTATCCGTGATCGTCTAGCTGCGCCTGTTTGATTTTCTCCAGTTCGACTAACTTGGTTTTTTTCAAAATGGCGTCGAGCATGGAAGAGTGATAATGCGGTATAATGTTCAGAAGTTTCATGTCAACATGTCGTTGTTGAGATTGTGTGCCTTTTCCAAGTGTTTGACTGGCCGCATCTCTCTAGAAAAATTCGCCGGTCATTTGCTACAGTGTAATGCGTGTCTCAGAGCGCGAAATGACATTCATAGACGAATAGCAGGTATATCACTGTCACGATTAGTTGCATGGTTTAACCCAGACATTGCCACAGAAATGAATCTGCAGGTTGTCACGTTAAGCAACATGCACGTGATTTGGTGCATAGACGCATGTGTTGATAGGCGATATATACGTGAAACTGTTATGTCGTGTGTAATATTTAAGCAATGCAGTAAAATGTGGTTGTTTCAGCTTCCCGACAAAATACATATGAAAGGAGATTTAATTGATATGTCATGACAGCAACGTTGCTGTGAATAAATTGTCGAGGTGCATGCATTTTATATGTCACAGCGTACAGTATTTTTGATAGTGTGTTCTAGACAACGTGTCTTCATTCCATGCTCATTTAAGTCTAGATACGGTGTAATCATCAGCTATTGTGTATTGGGCATGAATGTATCGAGACTGCCGGGTGAAAATCTGTTTATGCTTAATTGTTATAATTATCTCTGAACAGAGAAACCCTGGACAGTTTTCCAGAGAAATTACTGTCCTCTAATCCTAAAGAAGGACGATGACAAGACAAGAGTTTGGAAGCAATTTCAGCTCCTGGATGGTAAATATGAAAGTAAACTTCTTACTTGAATTCAGATTTTAAGAATATATAATGTATAATATTGAATAAAAGTTAATGAGTACAATATACATAAGTTCCAGTCATTAAATGTTGGGTCAGTGGTGGTTCAGATACATACATTCTCAAGGAAGTTACTGTAGTTTTTTTACAGTAAATTTTATGTTTATATGTTATGAACAATGCAGAATAAAAGGAGCATGTTCAAATGCTCTCTTCCTCTACTAATTGAGTTGCTTTGATAAATTATCCTTCCTCTGTTGTCAGTGCTGGAAGCACGGATTCAGCAGCTTCAATCTGATGCTGTCATGGACGTGAATCAGTCAGAGGTGCAACTTCTCAATGTCCCCTCCAGTGGGAAGAGGGCTTCCACTGGGACAGGACAGAAACGGGTGCCTAAACAGGGGACGGATGCCTGCAAGGAGGGTCAGGCCAAGAGAAAGACGGGAGCTGCCAATATGCCAGTCATTAAAACGTACCCAAGCCGCTGGATCGAGAAATTAAAGAGAGAGAAGAAGAAGAATAAGACGACTAAACAGCTGCAACAAGAAGCCCCGGTTAAGCAAGTGAACATCATGACAAATGTAGAGAAGCAAAAGCTTCCAAGCACCACATTTAAAACAATTTCCAAATGTAAAAAATGCCTGGCAGCCACAAAATCAGAGCCTCCCGGGTCTGCTGTGTCTCAGGCAAAACCCACGACACAGAAGTTAGCCAAATGTGCTCTTTCCAAGGAGGCTGTAAGAGAGAGCAAGGCTGACGAGTTAGTCTCCGAGCGGCCAATTGAAGAAGGCCAGAATAATCGTTATGGAGACGCCCAACTAAACGTGTGCTGCTACCTAGAGGCCTGTGTAGTGTCTGGAGATGTGGACCGAGCCCAGCGCTGCCTGTTCCACTACCACCGCCACATCCCGCGTCGTAAGCTGCTCTCCATCAGTGCCTATAACACCATGATGAGGGTGTGGGCCAAGAAGGTGAGTCTCCAAACAGACCAGAAGATCCATTCTGCTATTGTATTTCAGTACTGTGTTTATAATGATTGCTTTCATTCTCTTGTCGCATTATTGATTGAGACTGAAAACTAGAAATGAGTTAAGCGTAGTTTGAAGATTTCTTGTCAAGTATTGCAAGGAACACAGAGGAACTTCAATGCCACAGATGCAATATAGAGGGTAGGTGCATTTGGGTGTGTGATCAGAATCGGCATTTATTTGGACAAGTATGTTCGCATATACAGGGAATTTGTCTCTGGCTGTCAGTGCTCACATACATGCAGCAGGTATAGACACTGTAAAGATTAGAGAGGAAGGAAGGAAGAATGAATGAACAAAGAAATATAGAATGAAAGACAGCAAGAATGAATGAATGAATGAATGAATGAACAAAGAGAGAGAGAAGTAGAGAAAGAAAGAAAGAAAGAAAGAAAGAAAGAAAGAAAGAAAGAAAGAAAGGAGAACAATCAGTAGTGCCGTACAAGACAAAGAGTGCAATATAAGAATAAGGGAAGAATGAATAAGTTAGAAATAGGTGATGTGATGGGGATAAGTGAACTAACTTGCCTTGTCCTTTGTCCTTTGGAGGGCTCCATGAGCCAGATCGGTCGGCTCTTCATCATGGTGGAAGAAGCCGGGCTGAAGCCCAACCTCGGCACCTACAGCGCCGCCCTGGAGTGCATGGGCCGTAATGCAAGTTGCTCCTCACGAGTCATTGGCAGGTAAAACCTATCCAACAGCCATGTGTATACTAACCTGTGCTCAGTATCCTTATCTTATCTTATCTTATCTTATCTTATCTTATCTTATCTTATCTTATCTTATCTTATCTTATCTTTTCTTATCTTAACTGGTACAGCCTCCAGAATACAGTAAAATGTCACGAAGAATATGAACAAACACCAAGCATTTCCATTAGCTTGGCTACTTGTTAGGGCAAATCACTGAATTTTTGTCGTGAAGGGTCAGTACTGTTGTAAATTATATAGCTATATTTTAGTTTTACAAATGAAAAAATAGCCACAGTAATTGCAAAATAGATTACGTGCCGTGTGGCCAAACTAGAGGGTCGACGTTGGATTGAGTATGACACATTTCAGTCGGATTATGATGGTAAAAATAGCTTGCTTATCTAAATCACATTTGTGCAGTTCTTTCTCATCCCTTTGGTCAGTCTGAGACATTAGACTGAGATTCACTCCAGCGACATGTTCTGTGTTTGATTTACCAAGACATTCCCACCACTGCTGTTGAAATGTTCTTCTTATCGCATGTTATCAGTGATCGCCACCAGGGGTCAGTATCTCCCTTCATGTGCATGGGCTGTAATGCTCACTTATTAACCCCTCCTCCCCCACCATCAGAAGAGCCACAGACTATCCTAGGCAAATATTTAATTTTTAGATTGGATGTGATTGCTGTGACTTTAACATCTTAATTCCCAGAGACTAATACTCTCAGTAATAGATATTAATGACCTCAATTAGCATCACATTCTAAGTTAGTCGTGCTTAAGATAAAGAGTTTAAAATCCGCTAGAGCTTTTAAATTTTGCTACACCTGAACCCTTACAATCTTCTTTTTTTTTCCCCAAACCATGTTCCCCTGTCATCTGTATAGTAAAGATTGTGCTGTCAGTGATTGTCAGGTTTCGTCATTTATAAACGGTTCACGGTTGTACAAATGCCTGGCCGCTCCCCCGTTGCCTTCCGAAGGTCGCCGTTTGTAATCAGGAAGGTCCATCCATTCACTCGAGTGCTGCTGTCTGAGGTCATGTTCTGCACAGAGGTGGTACAAGGGGTGAGTCTTTCAATAGGGATTTGGACGTGGCAAAGACTTTTCGTCTGCCTTCGCTCTCTGGTTACCGCATAGTTACCGCGCTTAATGCCCAGAGCAGGCGAGGCGGCCTGTTTCTGGAGCGCGTTCTTGGAATCCTCTTTACCTTTTCCGAATTTCCATAATTAGCATGTTTATCATGTCGCTCCGCTTTAATAATCAGCATTTCTGCTCCTCTTTTCCTAATCACCTTTTTCCTGTAATATGACTTAAATATAAGAAGTGATGAGTAAACCTAGACTTCATGCTGCTTCAGTTACCCAGCCTTAAGTTCCTCGCCTTTCCTGTTCTTAGTCACGCTGTCTTATGTACTGTACGGCTTCAGGTTATCATAAGGCACTGTAGATTTCAAACTCAATCCTGTCCAGCATTTATTACCTTACACAATTAACCGTCCGCTGTTTTTTTTCTTTAATTCTGGTATAAAATGTTTCCGTGCTATTTTCCATTTTATGTAACTACATGATGTTGAATCAATACTAATATTAAAGTGGTATTCTGGATTGACCTTTTCTATTCTCCATCAGTTTTACATACTTGGGTCATGTTCATCTTTTATTGCCATCACGAGAGATTAGATACATTAACTCCGGTCAGTCTGTCTTTGTAGACTGACCCGTGACGACGAGGTTCCATTTGTGTCTCAGTGAGCCCACTGTCATGCTTAATGTTCTGTATGTCCTTCTTCAAAGAGCAGACGGAAAACCTGTTAGCGGGGTCGGTGTTGAGCTCTTACTGGTGCTTTGCACTGGAATGATTTCTTCCCGCTTGCATTCAGAGGAGATTTATACATGGGTAATTCAGATCCAGAGAGTAAAAATCCAGACCAAGATTTTCTTTCAACCAACCAGTTGAGCATGAAGAGTCACAGTCACAGAGCACTCAGCTGGTTGGTTGAAACAAAATCCCGGTCTGGACTTTTACTCTCTGGACTGGAATTGCACAATTAATGCATGTATTCAAGTATAGTGATAGTGCAGGACACATTGAGTTATCAGTGCAAACTGGAGCCTGTAAGAGTATTTTAGTTTCAGTTTATGGCTGTACTATTTTGGAAACATGGATTTAAAAAAGAAATGATAAAGAAAGGCTAACTGCAGTTTATTTTATTACTGCCATGTCATTTAAAGAGTAGTATTCTCAGGGGTATGTGGTGTTATTTTTAAGTAGTCTAGTTGATACCTTGGTGGAGAGCTCTCTGCTATGTCCACGTCTCCTTTCCAGGTGTTACCCGTCCACTCCATCATTTCATATATCGACAGGGATTCTTTGCCACCTGCTTGTAATTCTTCCAGATGTGCGTCTCTAGTGGGGTCAGCGTGGCTGGTGTGTATTACAAAGAGAAGTGGCCGGAAAGAAGGATCCTGGCTCCTAGGTATCCGCCCGCGATTCCCAATTATCTGGGTGTGGTGAACTTCATGGAGATGCTTAGTCCCCTGCGTGAAGATAAACGTAGCTGCTTTCAGTATCAATGGACACGCTGGTTGGTTGCAGTCTGGGCTCTGATTAAGGGAAGCCCTCACAGGCATAATCACCCAGTAATCCCTCAGCTGGGGGGTACGCTGGGGGTGAGCGCACTGCGTTGGTAATGCTCACCTGCTCATCCAGTGCAGTCAGGGTAAGCAGGCAGAGCTGTGTGCAGTGTCACTGGATCTGTGATGGTCATCGGCTCTGCTGTAATTACCCTGGTGTGACTGCAGACCTGTTTTCTGTTTGACGGTGACGCAGACGGTGTATATACAGGAGTGCACATTCATCACCATCTCATCTGCTGTTCTCATGCCTTACGTGGTTTTCAGCCATTCTTTAACCGGGCACCGTGTACCACTAATGGGTGATCACATACTGTAAACTGGGGAGCCCACCTTCGATTGTCTTTGACTTTGAACAAAAATGTTCCCCTCGATTTTTGTAATTCTGAATAGAAGACGTTTCACTCTTGAATATTTTTGTGTATTTGTTTCCATGTTTAAACTATTGATTATAACTAGAGTCTCCCAGTACAGCAGACAATGTAATAGTGGTTGATCTTGCTAATGGTAGATTGATGTCATTTAAATGTGTAAACTCGTCTCACTGAAGTTTGAAGAGCTTAGAAATAAGTCACGCGAGTCATCTTATCATTGTCAGGTCAGGGGCTGGTCCCCCTTTTTGTTCATCTTTCTACTGTGGTTATGCTGGACTTACCTTTTCTATGTACAGTCTCCCTTTTTACAGTTTATGCACGTAAAAGAAACAGTCTCTATAGATCTTAAAACATCTCTTGTCTTTAGTATGGGTCAGTTACAGTGTATATAAGAGCCGTGGTTACAAAGTTGCCTCTGTCCACTATAGATGGGTGGTACTTTGGGACAAAAATAGTCTTATCCTACATCTCAGGTTTTTTTCCCCGAAAAAGCAACGCTTCAGGTGCTGTGCGCTTGGCTGGTCAGCTTTAGGGCTGCCGCCATTAGTCAACGTAGTCAATGACATCGTCACTGAAAATGGGTCGACATCAGCATTTTAAACTGATGGATCTTTTTTTAAAAAATAAATAAAATTTGCCTTCATGATTTCTAAAACGCTTCCGTTGACTATTACAAGTGTTTTCCTTTAATATCACTACGTAATTATGGGAGTAGTTCACATCATCTGGTACGGCGTACGACGGCGGTACCAGAGCCGCGCTGCACAGGGACAGGCGCTAATCTGGATGATGGACGGAAAGAGACCATTAAAGCACCTTAAGCGCTGTCTATTCATGATTATTAAATTAGCATTGGAACGGAGAGCTTTTTAATATCTTTTGTCCTTGTAGCTAAGCCATAAAGTTATCTGCCTACTACTTAGAATCTCCGTTGACTAAGTGTTTGTGAAAATGTTTAGGCTAAATTCTGGGTTTATTCTACCTTGATTGACGGTGCCAGTCGGTGCGTTTGTGCACATTAGACTTTTTGGGACCAGTGATGTTTTTTATGAACTAAAACTGTGAAAATTGACGCTAAATTAAATAACATTTGTGAACTGAAATGAAAATGAAAATCATTTAAAAAAAAAAAAAGTGTATCGGACTCTAACCCACAAAAAGTACCACCGTACCACCAACATCTTTTTACCTTGTTTAACCACAGTATCTCCTTTTTTTAAAGGATGATGTGGCTGCTGATCTGTCCCTTCCTTCGTTGGAGCTTCAGTGTTTAGTACTTGTGTCGCGCTCCACTAACTGAATTTATTAAGCATGAGTTTGTGTCAGAATTATACAGATTGCTAACTTTTGGGCATCACAATTAGTAGGTATACTACTAATCTGCTTGTCGATTAAATAGTCAATAGATTAATCTATAGAAAAATAGCTGTTAGTGGCAGCCATAGTCAGCTTTAACTGGAGTGTTTGTTTAAGGTTATGAAATCGAGCTGTGTTGAGTCTGGATGGTTTGATATTTTCAAAGGGAGCTTAGTTTCCGTTTTTGATCTAGCTGTAACATTTTTGTTTCGCTTTGCCTCAGAAAACATAAATATTTCTAAACCTGTGGTCAATGCCATGGTGAATTCTTTAGCACACTTTGATCAAAATGCAGTTTTTAAGACAGACATGGTATCTAAAAACACAGCGTATGTAGTTATTTTTTCTGAATCAAAACATTTTGCCATGTATACAGACCCCCAATTGTAAAACCCGGGTCCCGGAAGCAATGGGCACGAGTCAGGGAACAACCAGCCCTTCGCAGGGCACACTCACACACCATTCACTCACTCATGCACTCCTATCGGCAATTTAACAACTCCATTTAGCTTCAGCATGTTTTTGGACTGTGGGGGGAAACCGGAGTACCCGGAGGAAACCCCACAACGACATGGGGAGAACATGCAAACTCCACACACATGTAACCCAGCCGGAGACTCGAACCGGGGTCTCAGAGGGGGGAGGCAACCGTGCTAAACACTGCACCACCATGCCGCCCAATCAGTATATATAATTTTAAAAATAAAAATGTGCCTGTATAAACATGGCCTTTGCATTATTCAGAGGGATAACCTTAATATGCTTCAGCATATTTTCTACACTGTGCGCTTTGTGGAGACTTAAAATACGACAAAGTCCCACAAATTATGATATTTATCCAGCCATGGTACAGGGAGGTAGGGGGTGTGCCTCAGCAGCTAATTTAAACATGTGTGGTCAACAGTGCACCTGTGGGACCGGGGCCATTGTACTAAGGACGGGGGAGTTACTCAGGCAGAAGAACAGCTCCAGCCTAGCTAGTCCACACGTATCATGCATTTCCAAATGCCTCCAGAAGGTGGCAGTGTGCAGGAGCTCAGCTGCCCTCAGCGTTTTCCATGGTGCCATAGCATGTCCCTGTCCTCCTCAGTCTCTCCGGTTCTGTCTCCAGCTCCCTCTCGTCGTCTGCCTGGGTGTCCATTCCTCATTCATAGTCCACACGGCTGTCTTGCCACCATATGCCATTTCAAGCCAAAGGCTTTGCTTCCTCGTCCTTATCTGGGTGCTCTCCATCTGCCTCATTTCTGTGTTATCTCCTGCCCTCTTTTTGTTAGTGGACACACACACACACACACACACACACACACACACACACACACACACACAAACAGAATATGGCATAATCTCTTCCTTGTAAAAGGTTTATGATATGAAATGATCTGGGATTTGATTCCACGAGCCTTCATGCTGGGATAATATTCACATTTAAACAAGTATATCTGCCTTAATTATTTGGGCTAGTAAGTGTTTTTAAAATATCCATCAACCCAATGACTAATGGTAATTTTTTTCTAGAAAGCATTAAAATATGATTTCCTATAGAAGATAATTACTTGTTTATTCACTCTGTCTTACCAAAGATATTAAGGACAGTGGATTTTTTTCCAAAGATCTCTAGAGACTGTTTCCCCACCCTTGCTTTTACATGCGTTTTGCCTGACTTACACTAGAGGGCTGTATGGATATGCGAAATACTCACTCTGAATATTCAGGAGCTCCGTGCAGGAATTCAGATCTCTTGTGTTGCAATGATCTGTAATTCAGCACATTGCATGTGTCTGTGCGTTCTTTGTTATTGCATGTAAACGCTCGGATGTCACGCACCCTTGTTTGTAGTGGGGCAATGTTACAGCACATTTGAGTTTTAATTATGATATTGCATTTTTGTACAGCGGACTCATTTAATGAACATGCTGGCCATCAATTTTAGGTCACACCTTATCATAAAGCTACAGGATCATCACTGAGCATCATCATTTAATCTGTCAGTGGATCACCTATGCAGCTTGTATAGTATATCTCCTTAATTGAGGCCTATTATTAGTCTCTGAATTTGAACTTTCCAGCTTCTCTCTAGTTTATCTTGCTTTTCGAACATCGAGAGCTTCACTGAGGCCTAGATCTCTTTTCGTCGGCTTCCTTTGCTCTTACTCTGGTATAAATGCAGCAAGAATTCACTTGCAAGTTTTTCTGATCGCAGTGGCCACTTCTTGTCACAGCTGTAGAATGTTAGCACTTGACTCATAAGAAGGATGTACATTCTTCTTGATTTGCTCAGACTGAGGTTCAGTGACTGAGTGTTGGAAGATGGATGAGCCACATCCTTATTTGGCTGACAAACGATGTACGGAACAATCTGGCATTCAGCTCGTTGTTAGGGGGCTGCAGATGACCTTGCATATTTTTGAATGAGTAACAAGCAAAGGAGACGACGGGAAAAATGAGCCCCTGTGAAACCATGGCGATAAACAAAAGCACCTTTTCGTGCTGTGATTGCAGCGTGTTATTTTCCCCTTATTTTAAGTAGCTACTGGCAGGTAGCGTCAACTGGAGGGAAGTGTAAAAACTGGCCCGAAATCGCTTCAGATTCAGTTTATCATTACTCTAGCCTGAAATGCCATCCTTCCATCCATCCATTTTCTTCTGCTAATCTTGGACTGGTTTGCGGGGGCAGCAGTTTGAACAGGAATGCCCGGATCTCTCTCTCTCCAGCCACCTCCTCCAGCTCTTCTGGGAGTATTTGTAAGGCTGAACCCAGATACTTTGCAAAGGAAATTTATTTCTGCCGTTTGTATCCATGATGTCATTCTTTCGGTCGCTACCCAAAGCTCGTGACCATATGTGAGGGTGGGAACATGGACCAACTGGTAAATCAGTAGCTCCACTCTTCCTTTATCACGACAGAACAGAATGCGGTCTGCATAACTGCTGACGCTGCACCAGTTTGCCTGTCCATCTCCTGTTCTCTTCATGACAAGACCCCGTGATACCTGAACTTCTCCTGTTGGGGCAGTAACTTATCCCTAACTTGGAGAGAGCAGCCCACCAATTTGTGGTTGATAATCATGACCTCAGACTTGGAGGTGCTGATCCTCATCCCAGCCACCTCACACTCAGCTGCAAACTGTCCCAGTGCATGTCACAGGGACACCAGCCTGATGACGGCAACAGGACCACGTCATCTGCAAAAAGCAAAGACCCTCTCTGCTCCTTGGCTACGGCTAGAAATTCAGTCCATAAAGGTCATTATCAGAATCAGTGACTAAGGGCGGCCCTAGTGGAGTCCACCATCCGTCGGGAATGAGCCTGACTTACTGGCAGCACTGCAAACCAAGCCCTCACTCTGGTTAAACAGGGACCTAATGGCACGCAACGACTGACCCTGCACAACATACTCTCAAAGCTATAATTTTTGACCTCACTAGATGGTATTTTTTGCTTGTTTTGGGGCATGCTTTGAGCCCCTTTTTTTAAAAAAAAAAAAAACAGACAGCACCATCTAGTGGGGTCAGAAAATATAGCAAGTGGTTCATGAAGCTTCATTTAGCCATCGCTAGGCTATGAGTATTCTCATAGTGTCTCTTGGGCTGAACTTGGCCCAGAGATAAAGAAAGTTAACACCTGTATTGCTAAAGGAACCAGGTTTCCAGACAATGCCTACTATACTGGTTAAGGGTTCATAGGTGAGCTGATGTCACTCTATCTAGAGCATCTTTATTCTTCCCATACAGATGTTTGCATCAGCTGAAGCAGGATGGCCTCTCCTTGGACGACCTGTTCCAGCACTGTGCCTTCCGGCAGGATGAGAGGGAAATGGTACTAAAGGCGGTCCATGTGGTCGAACCAGATTTCCGGCCCAGTACAGACACCGCCCAGCACATCTGCTCATCACCTCTGGTCCAGGACTTTTACAGCAAGGTACTGCTCCTCCACCACACCCATGGTATCACTGGTTTCTCTCTGGGAAGATTCCACATAAGCCGCTTAAGGCTCTCCTAATTTAATCCCGTAACATGGCGTCAGAATTCACTGAAGCCATTGCTGTTTGTTGCAGGAGATGATAATGGAATCACAGACCTTGGTGATGTTTACTGTGACTCAGCACTGAGGAGTAGCAACATGAATAAAACGGATTTTGCTGCTGAGTTTCCATTTATAAGGCGTATAAAAGCCTGCTTTAGGGTTCTGGGCAGGGGGGTCGGAGGGGCAGGGATACCCACCACTTCACAGGTGGGGACCCAAGGTGACATTCAGGACGCACCAGAATTTCTGTGTACGCCCCTGATTCCGGGACTCTTTGCACCTCCAATACTACATTAAATCCTGTGTAGAGCAATGCAGTCACAGAATTTTTGCTATACACTGGAAGTACCAACTGTGTTCAAGATTATGTGTTTATATGCCCCTTAGCCCCAGATATTTATTGTTATCCAGAGATTTTAAGTTCCAGGGACTGATGGGAAATGTCAAGGCTACTCACAGGTCAGTTTTGTTCCTTGATGTAGTTTGAGCAGATTGTTGAGTGGGGATCAGAGAAAGGGTGTAAGCACCACGGACAGGGAGCCCCCCGGGGCCCAGTAGCTCTGGGGAAGATCCCGGAACACCACGGAGACGTTATCGGCAGCGAGGTGAGCCCGAGTCCTTCCAGAGAGGGAGCCTGGTGCGCTGGGCCGTGCCAGCTAGTGGCTGATTGTCAGGCCTCTCACAGCGTGTTCCCAGGCTATTTTTAGCGCAGCGGTATTATCAGGGGGGGCCGCTCGCCAGGTTCGCACGATTGGCTAACGAGCCTCAAGAGCGAGTATTTTTACCCAGGTGCTCAGCACTTCTGCGAATCTTTGATTGGTTGATGGTGAATGTGGCATGGTAATGGAGGGGTAGGGGCCTCGTTTGGAGTGTGTAAACACGAGGGCGCCTGGAGACGGCGCGGGTGGTGAAAGGGAAGCCGTAGCTGTTTACGCGGAGTGGGATTTCCGTGCTGTCGGAAATCACTTGTCGTGAAGTTAATCGGTGACAGATGCATCACAGTCCAGCTTCTGAAAACAGCCATCACTGCATTCCCATGCCTGCATCAAAGCTCCTTTTTCGACATGAGAAAATTGGCGCTTGTCTGTCTTTCTGTCTGTCCTTTGAGAAAAATGTAAGAGAAAAAAGCTGCCTTTCGGTTCGCACAGTTACAGAAGTTTGCTATTTATAGTTTAGCTTCTTGGATAAATATCAAATAAATGCCATGTTTAATTAGGACATCATTTACATTTTCCATTAACATATTTAGCAGATGCCTTTGTCTAAAGCCACGTACAAGTGAGGCAAATGGCACATTGAAAATATTCATGCTGTTTAGGAGTCAACTAGGCGTAAATGCGGCTAGACTGAGCTTACAATGAATGTCCAGGTACAAGTGTACAAGTGCAGTATTGGAGCAGGAGCTACACAACAATTACAATAACATAACAATAACCATTAACCAATTAAGAAGCTAGTAAGACTATTTAAGGGCCAGTAAGTTACAATCAGGGAATGTAAAGATCATCAGGTTTGTAGAGGAATTCATGGAACAATTGGGTCTTGAGGGAGTCTGATGCCCAGATGTGGTAAAGCAGCTTATTCTACCTTCTCACGTGGTAGAGGAGCTCCAAGCATAATATTTCAGTCCCTGAACGAACAGGAAGAGATGCATAAATGAATTCGTTAAAATAATTTGGAGTTTCACACTGGTACAGTGGTTAGCACTGTCGCCTCACACCTCTGGGACCCGGGTTTGAGTCTCCACCAGGGTTCCACGTGTGTGGAGTTTGCATGTTCTCCCCATGTCATCATGGGGTTTCCCCCCTATAGTCCAAAAACATGCTGAGGTTGATTGGTGTTACCAGATTGTTCATAGGAGTGCTTGTGTGAGAGTGATGTGTGAGTGTGCCCTGTGATGGGTTGGCGCCCCATCCTGCGTTGTTCCCTGCCTTGCTCTAATAACCTGCAGACCCCCTGCGACCCTGAATTGGTCAAGCGGTTACAGAAAATGGATGGATAAAATAATTCTCAAGCCGAAATGTACGTCTGTTTATATCATCATAGTCCTGGAAAACTAACACTTGTTCATCCATCATTTTCCATACCTGTACAAATGTATAGTGCCGATTTTTGCCCGTGATTGGCAGTAGGTGAGGAGCAGTTGAAATGCAGCGAAGTCTGTGATGCCTTTTGAGGTGCCGGGGTCATGCTTCAGGTGCTCCGCTCCCACCAGCATTTTTTTCGGAAATTGGGAACAAGGGTGACCCCATCTGCTTCCCCAGCACCACCGCTGCGGGTCACCCCCCACCGTGAGACGTGACACACACTCACACACAAGTGCGTGCATTCAGCCGCATCCCAAAGCGCCACCTTCAACACCAGCAGGTTATGGCACCCAATCCGTCTTCTTGAAATCTAAAAGAAAAAATATATGAATGCATTATTCTGTTTTGTGAAAATTCGCCTTAATGAACCAACTCATTATTTTCTTCCCTAAATCAGTGGCGGCTGGAGGCCGGCACAGTTATATTTATCGAGCTTTCTGGTGCACGTTTCCTTGTGGGTGTCGGTGACGCTCCTACCCAGCCATGATACGGGATAGTGAACTAGTTTCCAGCCTAACGCTTCTGTTTATTATGGTTCTCTTCATGCCTCCTGGAGGACAAATTGTGCTTTTCTGTCTTCTTGATTAATAAGGAGCCTACAGTACAACATCAGCTGTAATTAGATGCTTTACAAAATACTAATATACACACACAGAGCGTATGGCTGAGCCGCACCAGCAGTGTCAGCAATTTCAAATCCAGGAACAACAAATCCAGACCAGGATTTTGTTTCTACCAACCAGTTGAGTACTCTGTGACTGTGACTCTCTATGCTCAACTGGTTGGTAGAAACAAAATCTTGGTCTGGAATTGTTGTTCCTGGACCTGAAATGCCCAACACTGCCGACCAGCACAAGGGTGCATCACATGACCAGCATGGGATCCTCCCCCAGTGATTTGGTAGCATTTTGTATCTTTTGGTGACTGGGGTTTTGAATTTGTAAAAACCTTTCTTAGTTTCATTCCTTCCAGTCTCTGCAGTAGTTGTATGTTGCAGTGCTTCGGCGGTTCAAGTACAGATTGACTGAAACACTAACAGAGAATGCAGAGGTCTTATGTCATATTATCATGCCTGACCTTTTGAACGTTTTTGCATATGGATTATTAAAGCTCAAATAATAGAGCAACTAAGAACACTGATGCATAGAAACCTCACAGTATCAGATATATAAGATGTTTATTGGACAGCTGTTGGCAGTAGCTCTAATTCAGTCAGTAGATAAATGGAAATTAAATAAAAATAATAGGAATTACAGTACCTTTTATGTCCTATTGTAGTATCTTTTACACCATTTGGATTTTTCCATCTTTTTTGCATAATTAGCAATTATATTTATGAATGGCTTCTTTAGTTATTCATGAAAATGACCTCTGATTCAAGACCGTTCTTGGTGGCATGTGCTGGAGGAAGCTTGCGAAAGTACACAGCTGACAGCCACTGGTCTTGATTTAGGATATGTCACATCCTGTCTAAGATGGTGTTGGGTCTCCAAATCGGTCACTGATACCAGCAGTGCAGCTTGTTTACCAGCCTCGATATAGAGAAGAGGAATGATTATTTCAGCATGTTTCTTGAAGCTAAGGAGAAGTAATAGGCCATCCCCAGCGAATGAGCAAGCAGAAGCTAAGGAGAAGTGATAGGCCGTCCCCAGCGAATGAGCAAGCAGAAGCTAAGGAGAAGTGATAGGCCGTCCCCAGCCAATGAGCAGGCAGAAGCTAAGGAGAAGTGATAGGCCGTCCCCAGCGAATGAGCAAGCAGAAGCTAAGGAGAAGTGATAGGCCGTCCCCAACCAGTGAGCAGGCAGAAGCTAAGGAGAAGTGATAGGCTGTCCCCAGCCAATGAGCAAGCAGAAGCTAAGGAGAAGTGATAGGCCATCCCCAGCGAATGAGCAAGCAGAAGCTAAGGAGGAGTAATAGGCCATCCCCAGCGAATGAGCAAGCAGAAGCTAAGGAGAAGTGATAGGCCGTCCCCAGCGAATGAGCAAGCAGAAGCTAAGGAGAAGTGATAGGCCGTCCCCAGCCAATGAGCAGGCAGAAGCTAAGGAGAAGTGATAGGCCGTCCCCAACCAGTGAGCAGGCAGAAGCTAAGGAGAAGTGATAGGCTGTCCCCAGCGAATGAGCAGGCAGAAGCTAAGGAGAAGTGATAGGCCGTCCCCAGCCAATGAGCAAGCAGAAGCTAAGGAGGAGTAATAGGCCATCCCCAGCGAATGAGCAAGCAGAAGCTAAGGAGAAGTGATAGGCCATCCCCAACCAGTGAGCAGGCAGAAGCTAAGGAGAAGTGATAGGCCGTCCCCAGCGAATGAGCAGGCAGAAGCTAAGGAGAAGTGATAGGCCGTCCCCAGCCAATGAGCAAGCAGAAGCTAAGGAGAAGTGATAGGCCGTCCCTAGCCAATGAGCAGGCAGAAGCTAAGGAGAAGTGATAGGCCGTCCCCAGCCAATGAGCAGGCAGAAGCTAAGGAGAAGTGATAGGCCGTCCCCAGCGAATGAGCAAGCAGAAGCTAAGGAGAAGTGATAGGCCGTCCTCAGCCAATGAGCAGGCAGAAGCTAAGGAGAAGTGATAGGCCGTCCCCAGCCAATGAGCAGGCAGAAGCTAAGAATCCATAGATGCCTATTTTAAAAGAATGTATATTATGACCTATATGCAGGGCCCTCCATAATGTTTGGAACAAAGACACATTTTTTCCTTAATTTACCTCTCTGCTCCACAGTTTAAAATTTCAAATCATACAGTTCAGACATGATTAAAGTGCAGACTTTAATTTAAAGTTATTTGCATACATTTCGGTTTCACCATGTAGAACTTACAACATATTTTATATATAGTTTCCCTCATTACAGCAAAGCATATTGTTTGGAACATTTGGCTTCACAGCTATTTGTGATTCACTCTGGTGTGTTTCATTGATTCTTTAGTGCAGCGATAACATACCTAGGCTTGCTTCCACCATTTGGAAATGCAGAGTCTACACTGCAAGATGCAAACCGCTAGTTAAGCACAAACACAGGATGGCCAGATTATAATTTGGACAGAAAGTACTTAAAAGAGCCTGATGTTAGCTGAAACTTTAACATTGTTTCAGCAGCCTTCTGATTACTGGTACGGATCCCTAGCCTCAGAGCGACAACTCCGCCCTGAAATTGAGGGACTATGTATAATTATATTAAAGTCTAGAATGTGCACTTTAATCATGTCTGAATAGTTTGATTTGAAATTGCACACACATACACACCCATGGTACTGTGCAAAAGTCTTAGGAGAACAAAGAAAATGAAATGATGCTTAAATGATCTTCATGTTGGTGTAAAACTGTGATATTATGCATGTCAAAGTGTGTCAGCTCAGCTCTGCTAAAATCACCCCAGTACTTCCAGCACCCATCTAATACACCCATGTATTTTTTGACTCGACCACTGGCACACCTGACTTTTCAAGTAATTAAGTTAATTAATTAAGTGAGCGGGGGCGGCATGGTGGTGCAGTGGTTAGCACTGTTGCCTCACACCTCTGGGACACCTCTGGGAGTCTCCGCCTGGGTTACATGTGTGTGGAGTTTGCATGTTCTCCCCATGTCGTCGTGGGGTTTCCTCCGGGTACTCCGGTTTCCCCCCGCAGTCCAAAAACATGCTGAGGCTAATTGGAGTTACTAAATTGCCCGTAGGAGTGCATGTGTGAGTGAATGGTATGTGAATGTGCCCTGCGATGTTGTTCCCTGCCTCGTGCCCATTGGGATCTGGGATAGGCTTAGGAACCCCCACGACCCAGTATAGGATAAGCGGTTTGGAAAATGGATGGATGGAATTAAGTGAGCTGGTGGAGAACAGAGGGAATCCTTACTAGTTTTTATTGTTACTCTTAATTTGCATATGTTCCAGTGCTGAATTGTGTTTTTGTTCTGAGCAAAAGTGCACTTACTACCCAAATAAATAACTTAAAACATTTCTTTTGACTCCCTTAAACTTTAGCACAGTACTGTGTGTGTGTGTGTGTGTGTGTGTGTGTGTGTGTATATATATATATATATATATATATATATATATATATATATATATATATATATATATATGGCTCTTTTTGTCAGTGTTTGTGTTCTTTGTTGCAGAGGGAAGAGGCCAGATTTCCTAAACTCAACTTCAGCCTGCCTGACCTGCAGGAGAGATTCCAGCGGCAGCTGGAGTTGGAGCAGGCTGCCTCGGTCACCATTGACTCGGTGGAGGCTGCCAAACCCATTACGGAGAACCAGGCGAGGATGGTAGGTGCAGTGCCTCCGGAGAAGCTCTTCCTTACAGACGCAGCCCTGCCTCCACATCTGAAGGATGCGATCCAGTACTGACTGGTGTTCGCTGTCAGCTGAGAGGTCATTTTACCAATTCTCATTTGTTCCTGTGGTTTCTCACCCAGTGAGAGTGAGAGTTTTGAGCAAGTGGATGATCCCAGGTGATAGTGCTCAGTGATCATCTATAACAGTGTTTCCCAACCCAGTTTTGGGGTACCCCGAGACATTTTCCAACACACCTGTAGCAGGTGTTTGGTGTCCCTGATTGACTGGGAGCTGGGAGGGAGCAAAAATATGGACTGTCTTGGCGTCCCCAAAGACTGGGGTGGGTGACACTGATCTATTATAATGGAGCCTCAGAGCAGGCTGTGAATCACCTTCAGCAGTAGTGGCTGTCATGTCCTCCAAGCTAAGTGACTCAAGACTGACCTACTTTCAGATTCGGGGCTTTCATTTCCCATTCTCCTCTGATCTTATTTGCACAAACACTTGTCCATCCATCTGCTTTTTGTAGACTTGTTATCCATTCAAGGCTGTAGTACTTTTGAGATAAGTAAATTAGTGTTGGTTCATGCCCGGTCTGCAGCATTGTAAAAAGATGGTTTATTTGCCAGTGGAATGAGTGAAACTTGCTATGGTCTTTTTTGAATTTTATAATTTCTCCAGCACAGTGTGTTAATTCACACCCTTCCTATGGGGCAGTACAGCTATACTCGGAACACGTGATACTGCTGGGCCTAATGTTATAATTGCTTTCCCACGTTTCGTTCCAGTTCAATATTCCAGTCTCCAGGTAGCTAATTAGTTAATCGACTAACGCGCTGTTTCAGCGGGGGTTACTGGAGGCGCTGCGTTCCCATTGGCGCAAAGGCCTCCTCCAGGCTCTCAGAGAAGCCAAAGTGGTCCTGGGCCACAGCAGCCAGAAGAGTGGGAAGATGAACCTCTACCCGTACTTGTGTCTGCTGGACAACGACGAGTACGTGGGCATCATGCTGCAGGTACGGACTGAGTTAACACCTGCCGTTGTCCGACAGGGAGGCCTCTCCACACGCTTGCGCCATCGCGGCATCTACGTTAACGTTTCCCAAATCTCTCTATTTCCAAAGGGTCTGTGCGAATTGGCGCCCAGCGGGGAAACCCTAGTGATGTTCGCCAGCTCCTTGGGCCACAAGGTCTACAACAAGTACATCATCCAGCAGAAGAACAACAGCCAGATGGTAGACAAGCTGAGGAACATCTATAATGACTATGCTGCGCTGCTGGCCAAGGACACTGAGGTGTGTCTCTCTGTGACCAGCTCTGCTATTTATCTTACCGTTGGATTCCCTCCCAGACCAGTTATTTAATGTGTTTGAGATCTGGGGGGTGGAAGATGGGCGTGAATAGGAACATTTTGTGTTTTATTTGATTTCTGTGATTTCTGCAACTGACAGTACCACTGGCTTTACTTTGTCTTTGGGCACTTTTTTCCAAAGGCCTATTTTTGTTCTCATTCTGTTTATTAGCTTAATGAGCACTTTCTGTGTTTTTTTTATATTTTCATTAGGGTCAGATAAGTGCCAATCTAACTTACAGAAAAGGTCTTTTAAGCTCTGAAAGGGCGTGTGGACATCATTTGGCTTTATTCTACTCTTTAATTTGTTTAGTCATGTGATGTGTTGCCACGGGAACGCTGGGCGGAGCTGGAGGCGGAGCTGGCAAACACGGGTTCGGCGCTGGCAAGTGATGACACCCAGTGGCCCCAGAGCCTGATGGTGCATCTGGGGACTCACCTGGTGGACCTCATGGTGCAGGAGCTCAAGGTGCACAGTGATGTTCTGAACTCGGGTCAGACGCAGAAGCTGATCCCTGTGCTCTACCACATGTACACCTTCCGCAGCAATAGGCAGGTAACTGCTACAGCGCCACCTGCGGATTCTGATGCTCAGATGAATATTGTTATGGCTTGATGCTCAGTGAGTATTGTTATTGCTTGATGCTCAAGGAGTATTGTTATTGCTTTATGCTCAGATGAATATTGTTATTGCTTGGTAAACTGAAAGGTTTTATAAGTTTGTTTAATGTAAGAAAAGAACACTGATTGCCACCATTTATCTTCTGAAAGTGATGAAAGATATCAAAACAAATGGTTTTGTTGAAAAATCTGTAGAATTTCTCGATGTAAACTTCTATATTCATACACAGAATATCAGAGGGTAACAAAACAAAGTGATTTTACCCAAAGAACAGAGAATTTATGTCAGTAAGGGATTAGGGTAACACATATTTGGCCAAAGGCCATTTCTGCGGTGGAAGTCAAAAAGTCGAGATTTGACAAAATTCTCTCTAAATAATTAATGGAATTTCTCTGTACCAGTTTCGGCATGAAAATGTACCAGATAATCATTTTCATTAGATTTTAGGGACCATAATCAAAACCTGTTTGGTTGAGATGAGTAGAAATATTCTAATATGAATAAGACATTCTGATCTGGAAATCAAAGGTGATTCTTTGCATGGTAGTGAAACCCCGAGAGAGAGGGGGGGTCAGGAGCATATGCTGACAGCACATTGCTGTACCCACCACACGACAAAACACCTCAGTGATGAGAATCTGAGTGACAGGTGATACCTCAGCACCACACTAATCTAGATGGACCAGTTCCGGATTTTCATTTGGTGGCGTGGGATTCGAACCAGCAACCTTCCGATTCCTAATGCAGATCCTTAGCCTCAGAACCACCACTCTTCCCAACCTTTAGCAGGCGAATAAAATCCATCAGCCCCTGCATGTACCTGGATGAAGAAATCGCCTGTCAGCAGTTTTGCAAGCACTTTATCCTAATAAACTTAATACTGATGTCTGCTGTGAATTGGATCCAAACCGGGAGCAGCTCCCACAAAGGCTGTTAAAATGGCAAGAGGACCTTAAGAGGCTCAAATTTTGTACAGTTACCTGGATCCGGGTGTCCGATAGAATCCGTATGGATTGTTATCAATTCCCCTAATGCAGCGTCACGTTTCTTACGAGAAAGACGGTTCTCTGTGGCAATGGGACAGTTTTAGGAGCTGGTGGTGTATTAGTATTACAAACCTGAGTTAGTCCTGACTGACAGCAGGGGACACCCTGGATGGGATGCCGGTACATTAAGGGATATTTAATACATTTACACTTATTACACACATACGCACAGCTGAGCTTCCTGTGATGGAGGCTGATGAGTGGCAGGCTTCACCTCTGTGTTTGGGATCGGAAGGTTGCCGGCTTGAGCCTGGTCTCAGCATAATCGGGGGAGGGTTGCAACCTCCCCCCCCCCCAGTAATTAAAACCCCTGGACAATCCCCTGGACCCCCTTAAATGGGTAGAGACCTCATTTTCCCCCCATATTCAACCCAAAGGTATGCCCTTACCTTCCACCTCTTGGGACATTCATGTCACCGGTTCGAGCCCACCTTCATGTCCGTGGGCCCTTCAGCGAAGCCCTTAATCTCCCAGCTCCCTGGATGACATGGCATGTGTTGCTGCTCTCCCCTACATATGTGTCTGTGTCATGGAGAGCAAGATGGGGGATGCTGAAAAGAGGGATCCCCCGCAGGGATCAAAAAAGTGTCTATTATTATTATCATATAAACATCCAGAAGTACAGGACTTCGTGGGATAGATGAGGCGCACAGTCACAGGCAGTGGGCGACGTAAAAGGGCCGATTCCCCATTTGCAGGCCAGAAGCAAAGCAGATTCCCATTTATTTGTGTACACATCCCACTCGGTGATCCCACTGTGAAGAGCGTGTTCGATAGCAGCTGAGGCGAGTGCCGCACAGACAGGCCCGACTGTGCTGTGTGCGTAATCGCCGGGGTCGTTTATTACCCCGCGAGTCGCACGTAAAGTGGAGAGAGTGTCCTTGGAGCCGCGGTGCTGACGAAAACGGAGCGTCCTCGCAGTGTAGCTCTGATGTGCGCTGACGGAGGAGGACTGGGGTTAGCGCTTGGAGCTCATCGCTCACAGCCCCTGAGGGTGGGGCTGGCGGGGGGGGGGGGGGGGGGGGGGTGACGCTGTGATCGTACCGAAGGCTGTGCCACCGTGACTCGCAGCTTGCGTTTGTGCCGAGGAGGCCATCGCTCAGCGGCTTGTGCTGATTGGCTGTATCCCACATATGCTCTCCTCCCCCACCCCCTCACTGTGTCTGTGCTCGTCTGATTGGTTAATAACCCTGGTCACTGCTGGCTGGCACTAGGCAAAGTTTTGTATTAGCTAAACCATGGGGCCTGGTTACTGTAATGGTAAAATGAAATCTTTTGAAATTAAAGAGTAAAATGAAAGCTTTTATATTATATTACATTTCTATATTGGGCACTTTTATTCAAAGCAATGTATAGTCCCTGGAGTAATTGAGGTTAAGGCCCTAACCTTAGGGCCCGATGGTGAAATCACTCTGCCAGCCCTAGGATTTGAACCAGCAACCTTCCGGTCCTCCCTTCTGAACTGTAGGTTTTGCGTATTCTCCAACTGTATATTTATTTGCATTACGGACAGTATGGCCGCATAGTGTGTAGCGTTTTTCACCACTTCTTTCCTGGCTTCAGGTGTTCACCACCAGCTTCTCTGTCACTCTGGACTTCACTTTGTGTCTCTGTATTTGCTCCTAGTTCTCTGGTTTGCTTCCACCATCCAAAGATGTGTGGTTTAGGTCTATTTGTTTCTGAATAGCTCTCTGAAGATACTCTGCACATGCCCTGTGAATTTCTGCCATTTGTGGCCGTACATTGAGTAAGTTGTTCTAGGAAATCGAGGGATATTTAAAGTGTTTTTTTTTTTTTATTGTTCTAGGTTGGATTCATCAAACCCCATCCAGTTCTGATACAGATCCTGTCAGAGTCCATGGAGACAAAGTTGAACTTTGAGTCTTATGTGATGCCCATGCTGTGCCCCCCTTTGCCCTGGACGTCTCCGAAATTCGGGACCTACCTTCTTTCGCCCACCAAGCTGATGCGTGCTGACGATGGCGCCATCCAGCACCAGCTGCTCCTGGAGAAGTGCCGCAACACCGACCTCCATGCCGTCCTCGACTCCCTCAACCAGCTGGGCAACTGCGCCTGGAAGATCAACAAGCCCCTGCTAGACGTCATCATCGGCATCTTCAACGACAAAGGCAACGAGAAGATGAAGATCCCGCCGCCCATGTCTGAGGCCCCGGAGGTCCCCCGGTTCAACTCCCAGGACCCGTCTTACTCCTCGGCGGAGCATGCCCACCTGAAGCGTGAGATGATCAAATCCAAGAAGAAGGTGGCTGAAATGCACAGCCTCCGGATGTCAGCCCTTTACACGCTATCCATCGCCAACCACATGCGAGACGAGATCTTCTGGTTCCCCCACAACATGGATTTTCGTGGACGCACTTACCCCTGCCCACCCTACTTCAATCACCTTGGGAGCGATGTGACTCGAGCCATTCTGGTGTTTGCGGAGGGCAAGCCGCTAGGCGCCCACGGACTTGACTGGCTGAAGATCCACCTGGTCAACCTCACTGGCCTGAAGAAGCGCAGTTCTTTGGCAGTCAGACTGGAGTATGCCAATAGTATCATGGACGACATCCTGGACTCGGCAGACCAGCCCCTGACTGTGAGCATCTTTCTCCATCTGCCTAATTCCTTATCCTCCCGTTAGTCTTCCTGTCTTGCTGCATTAAATAGGAAAAAAATTATACTTTAGCCCAGTGTTTCCTAATCTGGTCCTCGGACTGACCCACAGACAGTCCACATTTTTGCTCCAGAAAGGGAGCCGAGAGGGAGGAAAAACGTGGATCGCTGTAGGTCTCCAGAGACTGGGTCTGGAAATACTGCTTTAGCCAAATGAAATTAGTGCATTCAGAAAATGTTAACCTGAATAACTGCCAAACATTTGGTATTATGTAAAAATTTAGAATGCCAGCTGATAAAGTTCTGGATGTTTTGTGCTGGTTAAATAAGCCCCAGAAGCAAAATTAGCCCACAGCTGGCTTTAGCTTTAGGCAGAATAGTCCATTGCCCACGGCTCTCGAATTACCTGCATTGCGGAGGAAGTGAGATGATCTTCAGTCTTCTTGGTGGTGGAGGCCTCCCATGAAAAGGTTTGCCTAGGGCCTCTTGAGAAGTAGAGCCAGCTCTGCCTGGGCAGACTTATTACTGTAAAATTTTATCAGTGCAAAGCACAACGATTGGAAGCTTCCGGTAAGCAAATGAAAGTCTCCCGTGTCTCCAACGCAGGGCCAAAAATGGTGGATGAATGTCGACGAGCCTTGGCAAGCCCTGGCCTGCTGCATGGAGATCGCCAACGCTGCCCGGTCTCCTGACCACACGCGCTTCGTCTCGCACTTCCCCGTGCACCAGGTGCGCCCCGTCCGCTGGAGCCTGTTGCCGCGCTCCACTTGTTGGTGACTCCACGAGGTCTGTGATCGAGATTAAGCGCGTCTCGGAGTTCAGCTGGCTGGCCTACTGAACACCTCTTAATGGTATATATTACCCTGAGCATGCGGAGCAGACGCCTTGCAGGTGTAAGCAGAATCCGTGTCTCGCTTAAAATAAGGCCTTCACTACAAAGGTCCGTCTGCAGCTGCCTCTGACATATGAGCCATTGATCAATATTACTGGGTTACGGTCCTGTAATCCCTCCCCCATAAATCACATAGGGACATCAGTGAACCAGTAACAAAAAACTTAAAGCAAAGTCTGCGCCCTCCCTTCTGTTTCTTTCGGTCTGACCCCACCCCCTCCAAAAAACCAGGACGGCTCGTGTAACGGCCTGCAGCATTATGCGGCCTTGGGCCGCGACGTGATCGGCGCCACCTCCGTGAACCTGGTACCCTGCGAGGAGCCTCAGGACGTCTACAGTGTGGTGGCACTGCAGGTCAGCCCTGCGCCGATCCCCGTCCGCTCCGGCCTCCACCGGCAGCCGCGACTCCCCTCTCCTTGGCTTCAAGCCCCTAGGACCTCGATATATGATAGTCTGTTTGTCCATTGGACTTAATGGGATTCTCTTCATTTAACGAAATTTAAGAGTAGACTGGAAGAATAAACTACAGCCCTGCTTACACTTAGTTTTAAAATGCGTCTTGGGCGGTTGGATCACAGGCAGACAGCCGAGATACATCACCGTTTACGTCTGTGTCTGTCACGCATCTCCATGGTGTCTGGCTGACCACTTCTCTTCACATTTTCTTATGGTCAATGTCACTTCTGCTAGAACGCCAAATGGCCCCACACAGTTATTGATGCCCTTAGCATTTACACTACAAAGAGACCTCATTTTGTAAAGAGACCTCTACAAAAGATATGTGCTCAAAAGCATTCCAGACCACCTCGGCGAGTGGCTTGAGTGATCAGACCACGATGCGTCTTGGTGGTCGTTTGCGCTTGTATTTATCGCTGTCTGATTGCCCAAGATGCATTTTAAAACCAAGGGTTTGATCTTTTGAAAATTAAACAAGTGAGCCTAACCTTGCAGCGCTCTCTGGATTTTCCCTGCTAGTTCCTCTTTCCCTCACCAGGATCTAGACACTCGGGTTACGACCTGCTTTCTCAATCATAAATCATTCTCTGCTAGTCCTGATCTGATGTTCTCCAGGACAGCCAGCCACACGGGGGCGGTAGAGGGGATCTCCTACACTTCAGCCGCCCTCCATATGTCCTCCTTCCCCGAATAGGTGGAGGAGTTCCGTGCCCGCGATGCGGAGAAGGGTGAGAAGATCGCTGAGGTCCTGCAGGGCTTCATCAACCGCAAGGTGGTCAAGCAGACGGTGATGACCGTCGTGTACGGCGTGACACGGTACGGGGGCCGCCTGCAGATCGAGAAGCGGCTCAGGGAGACCGACGGCTTCCCCATGGTACAGCACCCCCCCATCCCCCATCATTGCCATGTGTCCTGACCTGTAACTCAAGATGATTGCTGTGATGTTTATTGCACCATAAATGCTTGTTGACATACTTTTGTAGCTGAAGGGTCCAGCTTTGGCCCTGCTGACTTCTGCAGTGGTCTGAGATATCACTGTACAAATTTCTGTAGTCGGCCACGAATTTGTTTAATGGTTCACTGAGACCCAACCATTGAGCAGAATTTACCAAGGGAGTGCCCTCCCGCCCCAAATGGGCAAAATTTGTCAACGGAGACAACACCTGATGGTGACCCAACACAGTGGGCCTCCAAAAATTTGTAATGGTCAACAGCTGAACCTTTTGGTTGAGACTCCCTCGGTTACCCAGCCTTTGTGTACTTCCAGAATGCTGCTAGCTACCACCAGCCACCTCAGTTGTGCCTCTTCCCCGGTAACCGTGTGTTTGCAGCTTCCGGCTGCTGTCGTTCCGGTGTTTAGGCTGACATGATGCTACGATTGATTCTAGGGGTGTAACGATATGCTTAGCCCACGAGATGAGACACGTCACAATACTGGGTTCGCAAGAATGACTCTAAACGATATTGTAACAATGTTTTAAGGAAAACTTCAAAGCGGAAATATATTACTGGAAAGCAGCCTTCGCAAGATCGTTTTTCCTTTTTGACTAGAAATCCCATCATGTTGTAATATCGCGAGATCTCGTGACACCCCTACTTGATTACACTTAAGAAACGTCCGATATTAGGTCATGTGATTCACTCAACGAGGGTTCCCTGAACAAAGTAACAGATTCTAATCCCTGCCCAATAATGGTGAAGGAACAAGTACTGCAGACTGGGGACCCAAACGGTAGGCCAAAGAATGGCATGAACCCAGTGACACTGGCTGCTGTTATCACTTCAGTTACAGGGGTGCAATTACCTGAGACAATTTGGCTGTAATGATAGTAATATTGTCTCAGTGATAAAATCTCTGGTATTTTCGAAAGTCTCGGTCTTTACATTTAATTTCCCTTCTACACCGTGATGCTCCCACGCTGATATTGTAGTGGCTGCCTTCTGAAGTGTTCCTGGTGCATTACAGATGCGTCCGGCGTCTTCCATGTGGGAGATGGAGGGCGGTATAAAGAGTAGTCTGCTGCCAAAGCCATCTCTGGATAAAAGCTGTTATTCTGAGCCCAGATGCTCCCTTCTGCCGGTCCCAGCACAGCGCCCTATTGCCGACATTCTAGGCAGAAACAGCTGCTGATGTGGATAAAAAAAGAATGAGATCAAAAGAAGAGTGACTCGCAAGTTTGGTCTCGTGAAAATATTCAGGATGGATAATTAAGTTCTGCGACGTTGCTGTAACACTGAGACACACCCACATGACATGGGGGGGGGGGGGGCTGTGTATTTGACGGGGGCAAAGGGACAACGGGGAAACCCACAAGGGACATGCTGGTATCAGAGCTGGGGAAGGTGTTCAGTGATTTTGCGATCAGGCTTTGGGTTTCAACATGCGGATGGAAGATCTCAGTCCCAAAGGCCCTGGTTAGAATCTGGTGAATAAGCGAATACATTTGCGTGTCACATGACTTCACCCCCATTCCCATCTTGCAGCCACTTTCTTGCATTTTAAAATGATAACATTTTGGTTGTGACGCTTGACTCTGGGGAATCTGTGAGGAAGAGCATTTAATTTTCTGTATGATTTGAGGATTTGGTGACACTGCTCTGAGCACGCGTCCGCGTCTGTGTTTATTCTCTACGCAGGAGTATGTGTGGGATGCTTCTCACTACCTGGTGAATCAGGTGTTCAACAGCTTGAAGGAAATGTTTACCGGCACCAGGGAAATACAGGTATGTGGATGCCAGTCGGCTGAATGGCGTCATACTGTTAGGAGGACAGATGGCAGGCCACAGTGAAGATAAGCCTCTGGTCCAGACGCGCGTGGTGCCTGCTCTAGGTTTTGTTCATGGCGGGCTGAGAAGGTACAATGGTTTGGCCATCTAAAGGACCTGCCGCACACTCTTGGTGGTGCACTCCGCAAATGCCCACTCAGACAGCTTGTGCTAATTTGAAATATGACCCCCTTCGGTTGGCAGGGTTAGTTAAATGGGTCAGGTCCCGCAGAGGTGCACTGCGGTGTCTCAGAATGAGCAGCAGTTGTGCGGTAGATCGTCAACCCCACCCCCATCTCAAGCCGCCCCCCACTCACCTGCTTGGGGAGGTGGAACTTGAGGTGGAGGAGAGTTGGGGGTAGCAAGGCTCTCTGATGAATGGCCTTGGTGTTGGACGGCCGCAAGCCGCATTTGTCTTGCAGTGGGGTTGCGGTGGATGTACAGCGCACAATGGCGCTTTCGTCCTCGCTAAAGTTAATGCCAGATACTGGGCACCTTGAGCAGGTGGAATTTAAGCAAATCTTTTATATTCGTTTTCTGAAATATCAGATTAGCAACAACTTAAATTATTTTGAAGCTTTCTAACAGAACTTGATGATTGTGCAGTAAGTTAACTGCCATAAATGACTGCTAGTATCTGTAATAATATGTATTATTTGCAATATGTGATGTATTGAGGTTACGCAGGTGTGCAGGATGTTAAGATATATTTAGGGTAATATATAAAATATTAACTGGAGTTTTTTTGTGTTTCTTGCATCTTCCATAAAAAAAAAATATGTCAGGTCACACAGTTTCTAGATGATTCTTTCTGCCATCGCTGTCTGCAGACCTTGACATGCTCAAGTCCACTTTTGGCCCTATCAGTTTTGCGAAAAGTGGAAAATTTTGCTGAAATTTGACCAGCTCTGCATCCCCACCATCGACGCACTTGTGACTCGACCTGTTTAGACCCCCAAGTAGAACCTGCCACCCCCTCCCTCCAAGCTGTGCCCGTCTAGGTTACATGACAATAACCATTGAACGAAAATTCTGGCAATTCATATAGCGCCCCCTACAGTAGATTGCCTGTAGATTGCTAGCAAGATTTTCATCAGTGCTGTTTCTCTATGCTTTCACTTCATCCTGTATAGTTTAGCTGGTCTGTAACACCCAGACACGTAAGTGACCATAGCGGCGTACAGCTTGAAGCAGGAATCTTGCCCCCCTCTGTTCCAGGACTGGCTGACTGAGAGCGCCCGGCTCATCGCCAAGTCCGGCAACACGGTGGAGTGGGTGACGCCCCTGGGGCTGCCCATCATCCAGCCATACCATCGCAGCAAGAAGCTGCTGGTGAGTGTGCCGCATGCCGCATGCCCCTGCATCGTGCCGGACCGCAAGAGTGGCACTGCAACACTGGAAAATGTCACATACTGCATTTTTTTGTGCCTGTTTTGGAATAATTACTCTTTAAACATACTGTATGCTTCTTTGTGTTTTTCTGGTGCATAGAAAAGTGCCACACTGCTGAGAAGTTTAAAGTCATACATAACCTTATCTGGTAACACTTTACTCAAGTCCATGTTTTAAGTCATTTATAAACACATTCATAATGTTTTATAAATGTGGCTATACATATTTATAAAAAGGCATAACACATTATAGCTATGTTTTATTATGCATTATGACTGCCTTATGAAGCTCTCATCTATAATACACTATAGATACCTTACCTTTATAATGCAGTTATAAAGCATCTTTAATGCTTTCACCGACCATTATAATGCATTATAAAGGTATCTATAGTGCATTATAGATGAGAGCTTCGTAAGGCATTCACCATCACTTGACAAGCCCCAGTGGTTCATTGGTCAGCCTGTGTGGGGTTTTTCGGGGGGTGGGGGGATGCCATCCACTTGCCCTGAAGAGAATCGGGGAGCAGCTTGGTAAAGGTCACATGCCACCTTGTGCTGAACAGTTTGGTTGGTGTGAATCCCAGCTCGCTCTGTTAGTCGGAGCCAGGCTGGGGCAGAGTCACAGCACGCACTGTCCGGTGGAGGATTATAGGAAGCTCATGAGTGGCTAGACCAAGAGCCTCCGTACAGATACAGCAAAGTGGACTGAAACTTAGGTTATTCTGAAGGAATTAAAATGCACCCTGTCCTCGACGCCCTTTGAGCCACCGCGCTCTGCGGGGGTGTTCCCTCAGTCCTTTGTGTGAGAGCCTTGCACGCTCCACTCTGCGTGTCGCCACGGCGATTCTCCGCCGAGAGCGTGACAGGCCCGCCACCCCATCCCTCCACGCTCTGCTGCCGTTTCTTAGGTTCACTGCTTCGGTAGAAACTTCTGGCAGCGCTGATGATGTCAGAGACGCCCACGGAGGAGGGAAACCTTCAGAGTCCGTGGTGCATTAACGCAGAATTTCACCGTCTGTGTACTTTTTAAATACCAAGGTGTTAAGGTGGTATTTCTAGCTGTAATACCAAATACATGGTTTGGAAATGGAAGCGTGAAACATTTAACAAAACTTATACTGTAAAATATTTAACATATCGCTGGCCGCATGAATAATGTGATCGCAGAAGGTTAAATGGATAATTGCATCTGGCAGAATTACTGTTATTTCTGGAATATGAGTCACATTCATGTTCGTTCATGGGAAGGGGGCAAATGATTTATTACGCAACTTTTTTTTTTTTTTAAATAAAGGTAATGAAACAAGTTTCTGAAGCGAGGAATATTATTATATTGACAGTGTCTTTTAATACAGAGGGCTTGACAAGCCTTTGAAATAGTGAAATTACGGTACCCTGTGAAATGTCTAACGCCACACAAAGCAGTGAGAAATTTGCATTATTAGGCCCTTGATCCAGTGACAATGCATTTCTGATTTGTGAGAAGGCAACAGTAAGGGTTGGTACTGAGCCACACATTACAGGCGGATTTCACACCAAATTTCAAATTCGCTCACTGTACATCACAAGCTCAGTGTTTATGCATATTCCAGCCATCAGCTGTGTTCTGCCTGAAATACCAGGCTTAGTCATGATATTTTGCAAGCATGTTGCTATTTTATGTAAGTAAAATGCAGTCTCAGGCTGATACCGCGGGCTACACTTCAGCATGATCATCGTGAAATCAACATAGCATATTAGCTATGTGTGAAAATTGATTTCCCTCGGGGAGGCAGTGTGGAAGAGAGGTCTTTTGTCGTACAGTATTTTGAAATGTGGCTGGGAGAAATAATTAAGATTGGATTGAAGGGAGAGGCTGTGGGACAGCGGGAGGGGGCTGGATTGTGGATCTGCCTGAAGTCTTTGGGTCGGAACTTTCGTGAGTAATGGGATGCGTGCATTTGGGGGGTGGGTGGGTGGGGAGGGGTGTTTATTGGGTTCGCCTGCTCTGGAATGCAAATAGCCTGTACTTGCAAACATCCAGTCACCAGGGGGCGATACTGGCAAACTTAGTTTTTTTTTAAATCTTTTTGTAATAGTGACCAGGTCCTTTGATTTCTAGCTCTACAGATATTTTCAGTAGCTTGTTCTTGTCACTGGTCACTCAGTAGAAGCTCAACCTAAACTCTAGAGTTTTTGAGTTGGCTCCTTGATGGCTGTTTGCTTATGGTGCATCATCTTTCTCACTAGTAGTGAAGAAGAGCACTTTCTAAATAAATCGATGTAAAGTTCACAAATGGCTAGTTGGCGGGATCGGGAGGCTCACATGCTGTTTGGTTCAGCATTAGAATAGGTTGAAGTGACTTGGTACGATAGTTGATTCCATACATGGTGGTTCCACCATCTTGGAAACATCTCCATTACTGGAATGTACATGGACCACAGTGTCTGGTGCAGAGTTTCCCAGTCCTGGTCCTCGGGTACCCACAGGTAATCCACCTCTTTGCAAAAATGTGAACTGTCCAGTAGGGAGCTGGGAGGGAGCAAAAACGTGGACCGTCTGTGGGTCCCCTAGGACTGGATTGGGAAACACCGGTATACAGAATTTCAGTAGCTGAAAGCACCTTGTTAATGAGAGAGGTCCAGGCCAATGGCCAGACTTGTTAAAGCTAACAGGGAGGCCACAAGGCCAGTAGTAAGAGCAGGAAGGCTTTTTTGAGCGCACAGCTTGGTAACCCTTGGTAATCCTTTCTGGAGGCTAATGGGTGCATCTAATGAAGTGGTGCATTTACTGTGGTCAGCATGGAATGCAGCCAAAGCCTAATGTTTTCTTGGTTTTGCCGCTTGTGATTTTTATAAGCTCATGAGAAGCCGGGGTGACGGTGGAAAGGCCATGAGGTGATGGCAGGCGGAGTGACAGCGGAGGACATGCGGCCGGCCTGCTCTGCCCTCTCACTCTGCTGCATCGATAGGAGTTTCACTCCCTGATCGCAGACTAAGGAATCAAAAGCAAAATTTGCTTCAGTGTTTAGATGCTAGTGGAACCAGATTCTTTGAAGCCAGTTCCATAAATTGGGGTTTCCCAGCCCCCATCCCCCCAATCCATGGACAGCATTTCACTGGGTTGCAGAACGCTGGGGGTTTCGCCGAGGGGGTTGCTTTCCAAAAATAAACTATATTTTCAGTTTTTTATGCCCTCTCTCGCACCTCACGTCTGCATTTGAAAAACACAGAAACCGTTAAACTTATGAAACCCCCCATTGATCCGCAAGCGCCCCCCAAAGGCTGTTTGAGCTATAAATGATTGGAGAGTGATGCATTTTTATAAAAAAAAATTTTGAGTCTTATTTATCAAAGATGAGTTGATTAGTTTATTAGACCATATTAGTTTATTTGACCACAGTTTTGTAGCATTTCTGAAGCATTGTCCTCTTTCTTGACGTGTTGAAAGAGAGTAGGTGTTCTGATCTGCCTGCATTTGAATATTTCTTAGCTGAAAAACGAATAAGATTCAAAAATTAGGCTTATTTATTTAAAAGAAAAATCAGTTTCTGGGAGGAAAAGCTATCTGTGAAATGTATCTTCGTCTTCTCTGGCCACTAAGCACAACTCTGTCTTCCTGTTTACAGGTAAAGATGACAGATGTAATGATTTTATTTTAAGAGACCCTTAAATGAGGAGGGGCGTGTCCTGTAAACACATGTAGACATCAACATGTAGCAACGGAAGAGATTCTCATGAAATGTCCTCAGAAAGAAGTGCGATAAAAATATAGCTGGTAAATACAAGCTAAAAGGACACTGGGACCGGGCGTGACATTGATACCACGTTTGTGAGTCAGAGGCAGAGCAGTCATGCGGCTGCCTGGATCATCCGGCACCTTATTCTATATATTATTTGTTCCGTTTTATTTTGGGAGGTGTGATGTGCCAAAGGAACTGGAAGTTGATTGGGGTCAGTCCACAGGTTTCGTATTTGGAAAGACACGGAGAAGACAGACCCAAAGCTGGACGATTGGGAAAGTTCCGTTACGCAACATGCAGACTTTGGGATGCCGTCGAGTGTCGGCTTGCCGGAAAATAATTGCTTTGGTCATTCCGGAAGCCAAATTTTTGAATGAGGAATTCCGGTGTATTAGCTTGGCATTAGAGCCAAGCCGCGGGACTCTGGAAGCGCCCATCTGCCAGTCTGTCTTGTAGCTACTGCCATGTTCTGTTATATACTTGGTCCCTGTGTACTTTTTAGTTCCTTGTATTGTTCCCAGCAGCGCATGAAGCCTGCAGGGTCACCTTGTCTTTCAGATCCATTTCCAGGCCATAAGTTTTTATGGGAGGTTTATGGAATCTCCGAATCCATTGGTGACTCAGGCACTGGGTCACCCCACCCCACCCCCGTGGATTCTCCATGACCCGGTCATTTTTAAACACAGGCGACCGTGGTGTGACCCCTGCCCCCCCCCCCCCCCCCTCGTTCTTGGTGCCCTCTAGTAGATCCCAGAGATCCGTGAAGGAGAGATGGACACCTAAAATAGAGAGCCCCACCGATGGTGTCCTCGGTGAGCACAGTGGGGGCACACATACCAAACCATGGCCACCACCACTAGGCAAGGAGGACCGTGTGTGAAGTGAAATTAAACTTTATCTGCCATTTGCACAGGTGCAGGTACACTGCATTCTTTAGTTTTCACATATCCAGTTTAGCTGTCCTTTGAGAGACACCCACATATACAGCACTGGTCAAAAGTCTGGACACACCTGTTTTTATTGCATTTGTCTCTATCTTAGCTATGTTATTCACCTTATAGTAAAAGGCACCAAGGCAATGAAGTAGTACATATTGAATATTTTAACCAAGAGAAGTCTTCAACATCTCTAAATTTTCTCATATTTTAGACTTTTCAAAATAACCCCCTTTTGCTTCAATGGCATCTTTGCAGACTCTTGACATTCTTTCAGCCAGCTTCCATTTGTAGTCACCTGGAAGGTTTCTTCAGCAGTCCTGAAGGAGTTTCCACAAGTTCTGGGCACAAGTTGCTACCTTGCTCTTACTCTTTGATGAAACTCACCCCAAGGCAGCTGTATAGGGTTCAGGTTGGGGGATTGTAGGGGTCAGGTCATCTGTCACAGCATTCCACCTCTTTCCTAATACTTACTACATAACCTCGAGGTGTGCTTAGGGTCGTTATCTTGTTGAAAAACAAATGATTTTCAGTTCACGTGCCTAGACTTTTGAGTGATACTGCATATACACAGTGAGAGTAAAGCCGGGGGTCCAAGTACCACACCAGCTCATTTATCTGGGGGGGGGGGGGGTGGTAGGGCTTGCTTAAGAGCCCAGCGGATTTGTGACTATTCATCTGAGGACAGGGTTTGAACTAGCGACCTCCAAATCGCAGGCACCGAGCCCTAACCTGCTGAGCCGCACACTGCCCCCCCGGAGATATTTGCCTGGTTCGCGGTGAGCCCCCACACACTCCTGACTCCCGTCAGGGTGGCATTAGTGCCAGTCTGGCCCATGCCGTGACACCCGTCCTGCAGGTATCTGACAGACCAGGCCGGAGTGACATGTGGCTCTCCGTCACTTAGACTGGCGGGTCTCCTGGAGCACGCCTGCCTTCCCGGCCGGAGCCTGAGGACGGAGGAGGCTTTAATCTCCCTTATCAGCGCTGGCCATTCCGGGATAAGTGTTCCTTATGGAAGCTTTAGCACCCTGGGGTTGCGCGCTATAAATTGCTCTTGTGTTTTTTCCATTGTATTTTATCATGTGCCCAAGGCCCTGAGGAGTCGCGGGTGAAGCCTGACATTTTTAACGCGTCTTGCTTTAGAGTGTCAGACTCTCGCTGCAGTAAACTCTATTTTTGTGCTTCTTGCAGGGACGGTGGCCGGGGTGTGGGTTTGGAGAGGAGGGACGGGATGGGAGAGTATTTATGTCCACTCCAAAATGTCTGGGTGGCCAGTTAATAGCGTAGTGTTGCGTCGGCATAATGTGTTTTGTGGAGAAACGCCATGTTGGGGTTAAGGGTTACTTACTTTCAAGAATATTAGAATATCTTAGAATATCTTATAGAGGTTCACTTACATGGTTGTCGCTTAATTTCTGAGTGGCATAATGAATATCAGAAGCATATCAAACTTATTAGAAATTGCCATACATGGTTGCATTCTTCACATAGCCTTCCCTTGAATTATGTTGCTAATTAGTTCTTGAAAAAATTGAATGAAAACAATTCAGTCGAATACAATAATTTGAAATGATAAAATTCTTAAAATGGACTTACTGTGCTAGTTGTTTCACATACTGTTTCCCTGAAAACATAATTCAAGACTTGCCATAGCAAAAAAACATAAAGTGAAGTACCATAACTAGGCTGTAATCTATTGCAATAATCTATTGCGCTGATGAAGTTGGGGGGCGTAGCTTAGGGTACATTTTGTCACTATAGCTATAGCACCTGACACCACACAGACACACCACATCTGACCTCTCACAGCTGCCAAAGTAAGAACCTCGGCCTGCTGGCTGAGGACCAGTCGCCGTTTCAGGCAGGAAAGCATCACAGCATGGTCCACAGACAATGGCGGCAAGCTAGTGATGGGCATAGTGACGTTTCATGAACCATTTGCTGTATTTTTTTCCCTCACAAGATGGTGCTATTGATATGCTTTGGGGAATGCATGGTGCCCGTTGTTGAGGGTGCCATCTAGTAGAGTAAAAAATACTGTAAATGGTTCATGAAGCGTCATTTTGTCCATTACTGCAGCAAGCCCCGCACAGTAAATCGCTATAAAAAAATTCACCTGTACTTGTCATCTTGGTCTTTAACTTAAGTTTTGGAATAAATTCATCCATCCATCTTCCAACCACTTATCCAGTACAAGGTCACAGTGGCTCATTACCCCATCCCTGGAGAGCTTATTCAGGACAGGATTACAGTCCATCAGGGCACATTCTCGCACACAATGGGCAGTTTAGCAATACAAGTCCAAGTAAACTACATGATATTGACAGCGGCAGGAAGCCCGAATGCCCAGAGGAAAACCCACTTAAACACAACTGGGGTTCAGCAATCGAACCCACAATTCCGGAAGCTACCCGCAGAGGCCCTGTGTTTTAAAAGAAACCGACATCTTAAATCTGCAGAATTCTTCACGGTCTCAGACCTGCTCAGTCGTGCGGGATATCAGCTAGAGGAAATCTGTTGTGAGCGTGACCAGCAAGACCTCATGTTTTCTTTCATTGCATTTGATCATTTTTAGAATCGGCCAGGTTTATTTTAATGGAGAATCTCTGAATTCAATAGAGACACTGGTGGTTTAATTTCGAGGTCACTGGCAGTTCAAATGCGGTTTGATGGTTGTCATTAAACAGTTATTTTGCTCCTTTCAGTTTTTAGCTGCTTTACATGACAAAAGGATGGAAAATACGGCGCATGGATACCTATTAGGGGCATGAAATGATGTCCTTTATTTTATCTACGTCTTGCCCTTTTGGTTAATAAGAAGACTCAGAGGCACCAGGCTGTGGATGTTCATCAGTGAAGCTCATTATTGTAATTGTGGCCCGCTAATCAGATTATGGGTTACTCTTGCTAGCTGGAAGAATTTCCGTCAGCCCTGAAGCAAAGCACCTTATGGCAGAGATGACCTCTGGATTGTGGGATTATATATGTTGGGAGTCATTTCCAATTGTGTCCCCGAGCAGTGAGGAAATGCTCCCTGCACCTTTTGAGAAATGAAATTTAATTTCCCTCGGGAGTCCTGGAACCTCTGAGCTGCAGGGACCCAGAGGACAGAGGGCGTCTCTTCCTCCCCGGAGACTTCCAACATGCATTCACTAAGACCTCTAACACATCTTTGACCCAACTCCCAAACTCTGCGACTAAATCCTTCCCTGGGTGTCCTGCACGCAGTCCCGCCTGATTTATAGCATCCTTACTCCCTTCCGGAACATGCCGTACCGAGTAATATCAGCACGATGTGTCCTCCTTATGCATACAAATAACGTATACATCCACACGCGTGTGGAAATGAAATCCCTCAACGGGCTGGTCTCCGTGGTTCTCTGGTGATATAATAGGTGTGACTTGAGTTTCAAAGCCATTCGGGGGGAAAATAGATGGCAACTGCAGGAGAAAAGGCCACCGGGGCTGCTGTGTGTCTCTCGCAGCAAAGTGAATAATTACCTGAGTCTCTGTATAATCACTGCGCTTGGGGTGACTCCCACTGACAGCGGCAATCAATAACAATAACGTGATTGGCAGCCCGGGCAGGGAGGGGCTCTGACAAACCCATAAGACATTCTTTCCATTCCCCCAGGTAGGTGGTGGGAGGGGGGCTGCTCATTCTTACTGGAGGATGGCAGTGCGATTCGTTTCGAACACCGAATAATGTGTTTCTGCACAACTGTGGTAATTTTTGTGTTTTGTCAGAGGATGAATTCTTCATTATGTGTCTCCTGCAGTTCCCAACCAAATGGGCATAGACCGAGTCTGTACAAAAGCAGAGTCTCTGTTTTGTTCCCAAGGTTGTCACAGGGCAAAATATATAGATTTTTTTGAAGGCTGTTTAGGACATGAAAAGTCTTTTACCTTGAGACTTTTTAACATTTTTGCTAAGAGAAAGGATTTTCTCAGTTTTGCTGTTAGTTTAAATGAAACAGGTGTAATTTTGTGCAAATATTAGCAGCAACTTTAATGCCTTATGTATATAATACATATGAGAATGTGTATGTGTGTGTGTATATATATTTGTGAATCCCCACAAAGATATACTTACCAACCTGTGTGTGTGTAATTTTTTTTAAGAGTCACACTGCATATTTTGCTTTGCAATAAAGAGGCCAGTGGTAGCCGGACACAGAGAGAGGCATTGAAGGAATGCAGACATGCACACAGAAAGTATTCTGACAGTAGTAATGAAATGTCAGCCTGAAAGAAAGAAAAACATGTATTCCAGGAATTTTAGGTTCCAAAAACGAGGGCATATGTGGTTTCCCCGTAAGCATTTAGCACGACGGGACCCCCATCTCTGTTAGTCTTCAGCTGGAATGTGGCAGCCGACGCCACTCCTGCAGTACGGCCATCGCATGCCAGCACGCAGGACGCATGCAAGGCTTGTGTCTCTGTCAGGCTGCTCTCCTGGAAGTATTTAAGTGCTGTCTGCCCCTGGTGTATATAGTCCAAAATAACACCTGCGGCCGCCGCTCGGGGTAAATGAGGAGTGAGGGGGTTTTGGAGCTATAAATTAGATCATTTGCCAGTTTGACAGGCTAAGTGACTCCTCCTCTCTCGTCACGGTCACGGTAGGTGCAAATGAAAGTTGCCAGGTGCCGAGGGTAAATTGAGTTGCGCTGCATTTTCCAAACTGCTTCAGGGTCTGTGTTATTTATCTTAGTGCGCCGTGGTGTCACGACTTGAGGCTGGGGTGAGGATTGTCATAGTCACTCTCTGTGGAACGCAGTGAACCTTACCCCCCCCTCCTACCACCTATGCGTTTGATAGAACTAGGCAGGCTTGGGTTACTGTGACTCACTGTGGAATCAGGCTTGGGTTACTGTGACTCTCAGCCACAGGTCTGGTATGGCCATGAGAGGCTGTTTGAGGACTGTAACTCACTGTGGTATCAGACTTGGGCTACTGTCACTTACTGCAGTATCAAGCTTGGGTTTCTGTGACTCTCAGCCACAGGTCTGGTATGGCCATGAGAGGCTGTTTCAGGACTGTGACTCACTGCGGAATCAGGCTTGGGTTACTGTGACTCACTGCGGTATCAGGCTTGAGTCAATGTGACTCACTGCGGTATCAGGCTTGGGTTACTGTGACTCACTGTAGTATCGGGCTTGGGTTACTGTGACTCACTGCGGAATCAGGCTTGGGTTACTGTGACTCTCAGCCACAGGTCTGGTATGGCCATGAGAGGCTGTTTGAGGACTGTGACTCACTGTGGTATCAGGCTTGGGCTACTGTGACTCACTGCCACAGGTCTGTATTGTTATCATAGCTACGTGTGGTAGAGTACAGGGAGACAGAACAGTAAGAGATCCCGGTTGTGGAGCATGAATACAGCCAGCAGATTACCCCCCCCCCCCACACACACACACACACTTTTAGCCTGTAAGACTGAGATTCTCGCGCTCTGGGGGATTTTGTGTGTGCTGGCTTTTCACAGCTAATCCTTTAATTAGACTTAATTAGATTAAATTCTAATAGTGATTTAGTCAGTTTGATTTTTTAAGTGTGTTTCTTCTGGTTGCAATATAACAATGTGCTGTTAGGCTGCCTTCTGTGATTATACCCTTCGGACACTCTTTCCTGTTCCGTTTCCTTTGTCTCATTGTGAATTAACTCTGCCGTACTAATGAGAGAAGATGTTCCATATTCCTCTGTCTTGTCCTTCTGCTGCTCCTTCCCAATGCATTCACACACTTCAGGAGTTATACATTTTTAAATACAGCAGACACTCAGAGGGTCGATCAGCCTTCAAAAGAAGAGTTTGGTATTCAAAAGTGTATTAAAAAAAGGAAAACTTTATAAAAGATTTAGCAGGTAATTTCTACTAGTAATGTGAACGTATTCTAAATGAGTGTATGTTTGCTCAGCATGTATTATTCAGTACAGAACACAGAACAGAATATTTTAATGTACAGTAACTCCACACCCAATCCTGTAGAAAGTAGTTCTCTTTACAGCAGAGTATCCTGTGCATCCTGGGAGTTTCCTCACTCGGCCGTATCCTTCCTCTTCTCTGCAGCTCAAGAGTAACATGCAGTCTGTGCAAATCCAAGTCAACCACGACTTCAACGAGTAAGTGGCCCGTGTCAGAGGAAGGTCTGGTAGACGCCCGTGTCCGAGGGTCGGCAGCTGTCTGCACCTACGCTAACCACCGTCATCGCCGGATAAGGACAGTCTCTGTCATGCCAAGTAACACTGCACATAATTGTAATTGGAGGGAAGGTGGATAAGTCCAAAAAGTAAAAATCCAGACCTAGTTTATATTTAAACCAGCCAACTGAGTGCACTATTACTTTTACTCTTTATACTCAACTGGATGGCCGAGACAAAATCGTGGTCTGGAATTTTACTTTTTGAACCTGAACTGTCCATGTCTGTCATAGCAGGTGTACAGTGTTCTGACAGAGTTCAGATTCAAAACCCCCCCAACTTGGCAAATTCTACTATGGGGACCCATATTTCTTCCATATTGAAAGTGGGACGTGACATCTAGTTCGGTGACTCACATTAACCCTTACAAATGGTGTCCCAGGTACTTTGCCTTTTAATGTTAGCAGAGCGCTTGCCGGTAATTAGGGCCTGACGGGCCTTCGCCAAACAGCGCGTGCAGAATAACTGGGTTGGATGGGGAGCTGTGAGCCCGTCCCATTGGCTGATGAAGATCGTGAAGTTCTAGACCTTCCGACTGCCCTTGTCCCGCCTTCAGTGTCCTGAGTGCTGGTGCTTATACGCAGACTCCCTTTGTGTTACTGGTGAGAGTCATGACCTGTATTGAATTACCTAATTTTTTTCTGATTTATATTGGGGGAAAAAAAATACCAACGTGAATCTAATATTTCCTCCTTTTAAACTCCAGCTTGGTTTCTGCAGCTTGCATTACGCTAAAATGCTAAATTGACTAAACCACTTTGAATTTAGTACAGTTTGACAAGGGGATTTTTCCAACGTGATGTCAGTGGAAGGGGGGTTGGGGGGGATGGTAATGATTAAAAATTAAACAGCACTTTGAAAGAAGAATGGAAAGCAGTTAATCTCCTGCTGATTGTAGCTGGCCCACGTGTCTGGTCTGAAGGTCTGAATGTGACCCTGCATGGCAGCACATCGCATTTTTGGCGAACCGCAGCGGAAAGCGGGCGTGGAAGAGTCCGTGTGTGATGCGGCCTGCAAGTTTGGCGTGTGACTCTTCAGGCCAAGATTTTGTTTCAACCAACCAGTTGAATATAAAGAGTCATAGTCACAGAGCCCTCAGCTGGTTGGTTGAAACAAAATCTTGGCCTAGATTTGTACTTTCTGAACGTTAACTTTTACACCTCTGATTATGAGATCCTAATTAAGACGAAATTAGCTTTCTGAATGTTGAGCACATTTCCCATCCATGCTGTTAATTGGACTCCCCAATGCGTGTGACTGTTAAACAAAGTGCTTCCCCCTCCAATAGGAATGGAGCATGAAACGGTGTGGGCGTTCTTCCTTATGCTTTTAATTCCTGTCTCTGAGCACTGGAAGTCCCAGACAGAGAGCACCGGCGAGGTACCGATTCGTCCCTTAAGCTTCCTGCTGCCTTGTTTGTGTTGAGCAGGAGACCAGACATCATGAAGCAGAAGAACGCCTTTCCCCCCAACTTTATCCATTCCCTGGACTCGACCCACATGATGCTCACGGCCCTCTACTGCTACAGGTATAACGTCAATGTTTGTCCTTTTGTGTGTTGCTGCATTATTAATATATATTAAGCTATTATAAACAAGATGGCCACCAGCTGCTGAATTATGTAATGCAATTGCTTTGTTATTCTGGACGTCATCAGTTGCACCCTGAAGGCATGTTATAGCTATTGAGGAGGAGTAATAAATTACTGAAGCTTGGTATCTGTCAGAGAGCCCCTGCTCCTCGTTTGTGGCAATGAATCAAGGGGCGCAGCAGCCCAGTGTCATCTTCCAGCGCCTTTAAACAACTCAGGAAAGCGTGGAAGATACACGAGTATCCAGTGTCTTCGGTTGTCAACGTGAAAGAAGTGCAAAATATTTGTTCTAAGGCTTCGTAGCTGCTGCTTGAGTTTTGGCAAGAGGGCAGCGGAGTGCGAGAAAATCCATGAGGGGAGGTCAGAGCGGAGAGAGAGCGTGTCTGGTGTCTGAGCGGAGGGTTTTCAGCCACGGGCTCAGCAAATGGAAGCGCCCCGCCAGAATTTTATGTGTGCCCCACATTTAGCTCCCGGTTGCATCAGCGTGGGGGGGTTTCCAGCTGCCGGATGCAGGTTTAATCCCGCAGTCACCCTTCACGCCCCCATGTCCCCTTTCCAGGGCTGGCCTCACCTTCGTGTCCGTCCATGACTGTTTCTGGACCCACGCCGTCAACGTGGACACCATGAACAAGGTATGCCACCCGCCCCCCCCCCTCCCCACACCCCAGACAGTGTGACTCATCAGAAAGCGACGTGTGGGAGAGGACGCGCTTAGCAGGCGCTAACAGATAGTCCCTGGCGTCCCATCCAGCTGTCACAGCGCTTGTCGTCTTGTTTACCCGGAACAGCTGGCGAGCCGTTCACGTCTCCCTTTGCACGCGCTCCAAGCCTCCACTGCCGTATGTTTTCCGGAGGTAAATAACAAGAGCGGCATTCATTAGAATCATATTTCCCTGGTCAAAAAGTTAAGGAGCCAAACTTTATGAGGCACCATATGACATGAGTTTATGACCTTATTGTTGAATAGAAATTAATTTTTTTGTCGTATATACAGATATTCCTGGGTTACGATGGTCGGTGTTATGATATTTTGACTTTACAATGCGTAAATGGTTGTCACTTTCAGTACCTTATTCAATAAATTACATGAGATATTCAACACTTTATTATAAAATTGGCTTTGTGTTAATGATTTAGCCCAAATGTAGGCTAATGTAAGTGTTCTAAGCGTGGTTAAGCTATGGTAGGCTAGGCTATGGTGTCTGTTAGCTTAGGTGTACTGTACAAAAATGCATTTTCACCTTACGAAAGATTTACCGGGACATACCCCATCGTAAGCTGGGGAGAGGCTATATATATTTTAAGTAGTTGGAATCACGTGGGTTCATGTAAGAAGGTATCTTTTTAGGAAATGGTACCGTGTGTGACTCAGTGGGTTTAAATGCTTTGTCACTGCTCAGAAGGTTGCTGGTTGAAATCCCGGCGAGAGTGAATGTTGTATCCTTGAGCCCTTAGCATCTCCTAAAGGAATATAAACTAAAGAGTATTTTTCTTGGGCCCAGTCAGGGAACTCGAGCAGCGGTAGTGAGGCGGGACTCAGGATTGATCTGGTTGTTAAAACGCAGTAACATCGGATGAGAACAGCAGAGGTTGTGATGACCTGAGCAGGAGCATTTCACCTCTTGACCTTCTGATCCCGTCCCGCTCCCCCTCTGGGGGCTGTTCTTCCCTCCCCAAGGAACTTTCCGGCACACACTCATTCCTCTATCCTCCGCTCATTACCGCCGTGTGGCCGAGAGCTCTTTCTGGAGGTGGCGGGGACTGCCACTGGGTTTGGGGGAGGGGCCGTGGCGTGGCAGGCATTGGGGGTGACTCGGCAGCGCTGCGTCTTTTGCCAGATTTGCCGGGAGCAGTTCGTGGCCCTGCACAGCCAGCCCATCCTGCAGCAGCTGTCCCTCTTCCTGGTGCGGCGGTACGGCAGTGGCCCGCCGTGAGTAATGCGTCGCCGATACACCGCGGCCATGACTCACACTGCCGTGTGGCTGACGCCCACCGCTCACTCATTGATGCTCCCCAGCATGCCTTTGTTGTTTTTTTTTTTTGCTCGCTCTCTGATATCCACACAAATCTCACTAAAGTCGCGACCTTTCTGAAGTACAGAACCACACTGGCAATAAAATGTCGCAGCTGTATTTACTGAAATTATAAATCTAACCTTTTCCTTATATTAACTCAATTGTCTGTCTATTGATTAATTGATTTGCAGCAACCTAAATGCCAAAAAAGTCTACTGGAGAACAGGCAAATAAATCATAACCAATATTAGCATATTATAAGAGGGTGTAAATTAATTTGCAGATAAAGGGTCTTGGCTGTAACAGAGCCCCCACTTTTCCTGCAAGTCCTTTATGTCTTCGTGACCACGCCCCCTGCTGTTAGAATTAAAGATGCTCTTAAAACCAAGCTAGGATACTGCGTTTGGCTGCAGCCAGGAAGGATAGTGCCCACGTGCCTTTTGCTGTTGCGCGGGATTAATTGCTCGTTAGTGTCGGCTAATTGCAGCTTGCTGTTAGGTGCGGTGGTTGCGGCTGCCTTCTTCCATGTCATGAATAGCATGTCAGGTGGCAGACTTAGACAATCAGGATGTATTTTCTTTCCCCAGAGTGGAAAATAAGCGCTTTTTGGAGCACAGGAAAATGATGGAGCTGCTTTCTCAAGTTCCCGATACAGGTGAGTATTTTTGGGTTGGTGTTTTACCTCCCCTGTTGGCAGCTGCCTGCAGATACTCCTGGTTAATGGTTGCTGATTGGGTCTTCGCAGACGCTTCGAGTGTTTAGTGTCTCTGTGTCTGTAGCCAAGCGTGTCTGCCCAAGCCTGTCAGCTCCAGCATGTGCGTCTAAGGAGCAGCTGAAGGGGAATTATTCTGCCTGGTGAAGTGGCCTTATTCTCCAGCCCCCTGCTTGAGTCTGCAGATGTATTCTGTCTGTTGCACTTTAAGGTGTGCTCAGGGTGCGTATCACACCATCTCGCCTCCCGCCCCGGCCTGGCCCATGAGGGGTGACCAGGCACACAGAGGCTCTATTATTTGTGTTAGTTCCCGCGGCGTGCCTTCGAACCGTCTGCCGCCAGGCCTGGACCGGCCCCTCAGCCGGCGGCCGCTAATTAAATTGGATTTTCAAGGAGTCGCGGCTGAGACGGCCGACCTTGTGTGACGGGGCGTGGGGGCCGTCCTGCTGCACGATGTTCCTGGCAAGGTGACGGATGCCGCTTCGAAAGTGAAAGTGAAAGTGCCGCCTACATCCAATTACATAGAGACCTCCCTGGAAATGTTTGTTCAGGGGCGGGCTGGCAACAAAAATCAGCTAGGGGATTTTGGCGGGGGGGGGTTCCCTTGAAATATTGTTCCACCGATCAGGGGGGTATCCCCCCTTGGTATATTTTGCTGCTGACTTGGGGGAGTCCCTTTGGGATATTTTGCTGATTTTAACCAAATGGTTGGCCACCGATGATTAAATAAAGCAATACCCATTAATCATCCCCAGTGATCGACCTGGAATCATACTGAGGTCATCAGATGGCTTGGGCTCCCCTGATATATAGGCTATATAACGCTGGGGTTGGGGAAGAGAGACCACCTCTCACAAAACTGGCCCACTGGGGGAAATTCCCAAACTTCCTGATGGACAGTCCGCACCTGCACTTATCACATTATTTGGCATAAATTTACTACATTTCCGAAACGTTTTTAAATAGTACCAGTTTGAAAAATTGAAATATACTTGCAAAGCTTTTATGTTAATAATATGACCTTGATGGATATGATCTGCCCTTGTTTTTTGTTGCTAGGGGAGCTATTGTTTAAACACTTGCGCTGTCAAATGGCATTGTATAAATGGGAGCGTACATTAAGGCGATTAAGGGCCGAAGGCAAAGCTTGATTAATAATCGTCATTTTTACGTAACGGTCTTTGTTAGATTGGTAATGGAACATTCTGGATGAAGGGAAATTCAATCTGAAAAATGCATCTGAATTCGTTTTGCTTATGAGCTTGTGCTCTGCGGCCTGGGTTGGTGGTAACCATGTGCTTCTTGCCCGGTGGCTGATGCCAAGTGGCCTCTCTTCCGAATCTCTAGACATGGTGTCTCCGCTCGTCGGGAGGTGTGTGTGGGTGACGGCCGTCTCATGCCTTGCATGCGTTATGAACCTACTAATCCATCCATTCATCCATACATCTTACGACCCTCTTAATCTACACTGGGTTATGGAGGGGCTGGAGCCGATTCCAGGCACCATAACATGTGTGGTGGGGGGGAGGGGTTGCTAGTCAAATTTATAATACAATATGCTCCTGACACTTTAACATTTGATTGAGAGCATTGCAAAATGAAATACTGCTGCATCTGGGAAAAGGTTGCTGGTGTCTAACTTATTTTACAGAGAATATTGAAATTGAAATGTTCATGCAATTTCTAAAATATAAAGGATCCTGTACAGGCAACACAAAACTGCAGACATCACACACTGTGTCAGTTTTCCTAAATTCAGTCATACAAGATCTTGTATCCAGAAGTGTCAGTCTTCAGCATCGCAGTCAGTGTTTCCCAATCCGGTCCTTGAGGACCCTCAGCCGGTCCATGTTTTTGCCCCTTCCCAGCTCCCTGCCTGACAGTCCCTCCCTGGGACTGCGTGTGGGTCACCGAGGACCGGATTGGGAAACACGGTATATACCAAAGAATATGTGATTCCTGGGCAAATGGCAGACAACAGTAGAATGCATGAAGTTAAATTGAGTTAACAAGGCCTTAATTCAGATTATTATTATTCATGAAACAATTTTAGTAGAAATAAGTTTATTTTTCCCTCCTGTTTTAGGGGATTTTGATCTTCAGAATGTGAAGGAATCTACGTATTTCTTCAGCTGAGCTGAAGAATGAGCAGAGGCCGGGGCCTGCAGTACTTGTGCCAAGTCTTTGGTCTTCGCGACCTTAGCAGAATGACCACTGTGGGGGGGGGGGCTGTTCATCCTTCAGTCCGCCAAGCTGCAAACTGTCCCCTTAATGCCCCCTTCATGCTTTGACACAAGCATATGTGCGCGCACGCCATTCCCTGCATCTGTATGTAATTGTATGTTTTCTTTGCATGTTCAAGTGCGCATGCATGCATTGACCATTGCAGGTGAGTCAGGCCCCCACGGTCGATCCTGGGGGGCATGTGTATAGTCCTCACTGTCCTGTACAGGCCGCTCTCTGGGTCACATGACTTTATCACACGATGCACAGAATCCCCACATTTGCCAGTTTCTTTGGAGGGATTTCTGGATTGAACGGTTTACCCAACTCATAATGAGTGTGTTTGTGTTTTTTGAGGGACATTTCCATGTCATCCATGTTACATGTTTTCCTTCGCTGAATTGTATAGCTGCGTCTTTCGTTAAACACAAATCACAGCTTCCCAGCAAATAAATATTTTTCATTTAATGAACTTTTAGCTGCATTCACTGTAATTCATTCTTCATTTTTTAACAGACCCTGCATTATCGCTGCTTAAGACCATAAGACCCTGTCTGTCATGCATAAAAAAATATATCCTCCATGGTGTAAAAACATGGAGACTTTCTACCAGGTTACTGTTCCAGGCATTTACCGATTTTACTGATTGTAAGATTATATAATATATAAATTTATAAAGTATAAAGCGTTGGTGTGCAGTTAATCCATATAGAAATGCATTAATGAAATGTCCTCACTTCTGCTGTTTTGGGGAATTCTCTGCCCCGCTGATTGCTCACAGAAGCCACCTGTCGTTCCCAGATCACAGGGTCTGCCAAAGCCATTGCATTGAATTTTGAGAGTAAAAGACAGCTCAACAATAGGCTGGCTGTCCTGTACATAATCAATGACGCTACAAAGAAAAAAAAAACTACTCACTGCTCTGTTTCAGATTTTAAGAACAGGTTGCAGGAGCGGTGTTGTGTCTAAGTTAAGTTAATATAGACTGCCAGAAAGAAATTAATTTTTAGCAGGGCAAGTGTCAGACACAGGCATCCAGTTTCAAAGAAGATTATTAATATTTCAAATGCTATGCATGGCAGAAATGACAGGGGTGCAATTTCTGTACATTTTAAAGGCTGATATATCTAGATGCAGCAAATGCTTTCATTTAACATAATTATCCATATATAAAATATAGCATAAAACATTGTAACTACTATAAATGTTGATTATGCTTAAGTCAGGTGTAGAACATGGGAGCATTAAGAATATGCACAAAATATACACTAGTATACATACAAAGAGAAGGTGGACAAGATACTGAGAAATAATGAGAGATTAACAGCTTTTGATATCAGGCTTGTTAGAGTAGGGACAGCATTTTCCTTCAGAACAGCTTCTGTCCTTGAAATGGTATCATTTCATGTATTCTGACTTCAAGAGGAAAATCCTCTAGTTCTTTGTGGGATGAATGGGACTGAAATTTCCAGAACTGCCCATAAAACTTCAGTGGTGTTTGGATCGGGCCCCTGATAGGAGACTGACCTCATCCTTTTGTTCAGGAAAGAACCCTTTCAATATAATCATTTGTAATATAAGGACATAATGGAGGAACAGTCTTTATACCATGGGATGCATCTCCTCCTGTGAAATGGCCTCCTAACCCTTGACCATTATACGGCCATTCAAAGCAATCATCAAACCTTGTAACTTCCAAAATGGCCACCCAATCCAATAGGCATTGTGGTCTGTAAGCATTCTTTGGCTCTCTTCAATTGTACATGTCTGTATGCAGGTTGAAAGATGACTCATCTGACCATATGGTTGCCCGCCCCATAGCTCTGGGGTCCAGGTGTTGTCCTCCCTATACCAGGCTCTGGCTTTGAATACAAGCGGCAGCCCTGCTTTGTAGCCATTTTGCGAAGCTCGGGAAATACCGTTTCTGTGGGGACTGGGTCACCAAAGTGCTGATTTATTTCTGCGGTCATTTTTGAGGCTGGGCACTTCTGGTGCTTAGTGACTTTCCGGATAGGCGCCTGAGATTCCTGCCACTGAGCTCTGACCCTTGGTGCCAGTGCACTTTGTCTGCATCATGCCTTTATAGTCTATTCCCCATGACACATTTAATAATTTCACAGTTTGTGTGACCGAAGAGCCTGTAATTTGGAGAACCAGGTCTTTGGCCTCTTTGGAACATAGTTGCATCATATTGCTGCCAAATGAAGGTGCCCATTTTCGAGCCTCTTTGTGACTGATACTTACCGCTAAGTGAACGTTCAGATGTGGCTATGCAACAATGCACAAGGCCCACGGCAGTGAGCAGGGGCAGGCACCCTGCTGTTGATTTATCTGTGCCCGTCCTGCCTGTGACGTGACGTGACGCCACTGTAATCACATTCCAGTCATAAAGATACATCACCAAGAATGTTCCCAGTTGCCCTAAATAAAATTGACTCAAGCAGGGAGGAGATATGAACGAAATACAAGATATGAACAAACTACAATGGAGGCGATATGAACGAAATACAAGATATGAACAAACTACAATGGAGGAGATATGAACGAAATACAAGATATGAACAAACTACAATGGAGGAGATATGAATGACTACTAGAAATGTCCTTATGGAAGATTGTCTGTATTCTTTGTACTGTATGTGGTAAATGTAGGACAGAGCATGGTAAAAATGTATATGGTTCACAAACACACACCTATACCTTAGCTATTCATATATGGTCCAATGGAATCAAACACTAAGGGGCATTCAGAGTAAATTCTGCTGTGAGAAATGAATTGCACTTTACATTGCCATATCCAAATGGTACATAAACTATTACTTATATGAATGTCAATATTGAATGTTTATTAATTTAAATGAGACCCAGTTTAACCTTGTTCACTGTATGATTTTCTTTTTTTTAATGACCACTGGAGGCAGAAAGGCCTCCATTATGACTTTGTACACACATTTAACAGAAAACTCACGTGTTTTAACATGTTTCGCGTTAGATTCTCAGACTTTTACGCATCTATTCTTGTAATCCTGTCTCAGACCACCTATCCATCCATCCATCCATCCATCCAGGATAGGGGTGCATAACTGACATAAAAACAAACTCTCCAAGTTAAGAGCACAGCATCTCGGATGAAGGATGTGCAAACTACTGTCTGAATATTGCGGACCCACTGCTTTCGTGACTCATCTATAATGGTATTCATTGCACATACTGTATCAGCTTCTGCTTTCTATAATGGACTGACCAGCGTAGGTAGCAAGCAGTGCTACACTGCTGAACAAGGAAGTGTTCCTATTGGTGGGAGACTGGATGGGGGTGGGGGGCTGGCCCATGCTGAAGGTCATGAGGTGAGATGAGGTGGGGAGGGGGGCAGTCCTCGCCGTGCTCTGCATGGGACGTTCTGGCTGTCCGCCACTTACCTTGGTGCCGACAGCTTCTGAATCGTGACAGAGACCCTCCCAACTAAAAGCATTAAAAATCAGCTGACCGAAAGAATCCTCAGAATGATCATGTGACCAGGAAGTACGAGGCTCCACATGGGTCTTTCATGGCACCAAGACATCGATTCTGTGCTTCGTATCCTAAGTTTACCATGTTCACCATGACACAAAGATGTGGAGTCCTACAGAATTAAAGCAAGCAGACATTACCTGCTGTTATGACAATTATGCATTAGGTCTATTTACATAAACAAATCTAGCAAATCTTTCATATTTGTCTTCAGTTTGTTAAACTTTATTGCACAGTCTCAGGACCGAATCAGGGTACATTTCAGTACATTCTGTACTTCTATAACTGCGTGTGACAATTAAAGAATCTTGAATTAATGAACTGGAAGGCGACATTTTGGCTGCAGATACGTGCGACGTTCGCGCTCCTGCGTCGTCCGCATCCCCTACCCTGCTATCTGTACTCTGTGTCACATAGCTACAGGGCACCTCTCGGGATGTGTTTGCTTGTGGGGAGGGCTGTGTCTGGGTGGGGGCGGGGGGAGAGGCGGGGCCGCAGTGCCGGCCCGACTCGCCGTGTGGTGCGGGTGAATCAGAGACTGCGCTGAGGCCGCGCCTGAGCCTCCGGCATCCGCTGAGCCGCATGTCCTTGGGGTGACCTTTGTGTGACGCAGGCTGATCGACGCTCGCAAGCATAGATGCCTGACTAGTGACGCAGCACGACAATCTGCAGCAGAAACTCCTCATCTTTGGATGGGGTGGGGTTACGCCGCATGGGGAGTGGGGGGGGTGGGGGGGCTCCAAGATGGTTTTGTTTTTCTACACAGTTATTCATCCCTTAATAACATCTCAATAATAATAATAATACGTCTCATAGTACAAATTATGCTTTATTGCCATTTTTATAATACAGTGAACAAACCTTTTAAAACGTGAATTATAACTCATTGAGATTTTTAATAACCCTCTAAAAGAACATTTTCTCTGTCTTATGTGAAGGATAATTGTCATTTTCACTAACAGAAAAGACAAGTCGTCTGCAGGTAGTATACCAGTGCTCTCGTGTTTTATTGCACGTTTTTAATCACTGCATTTCTTCGCCGGACACCATCGCCACATCGACAGTGTTCCGTAATGTGCCAGGTGTCTCCTGTGGACCTTCGTCACGGTTTCCACAGCGGTGCACAGAATGCAGATCGTTTGATAGACTTTCTCCTCTGCTTGTACTTCTTTGGCCAAAACTTTCTGAGCACCAAGCACGGACCTTTGACCTCAATCAACAGCTTAGTCTCCACAGAAAAAGAAGGTTTCAACAATACATTAAGAATCATATTCCATTATAAAGATTTAACAATGAATTTTGTCATATCCACTTATTAAAAGTACATTAAGTAATTAATAACAAATACACTTTGCTCTTTGCCACTGACTGATATTGCCACAGGCAGACACAGCTGTAGTTGTGTTTCCCCTGCACAGAGACCAGAATTGCATCCCAAAGGACGGCAACGCAAATTTACAGGTACTCAGTATCAAAACCCTGTGAACCCTGGGACTATGGAAGCTTAACTGGCAGGATTCTAATCACCATCAGATGCTTTTTTTCCCTCCCGTCTCATAGGAACTTGGTTGAAAGTCGGTAAACTCCCGTGACAATACAGTTCAGCTCTGAAAATCCTTTAATGTTCATACAGGGGTTTGCATGAGAACAAGTAACGTCCAGGACATCCCAGTGACACTAAGAATAGTGCCACTTTTTCAAACTGCCTTTACGTTTTAAAAACATTGTATTAACCAATTCTTTATCCATGTTCCAAAATCTCTTCATTCTTGGTTGGAACCTCTGGAGCTCCCATTTTGTTGGCTTAGTTACTTCTTTTTTGGAATGGACTTTCATGCCGGAGCAGTGAACAGGATCTATCTTCTGTCAGGTTCTGCCTGCCCCGACGCTGATGGACTGCACACAACATTATAGCTCCTTTGACTGTAACTACAGCGCGTTGACGTAGAGTCCTATATAGTAATCAAACAGGTACGTTAGCTGAGCTTTCAGCATCCAACAGAGAGCTGGGCATCTCTAAGGATTACATGTGCAGCTGAAGAAATAGTTTTACTTTCTGATAAATGCAAAACAAGTGTTAAACTGAAAATTCAGTTCTGTATATATATTTATATGTAATTTACAATTTTTCATTCTCCCTTTGTCACGTATTGCAATGAATTATCACAACAGGAGGGGCAGTTTGCATTTCATACCCACACAAAGAGACACCATGTAGAAAGTGAATACACTAAGCAGTAGGTATGTACAGGACACATGTTGTGACTCAGACAACAAAAAGCAAAACCCTGATTCACGTAATACTCCGTAGTTAACGAACGAGGACTGGTCCAATTTCGTAGTTAAGGTTTTCGGATGGAACGAGAAACAGGAGCTTCGTAAACATTGCTGGGCTCCCCGAAACATTCCTGTTCGTAACATTTAGCCCCCAAAAAATTTACAGCAGCTCAAAGTAGGGCAGATTCAGATACCAGCGTAGGGAAAAACAGCAGAGGGTCAGTGAGTTATACAGGGGGAATGTACAGTTGGCATATTCATTCAGTCACACGTCCACAATCATCTTCCGCTGCCTTTGACATTTTTTTTCCTTTCTGAAAAACCCAAGGATTTGTGAAGTCATTGAGGTGAGTCGTCCCACAAAAATGCTGGTTGTTAATTAAAGAGGGGTTTCCCAGAGGAACCTAATGTCCTTTCAGTCTGAAATGAACCTGAATCTGCAGTGCAATGTGAAAACCTGGAGCTTTTTAAACTATGAAACATTCTCTTCAAATTTTCCTAGAACATTTATTTGGCAGTATAGGCGTGTTAACGCTATATTGGCTAAAGAGGAATGTCACTGATGTAAAATTAACATCTAGAATTGTGGAGAGTTGCGTAGTGACATCAAACTGGAAAAATAAATGCTTATCATCCATCCATCCATCCATTTTTTGTACCCACTTGTCCCATTCAGGGTCACGGGAGTTGGGAGCCTATCCAGGATGTTATACGTGCAAAGCAGAGAACAACCCAGAATAGGGTGCCGACCCCCTCACAGGGCACACACTAAATGCATATCATACCTGGGCAAATGCTGATCGCACTATTAGCCACACTTATTTATGCATTTTTTTTATAGTGGAAACAAATGAGAAATGGCAGAAACGCTAAATGACCAGAGCTGTACAGAATGTTCTTTTGATGCAGGAATCGAACTTTACCAGGTGACGAAGCTATACTAGGTCAATGAAAAACTATAAAATTCCAGCCTCTCAATTTCTTACACTTCAAAAAAAATAATGATTATCAAAATGTAACGACTGACATTCAAAAAAAACATTTGCCAGAAAAAACTGAAAATACCCAAAATGCAGCAGTAAATTTCCAACAGGAAGTGAGAACACGAATTGGCAATATCGCTATCCTCCCATAACAGTCAGCTGTGCACCAAATATCTCAATGCAGACTGAGATGTAACACAGACACTGCTCCTCCATGCAACACGAAAATGCTTCTTTGTGACGATTGGAAGCGAAATTTCACAGAGGTCCACGTTTCACAGAACCAAGATGCCTTTCAACTTGCTTTGCATTTGCTTGTTTTTGTGTTTTTTCTTTGTTTGTTTTACAGTGCTTCTGGTATAAGTCATCGTCCACTATCCTTTACATACATTCAACATAAAAGGCTACAGATTAGCTGTAATCATTTTTAATATCTGTGATATTCATGTACCAAATCTGTGACTTCTCCAGTTACTTTTCACTGGGGTTAAACTAAGTAGTACTTAAAACAAAAAAGTAACTTTTTTCGGGATCTAGTTTAGACCGAAATCCAGGAATATTGCAACATGCCATTTGAGCTAGAAGTGAAGCTGGGTCTTACACTGCCCTCTGCTACAATGAAACCTTACTTTTCCACTAGATATAACTATCATCACCGTTATGGAATGACCTAGGATGACAGCAATGATCTGAAAATAAACCCTTGGTGTAGAAATCGGGGAAAAAAGCAGTTAAATTGCCTCTAAAAAGGATGGAACAAGAAAAAAATAAATCTGTCTATGTATGCTTTGCTAGTCAGATGTGCACATACAAAACCAGCCCAAAGTTGGTTAATAAACTAATCAGGTTGTCTAAGTAATTAAATCCTGAGTTATTTTTATTTAAAGTAATTACAAGGATCATATAATAAGCCTTGGAATGGGGTAATCGCATTGGAAATACAGAACCCGTCAAATGCTATTCTCAAGAAACCATCTCATCTCTTCTCCTGCTGGGATCAGGAACGGCTTAACTGGTGCCTGCCCATGGGGTACCATGAGGTCACTCTGATTTATCCGTCTCCCTTCAACCCTCACAACGGCAACCAGGCAACACAAAAGCACCGGCCTTCCCTGGGGACTATAAGTCATTGCAAACTCTCATCTCTGGGACACCCTAGCGATAAAGCAAACTTGACAACAATCCACCCACACATCCCAATTCCACAGCTCCTCCCCCAGTCAGGGTGGTGATGGTCCAGCCCATGTCCAGGTAGACACACAGGCCAAGGCAGGGGATACTCAAGACAGTCCCGCACAATCTTACTAAGAAGCAAAAAAATCGCCGTAATTAGCAAGTGCAAATATATCAGTGGTAATGTCCTGCTGTGTATGACTAGACATACTAATTATAGATTATTGCGGATATAAAAAAAATATGTGCAGACACTTTCAGACAGTATCAGGGCATTAAGTGAGATGTATCTACAGTTACTTATTTGCTGTGTAGTTTTGCCAGAAATTTTCAGTCACTTCAGTCTTTCAGTTCTATTGCTTTTTTCTATACATTTTCCATACATTATATCTCTCACAGTTTTCACGTTTCAGATTATTGCATCTGCTATTTGTCCAAAACTGTTTTCATAATAATAAAAATAATAATGTCAGGAGATAGACAAACATCTTACCCCTTACTGTTGATCGGCAACACGGAAGAAAAGGAAGCAGAGATGGTTCATTAACTAAGTCTGCTAAGCATGATGAGGTGGAATGGAAACGTGCCAAACGCACATACAGGCTGCCTGTATCTACTGGGGACATATTCTGAGGCTGACTGGAGTGGTCCTTAGTCTAACCCCCTTACCAGCACCTGCCTTGGCTTGATAGATCCAGGAGAAATTAGTGAAATCTAGCATTTAAGACTGAGATGCTGGATTGAGATCATCTAAGGTTTCTCCATAGCAGAAACTCAACAGTAAGGACTGCTCAATTTACCATGCTGCTATTCTAAATTGTGGCGGTAAGTACTACTCTCGTAAAATGGCTTTATAAACTCAACAAATGTCAACATATCAGCAGAAAATTCAGTTTGATTTCATTATTTGGGTTTCTGAATTTGTTTACCAGTGGAATATCACATTTATTTGATATCCTGATTGTGTGGTGCTGGTTTGCGGCTCTATGGCGGGTGAATGTCATTTAGCTGAGAGTGTAAATCATCAATGGAGCTGTGACGTCAACTAAGTATCTTTTTTATCTTCCACCAGTCAAGTGAGCACATCTATATCCCAAACACACAGACAGGCTATATTTTTTCAATGGTCCCATAGTATCACACTGAAACACATCAACCCTACATTATTGGCACGGACAAACACACACACACACACACACACGCACTCATACAATGTGCTTTCTGGTAGCACTCAATCCTGACCCAGCAAAGACTCCGGGTCTGCATTTCGGCATTTCAACCGCGTTCAGTAAGCAGTTGAAGTCAACCTGGGATGAAATCCAAACAGCTAATACAAGCTAAAGATCATTATCAACATGAAAATTTCAGTGTACAAGCGCCCAAGCCAAGTGACACAGCAATATGAGGTGACATGTAGAGTCGATTTACTGCTTATCTATGGATTCTCACCTCTGGTGGATACTGTCTCATTGCCGTGTATCCTGCAAGATTTCCTTAAAGCTACCAAGTCGATTTGACACACAGTAAAATGTAGTGAAAAGAAGCTAAGTAGGATCAAAATGAAGGCTAACTGTTTATTTAAAAAAAATAATAATAAAAAATAAAACTCTCCCTAAGATTGGCCCATAACAATGAGGTCTTTTTATGAAGTTGAGAATTGCATTGCTGTGCAATTGTATCAGCACTGGGATGCATCTCTATGCTAACATTCAAATTGCCACATGTTTCTCTCCCTCCATGACTCCTTTTCTAGGTTGGAATCAAGACTAATCACCCAAACTCCAGCTTACAAAAGGAGCTGGGAATCTTGTTTTTCATGGAGAGCATCAAGAATGGTATAAAAAGTTACAACTGTAAGATGTCAAGTCCTCTAAATGCATACCCTGACAGTGAAACATATATGGTTATATAGAATCAGAATCTGAAATGGCGTCAGTTGGTGGGAATGGGTGCGTCTTTCACAGAACTCTTTCACAGAGTCTCGTATAATTCCATCCATCCATCCATTCTCCGTAGGCAGGGTCACGGCAGTCTGAAGCCTATCCTGGAAGCTACGGACACAAGGCAGGAAATAACCCAGGATGGGGTGCCAGCCCATCGCAGCTCTGTATAAGTCGGCTTCTGTCATCTTACATACAACAGCCATCCTTCACTGAAGCTACATTCCTATTAACTTTGTGCAAGTTCCAGGACGATGACAAACCTACTAAATATTTTTCCCTTAAAACAGAAACACACCACTATAATGTTTGCATCATTTCTTCATAAAAACCATGAGAAATGGGATCGGGAGGAAAAAAAATTAATCAAGTTATGAGGGGGGAACAAGTTATGGATGGAAAAATCATATTAAACGCATAGGGTTAGAGTAATTATGGCTTTTAAAGTAGGAATCAAGGCAGTTAAATGGATCTCGTTTTATATTTTCAGGACTGTTTTTGTTTTTAGTTGTTTCTCCCGTTTACACAGACACACATCACCATTGTGTTAAAGATCAACTTTGGTCTGAAGAAATTACAACGTAGATCAAACTGCCAGAAACGCGCTTTGACACTTCTCATTTTTACATGTTCATTTAAGATCGACCAGCGGTCTAGAATACTATAAGCTTTTTTTATCATTTTCTTTTTTTCTAAAACAATACTAATATAACAGCTTCATAAGTAGAACACCTAGTTATATAGCAATTTCATACACAAAAAACACTTTCGCAAAGCGTTAAACTTCATAATTGTCATCCGAAGAGGGTCCCTGATTTTCTCTTTTGTTCCAGCTCTCGCTAGTTTGCATTGTTTGGATTTTATACAGTGTGTGACTTATACATTTTTATTTTTTTTACAGTAACGAAAGCAAACGAAGGAGGCGTCGAAGGCAGGATATGAGCAGGTGCTACAGCTATTCATTTACGTGGGTTTATATTATACGCGTGTAGAGTACAAATATTCCACTACTCCATTCTAAATTGTTAGGTACAAGTTCCCTCTTTGCATTGTCACCAGTCACTCGTTATACATTCTTGTTGTGAGAATCGGGGACTGACAGGGAGAGGGAGACGTGGGACGAGGACCAGGACCCTGGCAGCTCACAAAACACGGCTCCTCAGCACACGGGACTCTTCCGTGTCACAAGTTGGAGGAGAGCCTGGATCTGATGGAGTCCGTTTCAGGGAGACTGACTATGGAATCTTTCTTCGGTGCCCCAGAGTCCAGCTGGCCTACTCCGACAGCGGCGGCCGCCCCGACCCCAGGCGACACGCCAGCGAGGGACGAGGAAGGGAAGGAGCCCATCGACATCTGATGGGGGAGCATTACCCTCTGTGGCACCGCACCCCTGTACCCCGAAGCCCCTGATGTTCCAGGGTGGGTCTGGGGAGGCCCGATGGATGTGGAGGAGACGCGGGTGGACTGCGGCAGGCTGGGGCCTGCCGGTGGAGCGCCCTCGTGTGGCAGGGAGGGCTGCGATGCCGACAGAGCGCGGGCATCTTGGCTCAAACTGCTGCTGTGCAACGAGTGGGTGCTCTTGTGCGTGGCAGGCCGCTGTGTTGGGCTGGGGGCCCGCTGCTGGACTAGGGAAAGCTGAGAGCCAGAAGAGGCCCCCATGGGACTGGATCCATACTGGAAAGTTCGCGCCCCGGTGGCGAGCGGGCTCTGGACGGGGGGGCTCGAGATGGCTGAGGCAAAGGCCCCGCCAGAGGCCTGAGGCTGGACAGCCTGCTGGGCCTGGAGTGGGGACACCGAGACTGGGCTGGACAGGCTCTGCACCACCTGGAAGCGGCGCACCATCCTGGGCGACTGTAGCGCCATGGGGCCCACCAGCGGGCTGGCCACCTGGGGGCAAAAGCTTAAGGCCACGGCCTGCTGTAGCGTGGCGATGGCCGAGGGGGCCTGCGAAGGGCCTGGCGGGGCGAAGATGCCCCCATGCATGGGTGGCGTCAGTGACATGGCACGTGGCTGGTCCACCGGCTGCACCATCTCCCGGTCGTACTTCACGATCTCCTGGATCATCTCGTTCTCACGGTTGTTGAAGACGCCAGAGTTGAGGTCGTGCTGGACCTTGTGCATGAGGATGGAATTCTTCTTCCCTGGGAAGGATTGGAGGAGAGAAATTCGGTTACAGTGACCTCTGACCTGGAAGGTAAGCAGAACCCAGCCACATTCATGGATTCACATTAATATAACTCCAGTGATATTCTGACTAATAGTTTTCATTTTTCATTAAAAATATTACAATGTTCTGATCTACAAAAGCCAATGTATGTGTCAGTATTCATACTGACAAATTATTGGTATTATAGCTTGTAAGCTTTGTTGCAAAATAGTAGTTAAAATTACATAAAAACTAGTGTGAATTTTAAGGTAATTTAGGAAACTAAATGACTAAATAACCAAACAATAATGACAATATTGACAATAACAGTATGTACTAATTGATTGACATGCTTGACTCTCCTTGGATAAGAAATCAACGTTAAGCTGGTTCAGTCTTTCCCAATCCGGTCCTCAGGGACTCACAGACAGTCTACTTTTTTGCTCCCTCCCAGCTCCCAGGAGGGAGCAACAATGGGGACTGTCTGGCAGGGAGCTGGGAGGGAGCAAAAATGTGGACCTTCAGTGGACCGGGTTGAGAAACACTGAGCTAGATGGATGGTAACAGCAAGGGGGTGTGCTGCTGGACTTCCAGTCAGAGAAGTAAACAAGAAGGGAATCCAAAGAGTTTACGATAAATATTACTAAGAGGACCTCACACCAGCTTCTACAGAAATCTGACAAGAAAGTTTTTTTATTCAGTACTAGTAAAATGCTATAGGGATCTAATTGTCTTTGAAATACAAATACCATAACACAAGTCTGTGCTCCCTTATGCATCCATTTTCAGTATTAGAAGCAGCCCTTATTACGAACAATGACTAATGACTCCGGAATTGGCGTGAGCCAAAATTGGTGTGATAAACCAGAGCTGACCAACAGTGGCAAAAATAACCGGGTCCACCATGTAGGCAAGACAATCTACTGAAGCAGTTTGGCATGAAAATAATGCTGAAAAAGATCCACATTACAATCTTTATTTTGAGCAACTGGATAACTTTCATGGAACATTCAGGAATGTGACTCCATTCTGAGGACACCAGTGATTTCAAACTAGACCTCAAATTTGTTGGCATAATGCTTCTGTAACTACATATGCTAGGTGGACAAAGTCTGTCTGATGTCAGATGTCACATCAAGAGCATATTGACCTTGCTGCAGGGAGACTGGGCGAGTCTCACCATCCAGAGAGAGAGAGATTTATGAAGTTTACACAGAATGTTTACACAGCGGGGTCTGAATAAACAGCCTAGGTGTTTTCACTAGCTGACAACACTTTTAAGCTAACAATAAAACAGCATAAATGGAAAATGTTACCCATAGCAACTAATATACAAATAATTTTTAAAAGAAATTTGATTTATGGTTGTCCTTATTTCATGTCTGCTATATATTGATTGCTTAATAATATTGTTATGCTGGGTGATAAGATACTGCTGTATACGGATATTAATTTATTTTTAAAATTGTAGCGCACCTGCTGTGAGTTCTGGATAATAATAATAAAATATTAAACATTAAAAATGGGATTGCTTTTTTAAACTAATGGACAATTTTTAATCAACCAATGGATTGATCGACCAAAGCTTAGTGATAAATCTAAATTAATATCATAAAAATTCAAAGGGATACTAATATTTTATTCATGTTAAAATGACCCCCCTCCCCAATATCGTTAACTGGACACAGTTCAAAACTACCACACTATCTCCATATTTTATTTTTATGTAGAAAGTGTAGTCTGTCATACTGTTTATTCTCTCTGTCTTTGCCTTTTCATACAGCTGTGTATCATGTTTTTTGTAATTACAAGCAATCTCCTTCAGGATAATAAAATTACTCTGCTTGTCCTTCTTAAAACTCGTCCGTTTATGCTGGCATATTCACTTTGAGATCGTCTATTTCTATGGTCATGATTTATCGTTTTGTCTTGTCTGATTTCATTAGTGTTATTGAGCCATTGTTACCGATGCGATCGAGTCGGTCGATGGCCACGGTCTCGAAAGCTCTCCTCATCATGGGATACTCCTCCAGAACCTCGTTAAAGTTGTCCACTGAGAGGGAGTACAGCCGGCAGTAAGTGTCGGCACGGACGCTGGCGGTGCGTCTGCCACGGGTCAGCAGGCAGATCTCTGAGAGGAGAAAACAAGACACACGTGTCATTTAAACTCCATGGCGGCCCCCACATCCGGGCCCCTTCCTGCCTTTCAAATACATTTGATTACATATGGAATTTCCAACTATTTGCTGGATTATGCCAGACAAAAATGGGGCTCCTGACCCCAAACGATCACATGATAACAATGACATGGTAACCATCACATGATAAAGGTCACATGATGAACAGGAAATAGACCTAAATATCCCAAGATTCATTGCATGGACTTTCGAAGGGTGCAGCCTGCAAAAGCTACACAGTCCACACCCTGAAACGGATGCAGCCCCTGAATTCGGACACAGCCCATGACAGAACAGAACAAGAAAGAAAGATTAACACAATAGGTCTTTGTGTTTCTATATAACTATACGACCTGGTTTAAATTCTCCTCCCGTTATTACACATTATTGAATATTTTAGCATTATAGCAAAAGCTGAAATATGTAATGGGTGGATTAATTCATGGCCTTCCTTGTAGGTGTCCTCCGAGCTTGCCTGCCTGTTCTAGAACAGTCTAGGATCTTCACTAAAGTGGGATTGTGTAGCCATGCAAGGCCGGCATCAAAAGGAAAGCTTCTGGCAATTCTAACTGTTATTCTTTCGCAATAACATTCTGTTTCTCCAGCGTCTGAGTCCAGACCAATCAGAGGAAGCCATATTTCCCAGTGCTACCTCTGGCTCGGAGTCATTTTTGAGTCACGGAGTTTGACCGTGTGCGTATGAAGGCACGTATTTGTCCTACAGAGCGCTGTAACATGGGCTCCCCCTGGATACAGCCTCAAATAATTATACAGAAAATATTCAAGTCATTCCCACGCTCCAAAGCTTATTAATAGAAACGTGCTAAATCAGTGGCCAGATTAACGAAATTGAGCCCCGCCCTAAAGAGGTGAGCATTCAGAAGGTGGAAAAACGTAATAATAAACAGCCTTGCTGTTATAGTGGCAGCAGTTAATTCACTTTTGCCAAAACAAAAAATCAGTCTTTGCCTTGTGCAAGTGGGGGGGGGGGGGGGGGGGGGGGACAGATGGTCAGCTGATAGCGCTGTACGGACCACAGGCAGGTTTTTTACCAAAGGGGGAATAATTTAACAATAAAACAAATTCTAGAGCTTTGTTAATAATCCTCTAACACTCGTGGGTCTCCGCAAGGCCAACAGGAATACGTTCTTGTTTCCAGTTTGTCTTTCGCCAGACCCGGAATCTCCACTTCTGCCGGCGGGGGTGACGCATCACTTAATGCTAAAAGACCAGCAGGCAATACGCAGCCCCCGGGAGAGAGGAACAAGGACAACGAGGTTCGGAGTGCGGTCGAGTAAAACATCAGCTTCCGCCAGCTGCCTATACAACCATTACAGGGGACAAAGGACGTTCCAGACGAGTTATATTTTGATGATTACATCTTCATTAACCGCTCTGACAGGTAAATCCATCACTAGTCCTCTCAGGCTCGACGTTACCTCAAGGTCATTTTCATCCTGAGCCTGCCATTTCTAAGGACACAGTCCATAACGGTCCATATCACCTAATAGTGGATGCCATGTCCTAAGAGGAGATTAACAATATGCCTCAACTGTGATTAAAAAGCACACTGTCAGGTTCTGAGGCATGCAGAAAGAGAGCCTCCGATGCACGGCCCGGATGCACACCTCCATATGCTGTCGACTCGCCAGCTAACCCCCGACATACGGGCCCAGCTGACGAGCCCCGCAGGCCGCATCACAAATCGTGCCTCCGTCCCCGCCCTGCACCCTTAACGAGCCAGTATTAATCGCTCGCCCATCTTTGGCCTCTGTTTCGCTACTCATTCGCGCTTTTGGCTAAAATCTGCACTATGACTGAGTGCTCAGGTGTGTCAGGAAACCCCTCCTTTTCTTCCTGGCCCTGATGGGAGTATGATGGCCCCCAGCGCCAAATCCAGCAACCCCCCCTGCAAGGAACCCCCAGCCCCAAAAAGAGACTCTGAAAATGGGACATGATTTAGCAGAAGAAAATAAAGCAAAACACAAATGGGGGGGGGGGGTGCCTTTTCGTACCTCCATCTCACATTTCCACATTAATTTAGTTGTTAATTACATGGATATAACTGAGGCATAGGAAGACCTGTAGCCTTATGCTACAGGATGTATGTCATGAAATTAATGGTAAAGCTCACTGAACGTTTCTTAAGATGCTGTACAACACATTATTGACAATGGCTCTGTTACTGACTCTATGGCTTCTCAAACGAGAGGAGTGATGGAGTGGAGGATTTCATGAGCGCTGTCGCTTCCTGCATCCATAGTTGAGGGTTTGAAGCCCCTCTCTGCTCTGTTTGTGTGGAGTTTGCATGCTCTCCCTCGCTGGGCACATTTTCTCTGGGTACTATGGTGTCCTGCTGCAGTCCAAAGACTCCAATTAATTAGGCTAATTGGTGTCTCTAAATAGCCTGTAGTGTCTGTTTGGGTGTGAGATTGCATGTGTGTGACCTGCGATTGACTGGCATCCTGTCCAGTATGTCCCCCGCTTTGCGCCCTTTACTTACTGGGACGGTCTCCAAACCCTCCCATGACCTGGTACTGGTCAGGCAGATGGATGGTGAAAAGAAAAGGTCACTAACATAGCAACTGCTTTGAATAAGTCTGCACTGGACGTCAAAAGCCATAAGTTGATTTTGTGTTTAGTCTTACTCTAGAAAAATATTAATTAAATACCATATTTAATATTCTACTGCATACATGGTAATATGTTGAACAAGCTAAGCTAAATTAGTTTCTTTATATAAAAGTCTAACGTGAGTACATATAATTCATGTGGAAAGGTTTACCTCCACCCCTGCAAACCCTACACCCACATAGACTGAGGCCCACTCTGTTCTCTACCTCCACCCCTGCAAACCCTACACCCACGTAGACTGAGGCCAACTCTGTTCTCTACCTCCACCCCTGCAAACCCTACACCCACGTAGACTGAGGCCCACTCTGTTCTCTACCTCCACCCCTGCAAACCCTACACCCACGTAGACTGAGGCCCACTCTGTTCTCTACCTCCACCCCTGCAAACCCTACACCCACGTAGACTGAGGCCCACTCTGTTCTCTACCTCCACCCCTGCAAACCCTACACCCACGTAGACTGAGGCCCACTCTGTTCTCTACCTCCACCCCTGCAAACCCTACACCCACGTAGACTGAGGCCCACTCTGTTCTCTACCTCCACCCCTGCAAACCCTACACCCACGTAGACCGAGGCCCACTCTGTTCTCTATCTCCACCCCTGCAAACCCTACACCCACGTAGACCGAGGCCCACTTTGTTCTCTACCTCCACCTCTGCAAACCCTACACCCACGTAGACCGAGGCCCACTTTGTTCTCTACCTCCACCTCTGTAAACCCTACACCCACGTAGACTGAGGCCTGCTCTATTCTTTACCTCCACCTCTGAAAACCATGCACCCAGCAGTGTAGACCATGTCCTGCTCTGTTCTCTACCTCCAAAGTAGGATCCATCTGAAAGCTTCATTCCCATGGTGCCCTTGGTGAGCACGCTCAACACCCCATGCTGGATGAAGTACATCTTCTTGCCAATGGTACCCTCGCGGATGATGTAGTCGCCGGGCTGGAAGACCTCGAAGCGCAGCTTGGTCAGCATGGCCGTCACGAAGTTGGGGTCCGCGTTGGCGAACAACGGCATGGAGGCCACCAGCTTGCGGCAGTTGAAGTTCACAATTTCCTGTTGGGGAAGGGAAAAGATGTCAGCCCACATTTTGAGACTTGGGTTTTGGTGGATGTCTCGCACAGAACAAACACGTCATGGACTCCTCACCTCCCGCAGCGGTTCGTTAAGCTCCTCCAGGATGCTCTCCTCATCAAACATCTTGCCCTGGTATCGGTGCTCGTAGTAGTCGTGGATTTTTTGTCGGAAGTCAGCCGGCAGCTTGTGGAAGGACATGTACTGCTCCACTTGCTTGTACTAGGGAAATGGATAGAGAGAATTGAAGAGGCAGCCTAGATGTTCAGTTTTCTTCTTAATACAGTCAGAGAAATGCAGGAAGCATTTAAATATTTAGATGGCTTTTAAAAAGCTCATTTAAATCAGTGTCACATACTGTATGAGCCAAAAAAAAAAAACAATAACAAATAACATTTATAAACTACATCCCTGTTATCGTTAGTGTCCATATTTCAACAGCGATGCTACACCAGCAAATTATTAATCATGTTGTTTAATGTTGCATGGATCTGGAAGCTTTTTTAATTTAATACTCCAAGAGTTAGAACGCCAAAAGAAAAATGAAATTGTTTGTACGGGACATCAAGAGATGCGCATTGGAAGCCTGTTACTGATACTTATTTGACGTTTCTTCCTGAATTCCGTCATGAACCAGGATCACGATACTCAGAAAATGTCATGAAAACTCATTTTTGACTAAAAACAGTCAGGGTAACCTTCAATTGATTTTTATTGACATGAAAATAAAATACAAAAAACTTAACAAACAAACAAAAAAATCAATCAAAAAAATGAAATCAATGACAAAAGAAGCACTTAAGAGCGAAAGTGAATAATTTAGAGGTCAGCAGTGGCCTTCGTGCAGAGGCTCGCTGAAGGACACACTGTGCCTTGCGGAACGTGGGGAGGACGTTATGCAAGCAGACGTCTTCACTGCTCTGAAAGCATCGGGGGCTGCTTACTAATGGGAAGGTGGGGCTTGGCTGTGAGTCATCGCCGCGGCAACACTCACAACGGGGCACGGGGGGCCAGTGCAACAAGCCCTGACATGGAGTTTCAGAAAAAAGCCAAGGGTCCAGCCCTGTGCTGCTGGATCTCACTCCCAGCCATTTACACATCACTGGCATATATTTTCCAGCTAAACATGTTGCATAAAAGCTTAAATGTGATATATAATTCAGAGCCTTTTGGAGGGAAAATGAAAATAACAAATCTCTGTCAAGATGATGCGTTGCTTCAGTGACCTTAAAAGATAGTTACAAAGCTACCTGGTACATATTAACAAAAAAAAAGTAAGTTGCCCAGCTCAGTGGTACAATGGAAGGGCCTTTACAGAGACTTGGGCTAATACCCTAAGTCTTATTTTATCTCCTGGCATTGAAACTAGCTTTTGTGTTTCCTCTCAAGACAGACAGCACCGGTCCATCCACTGATGCTGTAAGAAGTTGAAGCAGCCAGAAGCAAGCCAAGTGCATACGCAACAGGGATGACGTTTTAGCCAGTTTACTCACTCAGAAAGAGACATTCCACAATCAGATACAGCTTTGCCTTGAAGAGCTTTCAGAACTCTTCCTTTAGGTCAGGCAGGTGTGAATAGATGTAAATATCATCTATATATATGAAACATCGTGCCATTATCTCCATAAAAAAGGATTCTATCACCATTGAGACATAGTTGGCGCATTCCTTAAACCAAAGGGCAGGGCACTGAACTGCAAGATCCAGGAGGGTAATTAGAGTGGTTTAATTCCTTTTGGCGACTAGTAACCCCTCACTATCTGCTGGTACAAAACATGGCTATTGGGCACAAACAGAAGCAGAGAGTTTGAAAACTCCATCAAATAACATTTCACGCACATAGAGAGACAACCAGAAATATTTACTACAGTCTGTGAGGTATAAGGGGGCAGCATGTGGCTCAGTGGGCTAAGCCTGTGTGCCTGTAATCAGAAGGTCGCAGGTTCAAACCCAGCCTCAGCCTGTGATCCTTGAGCAAGGCCCTTAACCCCCAGCTCCCTGGGCACCGCTACGGGTGGCAGCCCTTCGCAGACAACTTCCTCTATGAAAAAAGAGGAAGTTGTGGGAGGCGTAAAGACAATTTCCCTACGGGGACAATAAAAGTATCGATTATTATTATTATTATTATTATTATAATAATAATATGCCCTCGTGACTGTAGCCAGTGCTGGGATAGTTTCCAGGAGTTCACATAGTAGTGAACGGTATCTGGCGGAAAAGGCTTTTTGTTGCTGGCTCTTCTCTCCCCGCCATGGGTGGATGACTGAGGTGGTTGCTTCAGGTTGATCAAAGCATGTTCAGCAACAAGAGTAAGACCTTACAGAAGGAAAGCCAGCACGAAAAATCCATATTGCTACAGTAACTTTCGCCTTTAAAGTGCCGCTCCAGTTGACCGAATCCGAAAACCAATAAATCTTCTGGTGAGGAGGCGGGATCAGAGCAGACATATGTCACTTTGATGTATGTAGTCAAGCGACAACAATACTGGATAAGCCAAGTCTACATCTGCTAGAAAGAAAAACTCAACAGCCATAGTCGATAATCCAAACAATCTGACACGGTTTTAAGACACAAGTTATAAGCTGAGTTGCAGAGATGATTCAATGATTCAAACAGTCTGGTGTGAGGGTACAGTTATAGGATCCAGCCAAACAGTGCCCAACAATACAAATAATAAAAACAGAGAAGCAAATATTATTGGTGGAAACAACTGTCCCTCCTTCTCATAGTCTCCACCCCGTCCTTTCAAACCTGTACCTTAAAGTGGAACGTAGCACAGCAGGTATGATCGAGATTAGTGGTCTGAGATGTGTTTTGCTGAATACCTGCAGTGTCACAAAGTACACAACCCAAGCCACTGAGCTGTTTAATATTACATGCAAGAAAGGAAAGTTAGACTGCTAATAAAAAGTTAGTGCACAAAGTAAAGACTGTGGCCCCCACCCTGACCTCTACTCTTTAATTATTCAGAGCGCCCATGTTCTCAATGCATGTCAGTCAGGTCGAGCACGGCCTAATACAACAAAGTTTCAATGCCAGAGTCAAGAAAAAGTAGAGGCTCAATGGGAGTTAACCTTGAACACAGTATGCACTGGAATTTAAATCATGAGTTAAATTAAACTTTAAAATCTCTTACAGAGCTGAAAGAGGCTTCATTAAATCCTGTCAGAAGACAGAGAACCATGGGCTGCAAACTACAGACACTGAAGCATAAGGGGAAAAAAAGCCAAGTAGCGTCCAAGATCATTATAGGTTGAAGAAACAGCACCCTTTGTTGCACTTGGATATTACTTTTTGGCCCTTGATAAAATGCAAGGATAAGTTTTAAATTTTGCCTGTCTTTGTCTTTCTTTCCAAACCCATTTAACTGCCCTCAACAGCAAAGGCAGCGCGACATGTTTTGTACAGGGGCTGTAAGTAATACCAGTGGTACCTCGATGTTGAAGAGGTTTCAAAGAGAAATAACAGAATCCTTGTTGTTAATATAAAAATGTATCATATTTCTGATGGGACAGTGACCTAAATGTGAAAGAAACATCAGTGTTTTATCTCCAGACCAAGCAAAACTTGACAGATACTTCGTCATGGTTTCTCATCTGATTTTTTCACATTAGCGTGACGGTATGGTAAGGACAGCGCGATTAAGTAGTGGCTGGGGATGATTCACTGTTCTATTCAGGGCCGAGTCTTTGCCCTTTTCACACACAAAATGTCTGAAAAAGAAACACAATCAAATATCAAAGGCCACCCTTAAACTCTTTTAAAATGACCGATATTTGGCATAGAAGCTAGCACTAATGAGGCAGTCGTTTTTTAACTTTAATTCATTTTCAGGAACACTAACTTTCAGGTGAGGCGCAGACTAAACAGACAGACAATTTAGACCATCTAAAATGAGAATGGTGAGCATTGTATGAGTACAAGTTAGCACACCTGGTTTGCGCATAAATGTCTTTAAGTTCTTCAATGTAACGAACATACTGAGGGTCTGAGTGTTATATCTCTGTCAGTCCCATACAACTGCATCGGATTCTTTCACCAAATTAGTTACATTCAAATTATTTAGCCTGCAAGGACTGTGTGTTGACACAAAATATAAATTACCCATACATTTATCCATCCATCCATCCATTTTCCAAACCGCTTATCCTACTGGGTCGCGGGGGGTCCGGAGCCTATCCCGGAAGCAATGGGCACGAGGCAGGGAACAACCCAGGATGGGGGACCAGCCCATCGCAGGGCACCCATACATTTATTTGTAGTATTATTTTATAAGTTTGATTATTAAAAATAGTTTGATATAAGTTTGACTGAAGTAGATAAAATACTATTACGTGGATTAAAAACATGCAATAACGTAAGCTAAACTTCTAAAATAAAAAAGAATAATGAACCAATAATGTCCATTAGGACAGTTTTGTGAATAATACACAACTGAACTAAATTATACTAAAACAGATAAACTGTTGACACAGAGACATAATTGAACCCCATTTACAGTCGACAACCGACATTCAGCATAACCTTAAACTTCACCTGTCTGGGAAATTCAGACAATAAAACAAATTAAAATTGTATGGTGCAGAATAAGGTTAACCTAGGGCTGAAAAACATGACATCATCTAAATAAAATGTTTACGTTTCTTTACAGGTTTATTTGCAGCAACATTTATACATGTCACTTATTCAGAAATGAATGGCTTTGCCACATATTTTCTTCTTTAACAGCTGCGATGTCTCGCACCGTATGCTCTCTGGAAACTACGCAGCTAAGTGGCCCGTCGTCACATGTCCCCCCCCCGGTTCCCCGCTCTCCCCAGACCGGCCGCCTGCCGCACCGGCTCCAAACGCCCACGCATCTCTTCAGATGGCCTGCCAGTGTCAGTTGCTCCCTTCGTTCGCCTGCCGATTCGTAAAGGGCACCTGTATTTACCCCTGCCTCCCGCAAAGTGCTGGTTTCGGGGCGCGTGGCTGCTGGAGCCCTGAATCATGCTGAGGGGACCGGCTGAAGGGTCGTGTGAGGAAAGGAAAGGCAGCTTAGAGGAAAAGGCAGAACCCAGACATCCGCGTCACGCGGCATGGGAATACACAGGTCTAATGCACCAGTCCAAAACTAATATTTAATATTACTTTGTTTATTGTTTTTAGCAAAAGTGACAGTGTTGGAAAATAAAATAAAAAAAAAAAAATAAAAAAAAAAAAATATATATATATATATATATATATATATATATATATATATATATATATATATATAATTTCATAACTAGTACAATTCATATTATATTAGTTGTTAAGCTAAGCAGTATAGAAAGTCCGCATTTTTGCTCCCTCCCAACTCCAGGGGACAATCTGCCAGGGAGCTCGGAAGGAGCGAAAACGTGGACCAGGGATGGGTCCCTGAGGATTGTATTGGGAAACTTCACTGTCCAATTTCATTTTGTCTGATAGCCGCATCCGTGAGGGCTGGGCATGCAGTGTGCTTAGATGCCATCCTGGGTAAATGACCAACTTGCCCTTGCCAGTCTCCACCGCTGAGGCCATGCATATTAGTTCCCTATACCAGTGTTTCCCAAACCAGTCCTCGGGAACCCAGGACAGTCCACAATTTTGCTTCCTCTCAGCTCCCAGAGCACCTGTACCAGGTATTTGGTGTTCCTGATTGGCTGGGAGCTGGGAGGGAGCAAAAACGTGGACTGTCCGGGGTTCCCGAGGACTGGGTTGGGAAACACTTCCCTATACATAACATCAAAAGGTGTTTCTCACTCACTCACAGTGCGGCTGCGGACAGGTGACCCTGATTGGCTGGGAGCTGGGAGAGAACCCCGGACAGTCCTCGTTTTTGCATCAAGTTCCTGCCACCTGGCCGTTATTTACATGCCCGTGTGAGTCGCCCCCCTCCAGACAGCTCGCACCCAAGGCTCACTCAGCCATGCTGAGAGCTGACACTCCTTATCTGCCTCTGAACAGTCCTTCATTTTCCCTGTTGTGGATGTGTAGTTCACCCTCACCAGCAGGATCCTCTCTCACAAATTGTCAGCATCCTGCCATAATCTTCTCAGACCTTGTCAGCCTTCCCACAAACACACGATATGCTACATAATCAATAATAAAAAGCAAATAGAAAATAAGACAGGGGAAATGAGACATCCGGACACCACTGGGAACACAAAGATACGCAATTCGAATTTCTATAAAATGGCACTATGGCATTCCTAAAATATATATTAGATTTGACTGTAATCAGAAGAATTGAGACCATCACTGGTGGGGCTTTCTGGGGCGGATGTGTGACTGAAATCTCATTTTACAATACAAAAGCAGGCAGCAAAATAAGATGAACAAAAACTATTTAAAAATCTCTCTGATAAAACATATATGACCTTTCCCACTTCCTCTACTTGCGAATATAATAATCTAGCTTCCGTGTGAAGACATTTTAAATAACGAATTCTACTGTTAGGTCCAGCAGAAAATGTGCCCATTCCACAAAGTATGCAAAGACAATTCTCATATATTTTTGATTTTACTAAAAGAGCCAACTGTAATGTACAGATCCGTGGGAACGTCGTAGGCAGTAGGGAAATGTTTAAAGCTATTTTACTGGGTAGTAAGCACATATTCACTTAGAAAAAAAACACTAGTCAACATTATATTAAATGCAAATTAATAACAGCACAATAGAAGCTAACAAGAATATCTTCTGTTCTCCAAAACGTCACTGATATCTCCTTGGGTGGCTAGATGAACAGCGCTTCACTTCCCAAACCTCTCCTCAGGGGCACCCCAGCCATTCCATGTATTCGTTAAATTTCACCGCCAGCTCAATGAATTAGTTATTTAATTACTTAAATAACGCAGTGAGGTATTAATTAGCAAGACATGGTATTCTAGTGGTCCAGTCAAGAAATATATGGGTGCATTGGACGGTTGCTGCAAATTACTGCAGTAATTTTAGGTTTTGAAATGGCTGACACACTTCCACAGACATAATATAAATTTTTCACCAACATGAAGATCATTTAGACATCATTTTCTTTGACTGACTAAGATTTCGCACAGAACTGTAGACCGTAATGTTAATGAAGTCTCTCGGGCAGAAGGGTGGAGGGCAAAAGGTGGAGGAGACTATTGCTCATATTGCAACCCTACAGATAGTCAAGCATCCCTGTACCTCTGCGGCAGCGATTAAGCCGGATTCGGATGGAATACCGCATTTGTTTTGGCAAGATGTAACAGGAAACGTAAACTTCTCATGGAGCAATATAAACTAAATTAATACAGTGTATGTCCTCCAGGAGCAGCTTCTGTACGTAGCTGTTTGTCAGTGTTATCATTAATTATTACAGTTTGCCACCATCTCATTATCACCGAGATGGTAGAGCTATGCAGAAGGAGGCTACACTAGCAGGTGAGTGGGCCTTTTGCGAATGTACAAAAGCACACATCTCTGATAAATCAGACATGCTGAGATTTCTGGCTCTTCTGTGCTTTTTCAGCCATTGTTTTCTGACGGTTGTGCCAGCAATATTGACTGTGCATCAGTCATTTTCATCCATTCAAGCAGCTACCTTAATAAAATATCCATTACGCTGTATGTAATAGAGAAAAAGATATAAAATCAATATTCCGTGTCGCTTTGGATGCAGGGCCTGCTAAGCAACAGAAATATGATGATGATTTTCAATTACGTGTATCAGCAGTGCTCTTAATAACTGTAACTATGACCTGTTATACTTGTAATGCCGTCTTTTATTAAACAGTCTGGTGGTTACTGTATAGTGAACTGCAAAATAAATTTACGTAAAATAAGCTTTGGTTAACTTAGCAGAGTGTTTCTCAAACTTGGTCCTCAGGGACCCCGAAGGGATCCGCTGGGAGAGAGCAAACACATGGACGGTCCATGTGTTTGCTCTCTCCCAGCTCCCGGTAGGGAGCAAAAATGCGGACTGTCTGCCGGGAAGCTGGGAGAAATCAAAACATGGCCCATTTCAGTGTCCCCCACGACTGGCTTGACAAACACTGATTTAGCTGCCCACCCATAGATCACAGTGGTAAACGTAGCCCTGACTTGGCCGTCTGTGTGGGCTTCAAATTCCCTGCTTTACTCTGCACCCCGTCCATGTAGTGCTGCCCCAGGCCTCCCGCAGCCCAAACCCACTCCAAACCCTTTCCAGATGAGCTCTTACTGAAAACAGATGTACATAAAACTTGTAAAACTAAACATTTTGTTAAAGATTGTGCTTTCTTATATGGCTGATTTAACCACAGGCTTATTTAGTTTTCTCTGTTTCTTTGCAACATCTGTTAAATCCAGGAATTGCGTCATAAAAAATTAATCACATTAAAAATTGTAAAATCAATCTCTCATGAAAACAGTCTGAATGAATGAGCTCCAAGCTTAATTCTAATTCAAAACTAATAGAGCTGTTAGCGACACTAAAATCACTGACTGTCACTTCACGTCTTTAATCAAGTGCTTCCCCAGTTGGCTTCGTTCAGTCTTCCGATGAGGCGGCACTTCTAAAATGCCGCCACAATGGTGCATCCGATCCATTCCTTGCAGTGATCAGGCAGAGTAGTCACCCATTCACACCACATGCGCGTTATACAGAGGGAAAGCCATTTGTCTCCCTGCATTAATAAGTCACATATTAAGATAAAGAAGTTGCATGAGCTATAAATATCCTACAACTATTTTAAAAATAGCATGAAATACCAATAGCGGGGTTGAGAGACAAGGAACCTACAACTGGACCTCTCTCACCTGATCACTAAACTACATAGTCCTCACAAAACACTTGTGGATCTTTCACAAATCGTATTAAACGGGAATATGTGGCACCCCGTCTATCCAATGGAGAACCAACTTTCTTATTTCCTGTTGCTTAAATTCCCTTAGCCTCGTATTTTTTCCCCTGAGAGTCTTTTTCCGGGTCTTTGCATATTTCTTCCTGAAATATCTCCTCTTCTAGACAGGCGGCAGTCGGACTCTTCGACCAACACCTATCAGCAGATCCGTGGTTCTCGAAGGGCCCCCGGCGAGCAGCACAGACCCGGAGCCAAGCCACGGCTACCATCTGTGCCATTCCCAGCCCTTTCAAAACCAGTTTGGAAGAGCAGGAGACAGGCAATTCTCTGGACGAGGCAGGTCATCACAGAGCAGCCTGTCCTCTTTTCCTCTGCTGTGCCTTGCCAGCTGCTCAGTAATCAAGGACGAAGAGACAGCTTCCGTCGCCTTAAGAAGGCCATCACCGGGATGCCAGGCTGCTGCCTTGACAATGTCCCAGAATCCCACAGGAGACACAGGCCTATCTAATAGTGAGGCCACTCAGGCATCTCTCCCATATCATCCAATCCATCTTCAGAATTCAGTTGTGGTATTAAAGGGACAGTGTCTGCATCAATGAATGCTCAGATATCTATGCATAAAGCTCCAAAAACCTTTTTTAATTGTTCTATTTAAAAATCAGCACTTTAACATTACTATTATTACACTAAATGAAACATACAATATGGGACAATGAAGATCCATCCAGTTTCCAAACCATTTATCCTTCTGGGTCACAGGGGGTCCGGAGCCTATCCTGGAAGCTTTGGGCACAAGGCGGGGAACAACCCAAGATAGGGGGGGCAGCCCATGCAAACTCCACAGACATGTGACCCAGGCAGAGACTCGAACCCGGGTCTCAGAAGTGTGAGGCAACAGTGCTAACCGCTGCACCACCATGCCGCCTCCTGACAATGAAGATAAATGTGAAATTTCTTGTGAGGATGCATTAATGCCTATCTGAATGCAATTAATGTGTCATGTCTTATAATTACTGTAATTACCCGCTTAAGAAGATTTAGGAGCTTTACTTATAATCATTTGCAGAAATTTCATAATGAAGTGCTGTGCAGGAACTGATTTCCACAGCAAAATCTACCTTTAGTTTTTTGTCATTGTGTGAAATTTGCCATTATCTTCATTGCTAGTGCAAGTTATCAGAGACGAGCTGCTGACTGATTGCATTAGCTGACGATTACAATGCAAATCGTCTTCCTCCAAAAGAGGGTCGGTCTAACTGAAGGGCTTGCTACAGAACCTCCAGATCTGCTATCACTCCCGTCTACAAAATGTACAGGGGTTTATACAGGCATTGAATTTATTTCACATTTCCTGTTTTGTTTGATGTGCAAATCAGTTCTTGAATCACTGATGCAATCAACTTAGTAAGTGTGAAAACTGTGAACTAGGGGCGAAGAGTCCTTGGTAGTGACTCTGGACTAAGTGTGCTTTTCATTTAAATTTTCCGAGGTTTCCAAGAGATTTCAACTGGAATGTCCCCTGAAATTGGAGCTCCGACTCAGAAGGGAGGGGGAACCTCTGACTTAAAGATGGCTGCCCTTTATCAACAGAAGTGAAAACTGTAGATATATACAGTTTATTGGCACTGATGTCTTATTTTTGTCCCTTTAAACTGGTAGTACACACAGTACCATCCAACCACTATCAGTGGACATGTCGCTGAGGTGTTTGTATGCGAAAAAAATATCCCATAATGCGTTGTTATTCTTCGTTGTTATTGCTAGCATAGGCTAACAGTGAACCTGGCTAGAACTAGCATTGCTAAATGGCTTTGTACTGGAATGCGGTGTGAGGTCATTATCAGCACCAACTTCTAACCTCCAAGGTAAATGGAACACAGCATAATTCTCAAGACTCGAGTTCCTGCACCCTCGAAAACAACCCTCTTAGATTCTGTGAGGTTATATAAAGCAGTTCTGGGCATAAACCAACACAAATGTGGCATAAATAAGCTATAGGGGATAGAAAGATTTTCATGCTCGGCGTCGCAGTCGGAACAGTCTAGCGGTTAGAGATAATGAGATTTCAAGGTTACTCTAAACAGCAGATAAGCTGAGAATTATCCGTTACCTTATAAGCTTCATGTTTAGGCAATTCTCCAGTCTCAGCCCTCGCACGTATCCCAACTAGGAAAATCAGGTCTCCATTATCAAATTTCCACGATTGATCACTGTTCGAAAGGGTTTCCACAGGGCATTTGTAAAATCTAAACACTTACATGCATCATAACACTGGGAGGACGTGTTTCATCCAATTAGATGACATAAAACTTTCAACTAAGAATAAACTGGCACAAGCCTCATTACGTTGGTCTGAATTCAGTTTCCTTTACTTATCAATATTCAAATAGTATCTTTTTTTACTCTCGAGGAAATGCCTGTCTGTCATCCACAACGATTGCTCTTAAATGCCCATGAGCGGTTTGCAGCACCTTGCACGTGTATATGCTGAAATCGCCGTGCCCACTTCAGGCACACGGTGAGTGGTGAGCCTAAGCGATCTCACGAACTGAACGGAGCTCTGAGCCGCATCACAATCAGCTGATCCTGAGCAAGAGGTGATGCTTCCTGCGTCAGAATCACACCTGCCAGGTTTTGCCAGCAGCAAAATATAATTTGGATTATCGCAGAAGATGTGCGAATGAGCTGAAACTGTCAGCCGGCCGCTTTTAATGCATCTTTTCGGGTTCAGAGTGGAGGTTCCGAGGGCAGAGCTTGGGGGACGGGACGTCGGTCCCACCGGCAAAGGCCTGCTGGGAGCCTCTTTCATTCCAGTTTCTAGGAAAACACCTTCCGATAAAAGCCTTTATCTTTGTGATAACACAGCGCATTCTCACATTTTCCACTCACATCATTTTCACTTATGATCGTTTTCTTGGAAATACAATTGATAGTATTACAATAATATTGACAATAAAAGGGCAGTCAGTCTGGCTGTCTATCGATTGTCAGAGCTGCCTAAATGGGTTTGAGGACAGATTATGACCAGTGCTACATTTTGTTCGGTTTCTGTTCCATTTTCCATGTTTGTTGAGCTTTTATTTACTCTCCTGAAACACTCCAGCTGACCACTACTTTGCTCCATTTTCTGGAACAGCATGTGTGTGCTCTCCTGGGGAAAACCGCGTCTGATATATCGGCCAGGTGAAGCTCACTGACCAGCTAATGTCTTTCATCACTGGTATCATAACAGCTTTCAAACAAAAACCAGACCCACAGCTCACAGAAATATTTACAGCGGTGCCAGGCTCTGATGAAAGTGGCAATTATATAAAGACTGTTTTACGAATCGAAATCTTTAATTTTCAATAAAATCTAACCAATACTGCTCATCACTGTTCTACTGTTGTTAGTGAAAATAAACCCCTAAATCTTTACTGATTTCCTATAAATGTCAAGCAAACTCAGTTCCTATCCCTACAGACAAACATGGGAAACGCACGAGACATGGCTCTCTTCTACATCCCAGTCATGCAGCAACCTCTAAGCCAGTGTTTCCCAATCTGGTCCTCGGGGACCCACAGACGGTCCACATCTTTGCTCCCTCCCAACTCCCATAATGTCTGTGGATCTCCAAGGACCAGATTGGGGATCACTGCTAAGCAAAATGCAGAGATGTGGGTGCCTGGACAGATGGAGAAAAATGATGCCTAGGCTTCAGGAAAGGTCAGCAATTGCAAGGGAAGGAGGCAGACATGACCCCTCAAGTTCTGGGCCGTAAACACATGCTCAGAGTTGTAAATATAAACATCACAGTGTTTCTCAGCGAAATTTAACACCAGGTCCCAGCAGAGGGACCGCAAACAGAGATCAACCTACTGGCCAAGGTGGGGGGAGGGGTGGGTTTACATCAGTGAGAATAGAGGTGTCGGTGAGCGCCTCCTACCTTCTCCTGGTACTGGCGCCGTGACGAGTCCAGGGACTGGATGAGTGCGGTGGCGTGGCCGATGAACATAGCGTAGCAGGTGGCGCCCACGATCATACTGAGCATAGTCAGCCAGATGTCAGACATGCTTTCCGGCGCCTGCCGCCCATAGCCGATGCAAAGCATGTGACTCATGGCCTTGAAGAGGGCGAAGGAATACAGCTCACTCCAGGAGTCATTCTGGGGGAGGGGGGGGACAGAGAGAAGGGGTCGTCAGCACTGGGCCAGGGGCAGGGACGACCCTTAGCCATGCCACAGCGCGTCCCAGAAAACGCCGAATCTGTGATGTCTGCCTTCCTCCCAGCTGCCCCCTAATCTGCTCACAGGGACGACCACATTCCCCCGGCAGCAGTGATTATACATTCAAGCGTCGAACCCCTGAAAATAGAGCTGGCTGCCCCCGTCAGCCTGTTATCTTCCGAGAATCACGCTTATACCTGTCCCCCAGGTAATCTGCCTTCGCCTAAGAGGGGAAGACCTTTATCTTTGGTTTGTTTTGAACTGTTTTCAGCAGACACTTGGCATTTTCCTGGAGTTATGCAGGATTCAATGTCAGGCACTATTTTTAGCTGGGGAGGTGAGAAAAAAAAAACACCAGTCTGACTTGAAACATGGAGACAGTTTGACAGTGGGAGCGAGCGATGGAGAGGGGGAGATTAAGAAGATCGGCAGAATGGCAGGGAGAGCAGATGAGCTCCGAGGAGCCTGGCTTCGAGTCAAGGGTGGCAGATGAGAGCCTCCACGGCCTCACGCGGCCCCACTGGCCCTCCGCTCTGATGACGCCCCGCTACTTGGCGCCCCCTGCAGGTGTGGAGGCAGCATGCCACCCCGCCATCCTGGGCACAGAGCGGGACAGGCCAGCTGGAGCAACAGGCGGCGACGTCAGAGGAGGTGCGTGACGAGGATAAACACGCCTCCCCGCAGGCGCTAATGTAGGCGGGCGGAGACGGTAGGATGAGCATCTGAGCAGCCCCAGCTGACGCCACCGGACCAATCTGGCAGGGATGAGTTCGCCGGTGCGTATGTGCAGACACTTGTTTTCATCAAAATGTAGAGCCACACCCCCCATCTGAAGCCTACAGAGGATGGTCCTGTACGATAACAAGTGAAAGAAACCCAGATCTGCCACAAAGAACCAGAGAGATTATTACCACAGGCACCAAAACCCATATTTAACAGTCACAGGAAACCCTAGTCCTATAATCGGTTTGCCTTTCTCTGAATTTATGATGTTCCTCCAGTGAGTTACATTTTGCTCCAATGGACTCTCCTATTAAAGCCCCAGTGATGTATGTCTTTAATCTAGAAGCAGACAGCACCATATCTTGAGTTTCAGCTCTGCTAGAATGGCAGTGCGTTTCATCAAAGGCCGTGACGGTGTGGTGATGCACGCCAAAATGCTTCATGTTTTCTACGCCGTAAGACAGGGGTAGGGAACCTGATCCATGGAGAACCGGTGTGGGTGCGGGTTTTTGGGATGGCCTCTCAGTCAGCCAATAACAGTGGATTCCAAGGACTGGAGTTGGGAATCGCTGCTTTATTATTGGCTGACTGATCCCAAAAACCCGCACCCACACCGGCTCTCCATGGATCAGGTTCCCTACCCCTGCCGTAGGAGGTAGGGATCGGCTTTTGTCGGCAAAGAACGTTAACTTACAACTGCATTATGACACCTATAATATCCTGTCATTTGACACGACAGATATTTTTGCAAAATTTACCTGAGCCTTGAACTCAAGATTTATTAAATAAAAGTAGCCATCGGGAACATCGGCAAGTGACGTCTTGCATATTCTGTGCGCAAGGTGACAATGAGTATGATCGCCGAGGGGGTGGGGACCTCGAACGGCGGGGTCTGGCTGAGCCCAGGTCGACTCCATTAACCAACAGCTGTCGCAGAGCCGCCGGTGATGCAGCAATGCAAGTTCCCCATGTCCTGCGGGTCCCATGCCTGTCCGGCCTCTGACTGCTCCCGCACCTATACGCTCAATGGGCGGTTCGTAAACAATCAGGGGGATAGACTGCTGACGGTGACAATCGGCGAATGTCCCTGATACGCTGTGAGAGGCTGTTGTGTCGCTGTGACAGGCTGCCATTTCATATTCATCCTTTCGGTGAAGTTTGACCACTCCCAGATTTAGGGAGACTACGTAAAGTGATGTTGGTTTCTCAGTGAGAGGGAACACTCCAGAAAATAAAAGTGAATCTAACACTTCACCATCAGTTTTAACCAGGTAATTGATAACCAGCATAGGTAAGTTAGCAATACTTTCTGGTTTTCTATTACTCTCTTTTTTCAATCTTTAAACCCTGTCATACCTGCTGTGTAAAATTTCTGTTATTCCATCCATTTTATTATGCCGATGAGTATGCTGGCTTTTTAAAAATACGGCTCAGCTTGTAAAGACACCTTTTGATGCCGGCCGAAAAAAGGGCTGCACAGCCCTCCGGGGTAGGTGGATATTTCGGGCCAGCTCTGCGCGTCGGGCTCTTTGAGGTCTCTCCCTGCACAAAAGAGACCCCGGAATCCACTGGACGGGCCAGTGCATTGGGTCCGTAAATGTCACGCATCGCCGAGCAGCCTAAGGGGAGGTGCAGGGCATGCTGCACCAAGCACTTTTCATAATCCATCCATCCACCTTATGTTTATCAAGCACTGGGTCAAGCCGGCCCTGAGGCATATCCCAGACAGTGTGGGGTCGGGAGAGACCCTGCGCAGGATGCCCCGTTTAAAATGACTAATTATGCAGTGATTAAAAACAAAAGATCACAAATAAAAGTTTGTTATGGGAGGATTTTAACTGGCACCACCTCCAGGAAACGTGTCTTAGACTCCTAGCAGCGCTTCTGTATACAAGTATAGCAAGTATACCAAATGGTTCATATCTCATCTCACCCTACTGCCTTTATGTTTGTATTCCCCTGCATATTGGCTGCAGATTGTGCTCCTACTAAGCAAATCGCTGTTGCATCATCTTTCCCAAAAATGGACAATGGGTCCACGCAAACACTGACTCTCTCACTACAGTGCCCCCTACTGGGACTCTTTCATTAATGAATTACCAAGTTGATTAAAGCAGTGTTTCGTAACCCAGTCCTCAGGGACCTCTGGACAGTCCACGTTTTGCTCCCTCCCAGCTCCCTAACGGATTCCCTACTGGATTCCTTAATGGATTAAAGCATCTTGTCATGCAAGGGATTCTGCAGATTGTGTTAAGATGCAGTTATTGGCTGACAAATTAGATTTTAAATCCATCATAAAACTGCAACTAATTGGTAAATGTACTGTAAGATCTTGGAAGTTATGCTATTTTGAATACTTTAGCAGTGCAACAAGCCCTGTATATGGATGGATGAATGGATGGATGGTGTGCCCTATGATGGGTTGGTGCCCCATACTGGGTTATTCTGTCTTGCACATTGTTTCTCAGATAGGCTCTGAACCTGAGAATGGAACAACCAGGTACATAAAATAAATGCATGAATGAATGAATGAATGAATGTAAATACTTTGCCATAGTACAGTGCCTGTGCTGGTCCATAAACATCCTCCGGTAAAAATGGTCTTTTGATTTCACAGATTACATATTGTGTAACAGTAGTATGAATGAAAGCATTGTTTTTCTGATATATTCACACTAATTGTTCCCGTCCAAACCCACAAGAACCCTGCCACACTGTGGATGTGAGCGAGGCATGTCCAGTGTGTCGCACACTGCACGCGAAGCCTGGCACACTGTGGATGTGAGCAAGGCATGTCCAGTGTGTCGCACACTGCACGCAAAGCCTGGCACACTGTGGATGTGAGCAAGGCATGTCCAGTGTGTCGCACACTGTACGCTTGAGAGCCACTACTCTCTGATCTGCTTGGTGACACCACAGTGTGCTGGAGTGCAGGTTTTATTAGTTGTAAAACCTAACGCTTTGACTGCACCATAAAGCACAGCCTGTCATTACCGCTGCCGTTTGGATGAACATGGAGCAGGAAGTGTGAGGCGCCCTCCCCCTCCCCCCCCCATCCCCCCCTGGACCCTGGTGGCCTGTCGTCACCCTCCTAGCACAGGGGGTGTTCAAGTGTCCATCATAGCTTTTAAATTCTCTTTATAGGTTGACTCAAAGGGCAGGGGGCATGCGTCACACCTGAAAAATGTCCAGTCAGACCCCAGGCCACATTTATTATTGATAGTATTACCCCTGTTTTTTTTTTTTGGTTGTGTGGCAGGAGCCTCGTTGTCACACAAAGTCACTTTCACAACACAAAGTTAATACAGATAGATATTTCTGAAGACGCAATTCAGGTCGAGTGCCACGCAAAAGCCGGGCCCTGTGGGCCGATTATCTGGTGGCTTTTTTGCTGCACATGCTTAAATGTGTAAGCAGACGTCGCGCCTCGTGTAGCAGGCGGAGGACGAACGCACACCCACCTCAGGCCGTATCGATAGATCAAGGGAGTGGACTTTCAACGCTTTGAATAAGCAATGACAAACAGTGCAGCCTGTCAAAAAGTCAATGCAAGTTTCTTTATGCAGAGATCCGAAGTAAGCCAACACAACACAGGAAAAGCATATTAACTCCACCCACCGACATGGGTTTCGACCCCCAGAACTCTGGGTGCTCGCAGTGACAGCATTACCCACTAAGCCAACATACTGCGTCCATGCCCCCCTACTTCAGCCAGGCCCCTCTCTGCATCCATGCCCCCCTACTGCAGCCACGCCCCTGTACTGCATCCATGCCCCCCTACTGCAGCCACGCCCCTCTCTACATCCATGCCCTCCTACTGCAGCCATGCCCCTGACTGCATCCATGCCCCCCTACTGCAGCCACGCCCCTGTACTGCATCCATGCCCCCCTACTGCAGCCACGCCCCTCTCTACATCCATGCCCTACTACTGCAGCCATGCCCCTCTCCGCATCCATGCCCCCCTACTGCAGCCATGCCCCTGACTGCATCCATGCCCCCCTACTGCAGCCACGCCCCTCTCGGCATCCATGCCCCCCTACTGCAGCCACGCCCCTGTACTGCATCCATGCCCCCCTACTGCAGCCACGCCCCTCTCTACATCCATGCCCCCCTACTGCAGCCATGCCCCTGACTGCATCCATGCCCCCCTACTGCAGCCACGCCCCTCTCCGCATCCATGCCCCCCTACTGCAGCCATGCCCCTGACTGCATCCATGCCCCCCTACTGCAGCCACGCCCCTCCGCATCCATGCCCCCCTACTGCAGCCATGCCCCCCTACTGCAGCCACGCCCGTCTCCGCATCCATGCCCCCCTACTGCAGCCACGCCCCTGAACTGCATCCATGCCCCCCTACTGCAGCCACGCCCGCTCTACATCCATGCCCCCCTACTGCAGCCATGCCCCTGACTGCATCCATGCCCACCTACTGCAGCCACGCCCCTCTCCGCATCCATGCCCCCCTACTGCAGCCACGCCCCTGTACTGCATCCATGCCCCCCTACTGCAGCCACGCCCCTCTCTACATCCATGCCCCCCTACTGCAGCCATGCCCCTGACTGCATCCATGCCCCCCTACTGCAGCCACGCCCCTCTCTACATCCATGCCCCCCTATTGCAGCCACGCCCCTCTCCGCATCCATGCCACCCTACTGCAGCCACGCCCCTGACTGCATCCATGCCCCCCTACTGCAGCCACGCCCCTCTCCGCATCCATGCCCCCCTACTGCAGCCATGCCCCCCTACTGCAGCCACGCCCCTCTCTGCATCCATGCCCCCCTACTGCAGCCATGCCCCTGACTGCATCCATGCCCCCCTACTGTAGCCATGCCCCTCTCTACATCCATGCCCCCCTATTGCAGCCACGCCCCTCTCCGCATCCATGCCCCCCTACTGCAGCCACGCCCCTGACTGCATCCATGCCCCCCTACTGCAGCCACACCCCTCTCCACATCCATGCCCCCCTACAGCAGCCATGCCCCTGACTGCATCCATGCCCCCCTACTGCAGCCACGCCCCTGACTGCATCCATGCCCCCCTACTGCAGCCATGCCCCTGACTGCATCCATGCCCCCCTACTGCATCCATGCCCCCCTACTGCATCAATGCCCCCCTACTGCAGCCACGCCCCTCTCCGCATCCATGCCCCCCTACTGCAGCCATGCCCCTGACTGCATCCATGCCCCCCTACTGCAGCCATGCCCCTGACTGCATCCATGCCCCCCTACTGCAGCCATACCCCTGACTGCATCCATGCCCCCCTACTGCATCCATGCCCCCCTACTGCAGCCACGCCCCTGTACTGCAGCCATGCCCCTGTACTGCAGCCACGCACCCACAACCAGAGTCGTCTCAACCAGAGTACTGACAGTTGCTGATCATCTTAGCTTAATCACCGGGCTGGTGTTTGTGAGGAATGAGTGACTTATGCCTGATATCTGAGCATTCACAATCCCCATTTTTTCCCGAGTGCCTGATTCTCCTCTCATGTGGTTCCGCATGACCTTTTACCCAGATCCCCTGCCCGGTGTGTGTGCCCCATTCCCATTCTCACTGAGAGTGTATGCACTGATCTCCCCGCCTCTGCACGTGTGCCTGTCTTTCCTTTTGTTCCCAGAATAGACTACCCAGCTTCTGACCTTTGATTGTGCCTGGTTTTGATCTGAGTCTAGTATATTGGTTCCCTGCGCACCAGGTGCCCCGTGATAGCAGATGGTCAAGTCAAAGTCAAGGTCAAGTCAAGGGCAAGTCAAGGGCAAGTCAAAGTCAAGTCCTTTATCTGTCTTATGCATGATGGACATACACTGGAATGGTTATGACAAGTCTTGTGTAAACATTACTCAAATACAGAGACACATAAAATTTTAAATAAAATATGAAAGTATAAAAAGTATAAAAAGTGCCCGCAACCCCAACAGATGACAAAGGTACAGTTATTGCACATATAACATTGCAGCTTGCAAGGTGTTAATTCCTGCGTTGTTTTCACCAACACATCTGCTTCTGTTACCAGGGCAGCTGGGAGGCAGGGAGGGACATACCACCATCTTGTTGAGCGACACCCAGCAGTCGGAGGGGAAGTCCTGCAGCATGGGCACCAGGAACTGCAGGCAGCCATCCCAGTGGCACAGCAGCAGCATCATGCCGATCAGGTTGAAGATGCGCATGACTGCACTGGCCAGGTCGTAGGTCATGTGGAAGATCTGCCATGGACAGGGAGGGGGGAGAAGGCCTGTTATTCAGAGAGGCATTAAATAGGGAGGGAAACCACACTGTTTGCTATACGAGGCAGCTAGGAGGAGGGGAGCAGCCCAGCTTAAGCAATAGCTCTGCTCCCACAGAGCGTGTCAGTCCTTTCAACAGCCATCCTTACCTGTTATACCTGTTATTTTGTAAGCTGTGCATTCAGCCTGAAGCACATACTTTAAAAAGAAACTGGTAGAAAAGCACCGAGGCAGTCCACCATCAGGAAATGCTCCTATTAGCCAGGACTCAAGGCGCGTTACAGGTCCCGAAGCCTAAACGTCTTAAACAAAACAACTCGACACCGCTGGCAAATTCTACCGCAGTGGACAAAAGGTGAGAAAACTGTTCGGTACAGGCCTGCACCGTTGACGCCTGACAACAGCAAAACCGTCATACTTTTGCTCTGACTCCGTCCATCTTTCAACCTCAATATGGGGCCACAGTGGACGGAATGGGCAGTGCACACGAATGCACTGGCTGGCACACACAATCACGCACTGCCGGGAATTCAGAGATACCGAATCGCCTTTCCGCATGCCTTCAGACTGAGAGAGGAGACGAGTTTACCTCAGAAGATACAGACGAAGGTGTGGAATGCATGTGAACCGCACGATAATTCAGCTCAGAGTTGGTGACAATAAACGCAGATAAAACTGACAATGACTTTTCAGTTCTCTCAAATATCACTATCTGATCTGGAGAAAAACACAACCTTGGGCAGCGAATAACCGGAAAAATAAAAACAACGCAGGCAGTAATGGGTGAAGACTGAACACATACTGAAGCTCAATGCAAAGCGTGGGGCACTGAACTCCAAGCTTACGCTTAAACCTGAAAGATACGAATGATCACAACCTCCATCTGGGTAACAATCAAAGCCTTTCCCATTAGTGGGACTGTCACTTTAAAAACAAATCAGCAACAGCAAAAGCAAAGGTGGACATCTTACCTATGAAAGCAAAGCTTTTGTCAAAAATACTTTTCTACTGCATGCTTGACTCGGCACAGTAAACAGTTCCAGCAGGAGGTCCCCTGGCGTGGACCCAGAGTTTAGCTTGTGTGTTCTTGAAGTCCCTGGCGAGACGGGAATGCCAGCAGCCTCCTCTCTTCCTCAAACAAAACATAAGGTAACTAAAAACTAGCTGTCTTGTAATACTGTAGGAGGCCCAGCTCACTTCCCCAGTAGGGAGAGTCCCTGGGGCTTAGCTTAGGAATATTGAATCTTATATTACATGGCTGCTTTTTAAACATACATCACTGCGAATCACTAAAGATTTACATGGATACTTCGTGAATCAGCAGCAGAGCAGGTTAATGCTGTTTCTGCAGAGTTTCTGTCTATGTGTGCAATAACAATCAGCATATTCTAATTATGATTTTATGCACGTTCTGATTTTCCTGAGTTTGACGTGTTCCTGGGTCAAAAAGGGAGGGGCTTGCATTTCACTTCTTTAACCAATCACAGTCTTCATCATATGACATCACCACTCTTTTTTTTCATTTTCAAACTCAAGGTCTCCATCCAAATGCCTGGCCTTGGGTGGTGTGGTTTAGCCTCTGTGCTTCTGATCAAAAGGTTGCCCGTTAAAGCCTTATTATTATTATTATTATTATTATTATTATTATTAATTAATAAAGGCCCTTAAATTGCTCCATACAGCCTTTGCAGGTATGCATATTCTTCTGTTTTGTATCCTAACAAAAGGCCCAAACAATAAAACAGTTACTTTACAAATCTGTGCACCTTGCCACTTAACAGAAAACACTGGTTTTGATTAATGCGATGATGTTATATGATAAAGACTGTGACTGGTTAAAGAAGTGAAAGACCCCTCCCTTGGTGACCCAGGGACACATCAAACTAAGCAAAATCGCATGTCCCTAATTCCAGGGACGGATTACGGACCGGGCCAGCGGGGCCGCTGCCCAGGGGCCCTTGGGGTGCAGGGGGCCCATGGGGCCCCTAGCCCAAAACAATTTGCAACACTTATCAATAACGTATTTTCGTTTGTCTATTTTAGAGGGCCTACATTCTTTGATCCTCTGCCTACAAGGGCCCCTGACCCTATAGGGAGGGCGTTTGGCTGCCAAGGGCCCTTGAATTGTGGTGGTGGTGGTGGTGGTGCTGGTGGTGCTGGTGGGGGGGGAGGCCTCACGAACGTTTTGCCCAGGGGCCCACACAACCCATAATCCGTCCCTGCCTAATTCTACCATTTTCAAAGGTAATTCTTTCACCAAGCAAGAGAAACATGTATATAACAAGCCATAGCTACCTGTTAATTTCAAAACAACGGAAATTACACCCATAAACCTGCTTTCCTCACCTCCGATCTGCCCTCCTACTGAGTTACTGAATGAGACTCATTTCACAGAAAATGGTACAGTTGATTAAAACAAAAAAATATGCGTGTATAATTGTTCACGATGTACAAGAATGGCTGGGTGATTTAGTAAAAAATGCAAACAAATTCATTAGTTGGAGATTTTACAATATGAATAGTTACTGTATAAAGCTTGCTTGGAGTCTGGTTCGTTTTCCACCCTCCCATGGAAAAAACAGGGAATGGAGAGACTACTGAGAAGTTTTTAGTTCTTTGCTTGTTGGTAGAGGGTCATTCGAAGTGCTGAATATTGATGTGGCATGTTAATGAAGATAAATTAGGAGACTCCAAAAGTAATACGCAGACGTGAGTTGTGATTTCGATCTGGCTGCCTGCCGCTTTGCTGGTCCTTTTGAGGAATGTCTGGAAAGTAGCGTGTGGAAATGCTCGGTGAACCATAATGCTGCTGAGTATGCCTCGCAGGGTTTTCATTTACATTTTTAAACTGAGTTTTCAGACGGTCCCCATGCGACAAATCAAATCACGAGAAGCCCTCACATCTGCTCATGACAGCTCACCACGACTATACCCAACTTCGGGTCTGAAGGTTTTTCTACTGGGAGAAACCAATGAACTATAGGTGCTTTATATGTGTGACAAGTTAGACTCTCCTCTTTAACACTACTGCCCAAAAACTGCGGGTTAATTAGCAAGTGATGTGTTACTGTTGCCAGATCAGTTTGATTATAAGGTAATCCCACTGACTGTTGGATAGTAACATGCATTTGGTGTGTCTATTAAAAGGACATAGAAAACCACGTGGATCTCTGCAGTGATCTGCAGCAAGAGGCAGGGATTTTCAGAGATGCTCTGGGCTGTCATTAAAAAAGGACGCAACCTCCGTCGAGTGGCAGATGAGTGAAGCCACTTCTCTCTCGAGGAAGCCGCTCCCAGCCCTTCCCCGCAGAGCTGGTCACGCACACGCCGTTTCGGTGCCTAACGCAGTGCGACCCGCGGGGGAAGCTGTGATTCCGGCGAGGTGGAGCTACAGGCAGCTGCTGGGCTCAGAGCCTCCTATCTCTCTGTCAGGGTGGGTATGCACATGCACCCACAACTGACTGCGCAAGGAGTTATTTCACAGGGATACAAAAAATTACCCATAATGCCCAATACTATCCATCTGAAGCCGGAATCAGATCCAGTCATTTAATCACGTGAAAATTCAACTCTATTTGTTTTTCAGTCATTTTAACGAGATTATTCGTTTCACTTTATTTAGCAGTTTGTCATCTTCCCTGAAACCACGACTACCAAGAAGCCAATATTCTCATGCGAAAAACTGTGGTAACACTATACTTAAAGCAGTTATCATAATGCATTATAGATACCTTCATAAATAATAATAATAATAATAATAATAATAATCGATACTTTTATTGTCCCCGTAGGGAAATTGTCTTTACGCCTCCCACAACTTGCTCTTTTTTCATAGAGGAAGTTGTCTGCGAAGGGCTGCCACCCGTAGCGGCGCCCAGGGAGCTGGGGGTTAAGGGCCTTGCTCAAGGACCCACAGTCTGAGGCGGGGTTTGAACGTGCGACCTTCTGATTACAGGCACACAGGCTTAGCCCACAGAGCCACACGCTGCTCCCTAATAATGCATTATAATGGTCAGTATAAGTCATTACAATGCATTATGATGGTAATTATAGTGTATTATAGATGAGAACTTCGTAGAGCATTCATGATGCATAATAAACATGGCTATAATGTGATATGTCTTTTTAGAAATAGTTATAGCCGTGTTTATAATACGTCATGAATGCATTATAATGTATTATGAGAGTATCAGTGCTTTAAGTAAAGTGTTATCAAAACGACATGCTACAAGTATCTGTGGCTCTTTGGCACTACAAACAAGCAGATCCTAGTAACTTGGTAAGAGTATACTATACTATACAAGTATACTATCGAAGTGGCCCATAATGGATTTATGTATTACCTCTATTATTACTTGCATGTTAAACGTTGCCAAATAAATGAAAATGTAAATAAGTGCATAAGTTATATGAAATGCTGAAATCACTCTGGCACTCAGTCTTGTAGTCTGGTGAATGTCGGAGCCAATAACAAGGCCCCTTTCAAACCAGGATCCCTGCCAATAAGAAAGGTCATTATAAGAATTTTCCAGTGTAATTACATGCGGCTTTTTGGAAACGACTCTGAAATACTGCATTTTTAAGGAGCGATGGTGGTTTGCAAGCTTTTTTTCCCCCCTACGTTTCTCACACCATCTGAAATGGCCAAATATCCCTGTCATGGTGTTTTCGTCGGGAGGAGAGTGACAACACTGCACAGATTGAAGTGCCGGAAAACGCATTTTAAGCTGGTGATACGGCCTCACGCACTGCGGGCCCTGATTCATTATGGACATCCTGCTGCCTCGATAGCAAAGTAAGCAGGAAGCTTTCGATGCCCAGTGGACGGTAATTCCCGTAAGCCAGTGTTCCCCAGTCCGGTCCTCGGGGACCCACAGTCGGTCCATGTTTTTGCTCCCTCCCAGCTCCCTGCCAGACAGTCCACAGAACACACATGGACTGTGTGTGGCTCCCCAAAGACCTGATTGGGAAACAATACTATAAACAGGCAGACAAAGTCCATGTTTTAGGCCTTAAATTCTCCGCCATCCATCCTTCCTTTGTAATTAATGTGTAAAAGAAACTCTTTCTTTTCCCCTCGGCGGCACCCAGCCAGCTCACTCAATGAGCCTTTCGGTACGAGATCCTCTCCGTCAAGAACGGCTGATGTGATAATTAAGGGTCACATCTCACTCAAATTACCACTTTCTAATCAGCAGAATAATAGGCGCACTAAGTGAAATGCAAAACACAGACTGAGTTGACTTACCAGACGAGGGCTGAGGGGCCAAAATTTTAATTCCTTAAGCAGAGCTGGGAGCTGCAGTGACTCAGACTGATTTGCTCCCCTTTGACCAGCCTCTATACATGTAATCTCAGCTAATCTGACATAATTTGAGCATTTATTTCACATGATGGCACCTTCTTCGGTACCGCTGATGTTAAGTCTTTCATTTATGTGGCAACTGCTGTAAAGTAGCAAATTTGCAGAATGCAACAGCTTATAATGAAAACACTGATATTGTAAGAGAAAATAGATCTTTATAATATGCTTTTCATTATTACTTAGGGGGGGACACAGATCCCCATCTTTCAGGATTCATTATCAGTTTAATAATGGGAAGCTAACGCTCGCTGGCATTGGGTCGCATTGGCATTGGGTTGGTGCCATTTAAATATCTTACACACATAAATATCCCTCCTACCCTCCTAATATAAAACCGGCTTTTACAAACGTTCCCTGTTCCACCTTAATCTGTAATTAGCCCAGTTTGGTTTCCACACATTTGTCACTTATAATATGTCTTCTAAGCGTCTGATACAAATAGTCTTTCTTATCAGAAATACTCTCCTTTATCAGATTTTTCCATATTGTGAAACAGGTACCATTGAAACTGACTATGGCACTAACCATTAGCGACCACTTAAACATATATCCATCCATCCATTCATCCATCCATCCATCCATTTTCTATACCCGTTTGTCCTATTCAGGGTCGTGGGGGATACAGAGTCTATCTTGGAGACTGCTGGAACAAGACAGGGAACAACCAAGGATGGGGTGTCACCCCATCACAGGGCACACTCACACACCAGTCACTCACACACCAGTCACTCACACATCACATCGATTTGGTAACTCCAGCTCAGCAGACCTCTGGACTGTGTAGAGCATCCGGCTACTCAAAGGAAGCAGGTCTATCTAAATACACATTAATTTTTATTAAATTAACATTACACACTATAGCAACTCAACTCAATTAAAGGAAAAACCATCAGAATGATTCTTCTCCTGTCTGACACAATGTTGCTCTTAGTTTTTCAGTCCTTAATGCTTTCAACAGACTGTCATTAGGGCTGTAATGGCTCGTAGTGACATCCTTCTTACACCCCCGACAATAGAATTGCATCCATGCACAGTGCATTTTTATGTTTCCCCGGCAATCGTCTAACGATACCGTTTACTGTGTGACTGATTCTCCAGCTCAGCAGTGGAGCGTCACGCAAATCGCTGAACAAATGGAGGAGTCTCACCCATTATTCACTGCACAGAAGAAGCAGTAACTCAGTCAGTGGCATCACATCACTTCCAATAAGTCGCTGTGGCAGTGGCTGGTACTCAGGGAGCTGGCAGATAAGGCCTGATATACATGCCACCCCTCAAGCAGCACACAACGTCCATTTCAGCTTACTAAGTCGGAAAGTAGCCTTGGTCCAGGTTGCTTCACTTGGTGAACAAAGATTAAAGAGAATTTTTACACATGATTGTTGTATTAAGCAAAAAAAGAAGCACATTAAGAGTTTAAAATTAGTGTATAGGAAAGATATTGATTTTTACCTTATTTTTGCAGTTACTGTAGGGCTCCTTGTTCAATTTCTCTGCTGTACTGTAAAATAATAAGGCCTAGGAAGGAGGGTCTGATATAATCAAACATCAAACTATCTTCTAACTGCTTGTGTTGGTCAGGGTCACCTGGAGTCTGTCCCAGACATCAGAAGACATGAGGTTGCAGTATGTCCGGGCCAGGATGCCAGTCCAGTGCAAGGAACATACACACACACTTAATCACGATCTATGGGTGATTTAGAGATGCCAAACAGTCTGACTGCATTTCTTTGGACAGCGGGAGGGACCCAGAGAACCCAGAAACAGAGCAGGGATTTGAACATAAACCCACATGGTGCGAGTCAACAGGGTTACCCACTGAGTTCCACTCATTTTAAAGCAATTAATTGAAAGTATAATATACTGAATAACTACCCTGATTTAGCACGAAATATGGGATAAGCATGGATGCTGAAAATAATAGAATTTGAATAAGGAAGAGCCAGAAATCAAAAGAATGTTTTACAATTAAGCAGGATCCATTGTGACTGCAAAGGGCTCTCAACATTCATCACTTTAGTCATAATAAGAAAATCCTTTTATATCTTCCCAGACAATGGCCAACATTATCCATAAATCAAAATTTATGAGAAGAAAGACAAAGGAAAAGAGATTAGATTCAGATCTGAGACTGGAGCTTACCGCACCCGCAGGCGTCCTGTGCGGGGTGCCTCGTGCCCCACCCTGCCTGGGATAAGCTCCAAGCCCCCCTGCGACCCAGTCAAGGATAATTACTTGGAAGATTGATGGATAAATTCCGCAGTCCTTGTTGCAAGGCTGCTGGTAAAATGTCATTTGGTTACTAAGCTTTCGCTAGCAATATGGTCCTCAATGATTAATCTATTAATGTTGCATTTTCTGTACAATTAGCATGGAGGTTAATGACCTTGGCTTTTAGCCTTAATGGTCGAATCACTACTTATGAGTGAGAGTTCTGCTCTATGAAAGTATCTGGATTCACAAACAAGTAAAAAGGGAAGTGATCAAAGTGTCACCTAAGCCAGTGGTCCAAGGCCTTTTGATGTCCATGGACCGGTTTACGTCAACAAAATTTTCACAGACATCTAAAATGTCTTGGGGGGGGGGGGGGGGGGGGTTTACCGGTGAAACCCCTAACCTAAGCAGCCGAAGCAATTCCATGTGGAAAATGGAAGATGAAGGTGGCCGTGTGAGTCATACAAATAGTATGCTCTGCTATTCCACATCAGAGAGACTCCTTACAAACTTTTTCACCCCCACCAACGTATCTGTGGAGATTCTAGGCATTAACACACCCAGAGCCGCGTGAACCAGACTAAGGTCAGGAAATGGCTCCACTGTCTATCCCTATGGCCTCACTGCCACCCCCAACTCACTCCGACACACCCCCCGCTTCTCTGGGCCCTGGCTTAGCCAATCAGCTCTGGATCCACCTGATACTCCTCCTAGATTCAGCGCATCTAGGGGCGATGGGTGAACCGAACTTTCCTTAAGATCCAAAGTTGCCAAAATTGTCCTTGAAATTAACCATTAATTTGCTCCCTTACGCTCACTGCAAGACGGTCTACATTTTTGCTACTGGGAGAGCTGGGAGGAAGCAAAACCGTGGATGGTCTGTAGATCCCCAAGGACTGGGTTGGGAAACACTGCTCTGGATAGTCACTGCTGCCCCCAGCACATCCCACACCCACCCCAGCCACAAAAAAAAAGCCCAATTGGCAGAACGGCTTCTACATAATTGCTCTCATGGGTCCCGAACAAATACTGTAAAATGCATCCATACCTCCACATCTGCCTTTGTACAACAACCTCACTGCCTCTCATACATCATTTTCTGCCCACTCAACACTCCCACTCACTGATTTATTAACATGTACCCAGCGAATACACCCATATTTACACACACACACACACACAAATATATATATATATATCCATTTCGATCTGTTAACACCTAAAAATGGCATGTATGTGCACTGTCCATGTCTGCTTGCTTTTTCATATCATTAATGCTGCATGTCCCTCTAAATGGATGTCAAATTCTGATAAACATGCAGCGAAAAAGCACCAAACACAATCTCCACCAACCTGTTGGGGTGGTAATAAGGGTTTCTATTCTATTCTATTCTATTCTATTCTATTCTATTCTATTCTATTCTATTCTATTCTATTCTATTCCAGGCAGAAGCAACCACAGGATAAAGTAAGCAGACTGATAACAGTCCATATCTTTTCACAGCCACTAGACCGACTTACAAAGTGGTCCCTCCGTCTTTCCACCTGCAAAGCTGATGAACCAAGATGTCACATGGGTTCAGCCCTGGGGTGGGAGGACGGGGCTATAAATTGTATATCCTTTGGGGGGAGGTGGGGCGTGTTTGGGCAAGAAGATGCACGCCTGAACCAGAGAAGCGCAGATGTGACGTGCAGGTGGGTGTGGACGGTAGGTAAGGGGCATTTAACCTGGAGGAAAAGGGCTTGGGATTTAATCAGAGTAACAGCCATGAAAACACAAGTGGTCTTGACATCAGGCCCCAGCAAGGCGAAAGGGCTGAGGTAAATATATAAGATGAGATATGTAAGAGAAAACATATAAGTCAAGGCTGAGGTAAATATATAAGATGAGATATGTGAGAGAAAATATATAAGTCAAGGCTGAGGTAAATATATAAGATGAGATATGTGAGAGAAAATATATAAGTCAAGGTAGAGGTAAATTTAGGATGTATATTAAGGTCAAGGTGAATTTACTACTAATATTACTATGCAACAAATGCAGTATTGCTAAGCAGAGAAGTATCACTGATCATGCAAGCGTTGCACAACGGATTACCAATAATTTGAATATTGCACAGAGAATTACTAATAGTGTAATCTGGACACCCCCATCAGCCACCTTTACAGTTCATAAGCGGTGGTAAAGCCACCCCTGCGTTAAGGGTGTCCAAAGACAGCGCAGAAACAACATGCAAACCTGTTTTCTGCAGCTGCCAAATGATACTTCCTGTTTCTTATATGCAAAGACATAATTTAAAATGACTTGAAACTAAAAAGGTGTTAATCTGAAGTGCTGTGGCCCACTATTAACACAGACAAACATTTGAGGATAGATGATTCTGTTCCCAATGGTTTGTTCAAAAATCTGCAGCATGCACACGCCTGATGATATCAATTATATCTTGTTCATGTACTGTAATGCTCCAGTGCCCAATGCTAAAATGAACAAGAAGGAAGAACAGGTGAATGGAAGATTAATCCCATTAAAAATGATAATTAACCAATAGTCTAAATGAGAATCTGAAAGCAGTGGATTGCAAGCAAAAAAATATAAGATACAAGCAGCATTTGCAGGCTTCAACACTGCAGATAACTACCTTGGCGATATGGCTGATCGAGTGTGCTTTGGCTGTTCTGTTGAGCCAATATACTTTTCAACAAACTGTACAGCTTTGGGACTTTATCAACAGAAGTACTGAGCCATCTGTCTGTAATCGCAAAGGGGAGAGATGACAAACAGGAACTTGCTAATGAACTTCAACAGCAGCATCAATATTTGAGTATAGTTTCACCACAAAGCAGTAAAATATACCAAGGTATTGCAGCAATATTACCTTCAAATACAGTGGCAGAAAAAAATCAAAAGGCAAACAGATGTGGGATTTTAGTTTTAGGGCTGCAATGAATAATCAAATAACTTAATTTAAAAGGGACTTCAATTACATTTTTCATCCTGGATTATTGTATTTCCGTAAACACTGTGGAATAGCACTTCCTATGAAAGTATAAAAATATCTGGCTACAAGAAGATATCTATCCTGCGTGGTTTGCAAACGAAGGGTGTAGAATCTTAAATCTTAAATCAATAACCTCAGGACTAATCAGTTATGATTTTGGCTAAACTTCTTTTGCGATTAACCATTATTCACTATACACTAGTTGCCAAAATTGTGGAAACACGTCCAGTTTTTGAACTTTATTCAACTTTTTGCTCCAGTTACTTACTTAATCGCCCAATATATGATATTTGTACACATTCTTGTTTATGACTGGTTAGAAACATTACCGCCAATATTCATCTAGTAATTTTGAAAGCATAAAGCCCAAAACACTAGGTGCTTCCACAATTTTGGCCACTAATGTACTTAGGGTGCCCATAAGTTCATTTGGCAAAACAAAACAAATTCAAACAGATGCAAATGAATGATCAACCAGGATGTGAATTCGAATAACGATGATGGGTTATTGAAAAGATGCACTCAGGACTTAAAAGGGAGACGCTTGGGTGCTCAGGTGCACGTGTCCGATTAGGCTGCTGGCTTCCTGAGCTCCGACCACAGATGTGTGTGAAAGGTCATCGAAACCTTCTCAGCTGATCCATTGGGCTCCTTATCCTAGCTGATAGTTCTACAGCCTTCAATCTGGCTAAGATTTTGCCTAAGTGGAGCTTCTAGGTCTGAGAAGGTAAACATGAAAACACTGAGAACAAGGTCACTCTGTGAACATATACCCCTTAGGTGTAAGACACATGGTGGACCTATGTGTGAATATCATTGATTGACAGTTTCGTATCATTCGATGGACAGGATGGATCAGGAATACATATGTGTGGCAGTGTGTTGGGGGGTAGAATATACCTGCCGGGATCCTGTATCCCTTCTCATCGCATTTTTCTTTTACTTCGTTACTCTGTCTTTCGAGTCTCACAGTGCACAATCCTCTGACCACTGGCTACTCGCAAATGAGACCTTCAACAGGTATAAGCCAACCATCACAGGATACCTTCAATTTACCGACAATAAATTTCCACTAATTATTTGAAACAGCACAATTTCTGTAACTTTCGATCATCGGTATATCCAACACAAACCCTCATCATTAATCAGTAGCTGTAACCCTTTTACATTTCTTTTATTCCATAGCCACGAATCTCATTAAGTCGCGAAGTTTAATAACTGAATCAGGTCAAAAGTTTACCGTAATTTGGCATTACTTTTAAATAGTCTCTGCATATTATCTATGACTTCAGCAGTATCTACCAGCATTCAGTACAGAAGCCTAATGCCTGCATGAAGCGGTTGACTTACTTCCTCCCATTGGTGGATGTAGCGAATGAGTCGGGAGAGTCGCAGGAGTCTCAGAAGACTGAGGATCTTGGTGAAGCGCACGATCCGCAGGGCGCGAGCCGTCTTATACACCTCAGAGTCGATGCCCTTCTCCACAATGAGAAAGATATAATCCACAGGGATGGAGGAGACAAAGTCCACCACAAACCACGTCTTCAGGTACTTCTTTTTGATCTTCTCCGGGTCAAGGATAATTTCTGTGTTGTCCTCGATGACAATGCCGGTGCGGAAGTTGAGCACCAGGTCCATGAGGAAGAAGGTGTCTGATACCACGTTGAAAATAATCCACGGTGTGGTGGTTTCGTCCTTGAAAAATGTGATGCCCACGGGAATGATGATTAAGTTGCCCACCATAAACATGAGCATTGTGAAATCCCAATAGAACCTGCAGATGCAGAGCATCAAGAATTACAAGAGTAAGAGAGTTAGATCAAAGAAGCATCTACCTACCTATCTATCTATCTATCTATCTATCTATCTATCTATCTATCTATCTATCTATCTATCTATCTATCTATCTATCTATCTATCTATCTATCTATCTATCTATCTATTTATCTATCTATCTATCTAGTTTGGGGGGGGACTGTTCAAGCAACTTGCTTTAAATTCTAATTTTCATTCATTAATAAAACACAGACCAAGGAGGCAATGTCCTACGTAATTACTGTTTGCTAGTACTCTTACTGATGGAACGGTTCCTTCAGCACGCTTGTGAATGGTTTTATTATGCTGGAATAATAATAATTATAATAATAATGATTCACTTTAGGGGCTTCACTTTACAACAAGCACCTCTGGTCTTTCCTTTATTTTCCTGTTATTTTCCAGCAACAAACATTAACAAAGTAACACCAATTCCTGCAGAAATGCTTAAACGCAATGTGAACACCAACTCTTCCGATGAATCCCAGCCCATCGCCAGTTACGCCCCTAAGATGCCTTTGTCTATATCAAGGAATTGTTTTAAAATTAGTCCCGGATAAAGCGTTATCCTTCTGAAATATGCAAGGTCAGCACAAGGGCATAGCCCACGATGAGAAGGGAATCCGAAACCATGACAGCGAAATTGATCGAGTCCAGCCAGCAGCAACTTCGAGACAAATAAAGCATTAAGGAGAATAACCGGCACATGACCTTACAGCCAGGACTGGGAGGCTTCTGAATGTCACAAGCTACAAATAAATAATCAAAGGTATGTCCTGTGTTCTGGCTTACTACCACATTAGAGCACTGTTCTTCACTTGATTTTAGGCGAGGGCCATGATTAGGGTTGCTGGGAGCCACCATTCACTTTTCAAAGCTGGCTAGCCAGATGTTCACTTGATTGTTGGTTAACTACGTAGTTGTAGATTATTGGGTGAGTTGTATGGCAACTAGATTAAAAAATAATAATAATTACACAATTGTAAAAAACAATAACTGATGGTCACGATAATTAATTCATTTTTTAATTATTAACAAGCTGCCACACTGGCCCCCGGGGGCCGTCAGTGGCGCGTGGGCCGCGCACTGAAGACCACTGTCTTACAGCAAAGATCGTTGGACAGGACTCTTATAATGTATCATTAAGCTTTAAGTATCATTAGATTGCCGGAATATTTAAGAATACGCCACCAGGGGTGCTGCTGAATCATTTCCTTATTGCTCTCGCATTGTGGCCAAATTGTACATTAAAGACGCCACAGTGAGTCAGACTAGGTGTATTAGATCCTTCCAATATAATTCAATAACAACAGGAACGACGTGTTCTTACCTCATGCTGGTTCGCAAACATAACACCATGCCCAGACTTTAAGGTTGAACTTCAGACAGCCAGTTTTATATTAGGTTTTAAGCTGTTCAATCTAATCATAGTAATAACAAGATATTACAATCACATTGACTTTTGTCTCCCGATAAGAAGGCAGTCAAATTATAAGCTTTAAGGCTGGTGCGTAATTCCTTTAGGGAAAACACAGTTCATACATTTCACTTCAATTAATTATTATTGTTCTGCATTAACCACCAGGATCATTTCTTTTAAATAACTTCCTTACCTTATGCTTATTATTGCTAGATTTCTTTGCGAAACCGCCATACTTGTGCTATACAGCCATGGGACTAGTTTACTGAGAGCGATAAACATCCCTTGAAAGGTACATACAGAATAGCTATGAAGATTCAATGTAGCGCTACATGTGATCCAATCGTTTTGCTGTTTTCCAATGGCTGGATATTTTCTACAGACTGGGGACACTGTATACCTCTGTTTAAACATATCAGTCCTCATTTTAAACTGGATCTTTATACTGGATATATAATATGAGACCCACAAAACAATACAAGAATAGCTTCATATAGCAAGAACAGGCAACTTCTTCTTGCTTCGTTAAATCTCTTCATGTGAAAGATCACTCAGAGAACAATGTCACTGGCCATTTGTTAAGCATGAAACCTGATCAATCAGGCTTTAGCTGAAACAAAGTCATTTATGGCATCCCGGAACGGGCCGGTGGAGAGCTGTCTGTGGTGCTGAAAGATTACAGCATGAAAAATGCACGGCGCTCGCTGCTAAAAGCCTGTGACGAGAAGTGAGCCGATATCACTCTGATCAAATGTTAAGCCTTGAGTTCTGCTTCGAGGTCCCGTAAAGTGAAGCTTACTGTGCGGAGCGCCGGAGTACTGCGTGGTGGAAGTGAGAAGCCACACATCAAGATTGCTGGATAAATAACATTTAACGAAAAGATCAGTACTAAAATCGAGGGTGTTCCCTTTATTTCTTGTGTTTTGTTTTTGGGTTTCATGCTATGTATTACGCTAATATGGAGTTTGAGAGTAATATTGTTTTAAATATTCATAAACACAAGAACAGTAATGAGAGATGCCTTCTCCATCACAATAATTATAGTCATAAACACTGCAAGGACATATCGTATATAATAATAATAATAACAATAATAATAATAATAATAATAATAATAATAATAATAATAAACCGTATGTTGGTCAAAGCACTACAAGCGTAGGGTAGAGCATGTAAGGAATGCAATAATATAATGTAGAATTAAATCTAATCGACAGAAAGCCAATAGATGTATCCACTTATCAGCTATTTAAGCAGATCCACAGAAAAGCGACAAAGGTCTTATTGACATAGACAGGAGCTAAAAAACTACAGCCAATTTAACGCGAAGTATCCTTTGGGAACTATAAAGCAGCCAAATCTAAAAGCAATAAGCTGCCAAAAGTGTTAAGTGGCCGTCAGGGATATATGGGGAAAATACGACCTTCGGTAATGTGTTCTTCTATGGAAACAAAGGCCAAATGGATGGTGCTAAAGTTTACCCCGTGCACAACCTGTAAATTTTAAATGTAGGTGAAATTAAAGATAGTCAAGGAAGAAAATGTCTGTTTAGGCCAAGCGTGCAAATCTCCACGTTTGAGCGTCAAGGTGACTTTACAAAACGTGTACAGGCGATATCCGCTATTTAAGCAGCTCTAACACATTTAAGACGCTGTTTTCCAACCGGAATAAACAAGTTAGGCAAGTTCAGCTATACCTGTCCCGGGATACCAAAATGATTTACCTAACACTTTGTTTAAAAACAAATGTATACAGCCAAAATATTTGCTTGACAAAGTCGTTGAAGGAAACATAGTGGTCATTGGCTGTAATTTATAACTAGTACATACCAAAGGTAATAAATGCATTGGCAAATTCTAAAATTATATAGTTATAGCATAAAACAAAAGCATATGTCCAAGTTGGCGGCTAGTCCGCAATATTATGAATTAAGCTGTAAAGGTACAAGGTGTCAAGTGAGGACGAAAGTACAGAACAGCAACACCAACTTAAATCTTTCGCCTATAAATAGCAGTCTTCTATATTAATGCTCATTCTTCAGCGGCATGCACACTCCATGTTATATGACAAATGAAATAGCAGATTCAGTGGAGGCCTAATTGTTTTTATATGCGATGAGCTTGTAAACGCGACCATCCATGAACAAATACTTGATACTTGATAAAAAGCCAGGAGGCGGTCTTCATGTGACAGGCCTACACTGGGAGTGTAAAGGTGTAAGCGATATGCGAGTCTGCCTGCTAAATATAAATTTCCTTCTGGCTGCCATTCTGCATTGTGCAATTAATACGCTTAACTATAATTATTATTAGTAAGTTTTTTTTCTTTCCATTATTTTATTTATTTACTTTTGCCTATAAGGTATACTAGTAAAGTAACTAAGATTAATGTACAGTCAAGCTCATTTGACGATACATTTACCTCACCATTACTTCGAATGGGGCTTTATTCATGACCTTAAGTCCGTGACTCTTCTCCATTATGTTAAGAACAGATCTAATGGTCACAGTTATTCCTGTCAATTCTCAGGCGACACGTCAGAGTTATATGGACGGAACTTACTGGTAAATAATTACAATAAAGCAGTGTATATACTTTCATATGCTCTATTATCATTCAAATGTGTTATATACTGCTCCAGATGACCGTAAAATGTCGGTAACATGTGGTGTAGGTTGGTAACCCGTTTTAACTCAACCCTTACCTGAAATCACTGTAGGGGTGGATAATCCAGTTGCCTGCCGATTTAACTCGCTCCTGTTCTCTTTCTACCGCTTTTTGGCTCCCAAACATACGCAAGGAGAATTTATTAACTCCCGGCTGCAGCATGGAGCTGAACTGGCGCTGCATGAACGTCTGGTTGTCCCGCAGCTCCCCATCCTCCGGCAGGATCTGCGGTCCATCCTCAGATTTAAGGAATGTCACTGAATTCCGGGTCTGCTGGTTCTGGGTCTGACCGGCGCCCAGCACAGAGGAGGATGATTTCCTGCTGGGCGCATTGGAGAAGGAAACTCGGGAGTCCTTCTTTTCGACGACACCGGTGGCACCGGGGTTCGCCGTCTCGCCCCCCTGCCCCTGTGCCAATGAGCCGGCAGGGGTGGTCGAGCCGTCCATACTGGCGGTTGTAGAATTGCAGCCGCTCCGCCTTTTCCCGTCCTCGGCTCCAGTTATCCCCGCACCCTGCTTCTCCTGTTTAGAGACTATTGAAGACAGGCTCCCTTTAGAGGACGGATCTCTCCTGCAGTCGCCGTTTGTGTTGCATTTCATGCCTGTGACGGTAGCCGTGGCGTCGCTACCTCCACCTGCCGAGCCAGTGGCCACGCCGCTCGCCGCTACCCCTGACGCCGCCTCCCCTTCGCCCCCTGCCTTTGAGGCGCCGCGACCATCAGCATCCTCCTGAGCAGCCACGGCCGAGATCGTGGTGCCTGTGGCAGCAGAAGGCGCAGACTGCTCGCCTTGCGAGGGGCAGGGCTGATCGCTGCTGTTTGAGCGCTTCCATGTCACTGACGCGGCTCCCCCTCCCGGCGTAAGATCCTTGATCTTCACACCACAGCCGCCGCTTACACCAGTCCGACCTACACGCTGTTGCTGGACTTTTAGCTCCGCCTCGCTGTCTGCTGCTGCTGCTGCTTCCTCCTGGACGGCGGTGCTGTCGGCTCTGTGCTTCAATCCCGGGCGCGGCTGGGCGGACACGCTCTCCGCGCCGCCCCTGACATCCAGTCCGGTCTGGCGGCTCGCAGCCGCGCACGCAGCCGCGTTGCTATGGCTGCCATCGCCGCCACTCGCTTTGCTTTTCATGACCTCGGTAGACCCCCCAGAAACCGCTCCTTTGTCCATGGCATCGGGAAGATTAACATTTGCCTTCGTTCATCTGTGGGAGACAGAATATGCAGGCAAAGACACAGAGAGTGAGAGAATGAACACGGGGAGCAAAACAGGTGATTGTCCTGCAAACCGGTGCGTTCATGCTGGGCGCGTTCTGGTAAAACTGCCACACGTCCGAGCCGCCTCACACTGCACGGCTATGCTTGCAATATAGGCACATTGTAGGAAAATTATTATTCGCTAATGAATATGAGGAAATAGTACCAGCGATACTCATTTAAAAAGAATGATGTGGGGTCTGTTTAATGTTCCCATGTATTGTTATTTTTATATACAATAGCACTAGTGACTTGTATACATGTATACTTCATTATTCTTTGAAGAATAAGCCGTGATTTAGAAATGGATAAACATAGCGCCATTGACCGTAATTTTATTGGTAACACAAAATGCGGAGCATCATTCTGGCATTTTACGCCCCAAAAACCGACACATTAATTAATGCTGTAACGATTAAAACATGTTGAATCCAGCTTGAAGATACTAAGTTTCATGTGATCGTTCGCTCGGATCATCGGCTTATTAACTGGCGTCCTCTAGTGTTGAAACCTGAAAGTTTACTACCACGCTGTCAAAAATACGTCTGATGAATGACAATTTTATTGCGCGGTATAGTCTTTAAATTAGGGAGGAAAGGTCCTTCGTGGAGCCTCACACCTTTAGGGTGGTAGGTCCGAATCCTGCCTCCGATGTCCGTGTGAGAATTTTGCATTTCCTCATTATGCTATGTGGATTTCTTCATATAGCTTGGCTACCAGTTGTCTCTAAATTGCCCACTGAGTGATAGTGTGTATGTGGTCTGTGATGGACCACCATCCTGTCCAGGGTGTACTCCACCTTGCCTGGGATTGACTCCAAGTGACCCAAACCAGAATTAGCAATTAGACGATGGATGGATATTTCAAAAATAATGTTTAGATTTTATAGTATTTTTACTGATGACATAAATATAGAAATGATTAACGTCTTTGCTAAAACCAAATAGGCCTACCTAAATATCTCCATTGCTGCCTAATTAGTCATATTAAGTGCTACCATGTTTTAAATATCTGATGTCCAGTAACTGTGTAACAGCATGTGATGAAGGTGTATTCATGTCTGTCCTTTTCATTGGTTTCATTGGTGATGTCAGAGGTGTTTTGACAGCAGTCATGCTGATGCATTTCAAACTGCCTTGACCATATAAGCACTATAATCATGGCATGGATGACAGTCTAGGTGATGCAAACTTGTTGGTTCTAACTAGCTACTTGCACGAGGCTCAAATGCAACAAAGGGCTGTTGAGTAAAACAACATTGCAAGGTGCTTTTGTGCTTGTGACATCTCACACGAATGAGCTGAACTGTGTACACTGTACTTGGGAAGGGATGATTTTTGGGGAATGGAATGTAAGTCCGTTAGACCTAGTATTTGTAATATTATACGTGTAACGGTGCTGATGATTTCAGGTACAAACGGTACCATTTAGGACAGTATCATGTGTAATAGTTCATTTTGTGATGAAAACCAACAGTAGAAGCAGACACACAGTGTCTGCTGTGGGAAGTACTTTTATTGATATAAGACATTATAAGTCAATATAAGTCATTGACCTATCTGTATTTCCTGGGACAATGTGGAGGAAGGATCCAGCCAACAGGTGATTACGGATATGCTCAAGTCAATGACATAAAATGAGGTAAGCCGCCCCACTAATCCCAGGGTGATTAAAAAATAAAAATAACAACAATTCAAAAATATTCCCCTGTGCCGGATTTCATGCATGATACATAAAAAATGTAAACACAGAAAAAGGTATAAAAATAAAAAAATCCAAATTATTCACACATGCAAAGAGCAGGGATTCTCCAGTACTGCCAGACTTACCTTGAAAAAGGCAGACTGTACCAATGACATTGAAAGGTTGCACAATCTCAGTTAACTTCGCATAGCTGGGCCACGGGACGTCAGCTAAAGCAGCACCTCAGGTCGCCGAGGGAGTCATTTCTGTCTGCCTTCCGTTGTGTTGTTGGGCTCTTCATCCCTATTTTTAGCGCTACGCTATTTGGAAAGTCGGAGAGGCTGAAAGCCAGACAGCCTGTTCTGCTCTGACTGCTACTTTCACTTCCTGGTGTGACACACTAAAGCATGATGCTCACACTTATTTGCATAAAAGGCAGAGTTCCAAAAAAAGGCGGGTAAATAAATATTTTTGGATGGATATTAAGTGGGATCCCATTAATGCATTTATCTAGGCTGTGTCTCAGTATTTAACATTCACTGTTAAATATACACTCAGTTCCTACTTTAATAAGTAGCTACAACTGTGTAGGACCCAATTATGCCCCCTAAATTGCTTTGAAGTTAGACAAGTTGGGAATTCAGAGAAGCCTTTCTGCACAGCTCTGTGTACAGTATTTTCTGCACTTGTTGCCTTTGTGGAAGTGATTTTTAAATCTGAAGTATAACTGTCTGACTGTTCTCTTCTGACCTCTTTTATTAAATAGGCATTTCTGGCCACAGTTCTCTGTAAACTATAGACATTGTGATGTGTGTATATCCCAGGAGGGTGGCTGCATTTGAGATGCTGGATCCACGTCTGGCATCAACAATCACACCGCATTCAAAAGCACTTAGATCAGGCGGCTTAGTCATTCCGATGGATTGACTAACTGCAAGAGAACCACCAGCCGCGTCTCTGTGGTGCACGTATTCAGTGATTTTCTGTTCGGAGGAGCAGGTTGTTCGCATTAGCAAGTAGGTTTACCTAATAAACTGGCCGCTGAGAGTATATCTAGCGCCTATAGAGAAGTGAGTCATATGTGCCTTATAATGAGCCAAGGATTTTACGCACAATTTACAATTACAGTTTACACAACCTGTTCCACATTTTCAGCATGATGAGAAACAGGGTGCCAAACTGAAAGGATCATTAGTAAAGTTTGCAGTGAGTTAATCCCTTTGTATAACAAACCTGCCATATTGTATATGCGCACATGGACAAAATATTTTATGAAACAACTGATTCATAACATTAGGGAATGTCAAATTATGTTAAAACACTCTTTTCAAAAATAACACTGGATGCAAGCAGTTGCTATCAATAATTATGCAGTAAGTCAGATAAAATTGATGCACAATTTGCTTCAAACGCTCTGCCTCTAGTTTTTTACCAATGAGACGAAGAATGAGAGCTGAGGTAAAATGTAGGTGTTAAATACAATGGAATATCCCCTGCAGCAAGTCAGTCGTTAAGGTAATTAATGGCCCCACAAAATGCTCAGGACAGGCTATCCTAGTAGACGGGGGGCATTTTCGGGGAAACCACAGGGTTCAAAAAAAGTCACCAGTAACGAGTTTTAAAAATATAAAGAGCAGAATAGATGAGAGGTGAGGTAAGTGTTAAATGGTTTGTCTGGAAAAATGAAAAGCAAGATCACTTTTGGAGGAATAAAGTAGCAGGATAATTAAGAAGTAATTTTAAAAAAGGGGGATTTGAAGAACAAATGTAAACAGACATAAATGCAACATGCTATTCCGTTACCTCTGGTGTACATCTAACATGGAAGATCACAGACACAACTCCACCCCTACCGTAAAGGATGCCGTGAGGGGTTTGCCTTTCATCGGCAGGGGTGAGAATGCTAGTCCAAATGGAGGGAAACATGCCACAGTCTGTAAATGATTGGGATGGAGATTTTTTTTAAGAGACAATGACCTGAAGACTAAGCACCAAAGTGGCTTGAAGACAGTGAAACGGGGATAATCCAGTGGAAGGCAGGATTGCTGTCCAAAAGAGACTTTATGCAAAGTGACAGAACTTGCACAGATCTGCCCAGCAGGATCCCTCAGTAGAAGCACAACGCCAGAAGACGTACAGCAGCATAACAGCTGCAGCTGCTGCCAAATGTGGCTCTACCAAGTGTTGATTCACAGGTGTGAGTATGTATCTACGCTGGACCCCCCCCCCCCCCCCCCCCCGCACCCCACCAAAACAACAGCTCATTTCACAATAATTCTCTATGTGTTGAGTAGGCAGCGTCAATCTAAAGCTAAAAGCCACTGAAATAAAAAGATGCAATTTACATTACAGAAATGTGTCTGAATTGTACTGCATTCTTGAGCATTTAATAGAGTTCATGAAATAAACTCAAGTCTTGAAGACCAGGTCAACCGAGAGGTTGCCTTAATGAAACGGGTGAGTTAATTGAATACAGGCAAAGCAAATTAGGATTTTTTTTTCCTCCTCAAAATAACTGTTCTAAAAAACCTCTGGCAAAAATATCCAATAACCGGTGTGGAGATATACAATGTAATTGTCTTAAGCTTAACAAATATTGAAAAAAACATTCTATTACTCAAAAAATTGATTAAAAATGCACCTAGACACATGATATTGTATGAGGTTCATGTTATTTACATGGCAGATTAAATGTATGGTCAATTGTAACCATACAGTATAATCGAACATAAAATAAATTTTAAAAAATTAGTACAACAGCCAGTATATATGACAGACCAAGCAACCTATGACACCACCAACAAGTTGTCTGTAAGGAGAAGGTCATTCCCAGCAGCTCAATAAGGGTGGCCAGGAACAGCCATCGCTAATACAGCTAAGGTCCTGCTCATCTTCAAAAGGCCAAACCATTCCAGCCCATAACCATTTATCCAGTACAAGGTCACCGTGAGTCTGGAATCTATCCCTGGATGCAGGGGACACCCGCGACCTGGGATCCCCGGTGCCAGTCCAAGAGCGGCAAAATCCAGCACAGTTTACAGATTTCCCTGCTGAAACACACCCTTATCAGCTAATTACCAGATTTACAAGGTGTGCCTGAGCACTGAAATCTACACACTGTGTTGTAAACTGTGTAGAAAACTGGCCCCGCAGGACCGGAATTGGGCAACCCTGCCCTAAATGTTACACCAGTTTGCTGCACAGTACACAACAGCCTTACCAGACCAGACCAGTCAGCAGGCAAGGCTAAGGGTCAGTCTCAGGCTGGTGTATGACTGGAAGGGACATTTTTAAAACTACAATGAACGTTTCGTCTTACATTTGAAATCACAGTCGGATTCAATCTCACACAGAAGAAATTTCTGAGATGAAACACGTCTATCCACCAAAAGCTCACACGATTCTGTTTATATAACATACAGCTGACTAATGACACAACACCAGATAAAACAAATACATTTATTTCAATCGTGCAAGTTGTTACAGCAGTTAGTAGTCAAGTTATTGCTTGTTAAATCACGTTAATTTCAGATTCTTAATTTATATTTTAAAAACATCCTAAAATTTAAACATAGGAAGACAAAAAGAACACGCCAGGTGCAATACTAATACAATATCTTGCTTGGACTTTCCACAAAAACGGTTAAATAATGTAATAACTCATTTTAAAGGATGCCACAAAATTTAAGTTATACATCAGGTATCAGTCTCGGGCTTTGCAAACAAAACACTTCAAAATGATGTAAAGCAGCTAGCAGATCATCGTAGGACATTTTACTGAGGATATCTGAAAAATAATGATAATAATAAAACACATTTTTAAAATAGTATTTCAAGTTTTGAGCTTGAACAGCCCAGAAACATCTGAGGAGTAACAATAACCAGCATTAAATTCCACCCCTGGAGTCCGTCAAACAAACTATACAGTTATTACAACCATCAGAAAAAGCCCAGAGGGCCCCACACTGCATTGTTTATGGAGCAGAACAGGTCATTTCCACCAGGCTTCCAGTAATACATGTGTGCCGGCATGTGGTGAGGGGGGGTCTCTGTCACCAGAGGCTCCACCAACCCCTCCCCCCTCCCCAGAGGATGTTAATACTGGTGCTGGATAGCTTAAAAGCGCTCGCAGGACTGGTCGACTGAGAGGAAGCACACACACACTTGCAGAGAAAACAAAGACTTCTGCATAAACAATAGACAGGCCCAGAGATTAAAATAAATGCGAATAAGCTCACACAGTCATAGCCATAGGCTTCCATGAACTTCCTGATAGCATAGAGGACATGCCAAAAAAAAGAGTAAGAGAAACATCAGGAGTATATTGGTCCTTTAGACATAGTTTACTGAAGAAAAATCTGTGAAAGAGGAAAGGATTTCTAGAACAGACTGGATGGTGCTCTCTGCTCCACGTGAACATCACATAGCCACCATCGGGAGTCCTATAGGGAGGGAAAGGGAGCGAGTTACACTCCAGCAGAGTTTGACAACACTTGATATTCGGTTAGCCTGCAACTGGACACGGCACTGTGCATCTTTGGCAGCACAGCACTGTGTGGATCGTGTTCCCTCCAGCCCTGTAAACCCCAGGAGATGCTGAAGACCTGCTGTGGGCTTGAAGCGCTGCATTAAAGGAAGGCTGCAGCGCGACCGCAGGACCACTCGCTGCAGCACATGTCAGCCGCTTACTGCCAACTCTGACCGCTTTGTCCCCATCAAGGGACATTTGTGGAGAATTTGGACAGTTGCCGAGAATAAGAACTTGAAAGCGTTAAAACCCCCTCATCGCCAATGAAGCAACTAATTACAGGATGGACTGCTGTAAGCACATCACATAAAAACAGGATTAAATTCCACAAAAATCATGTACTTCATCCAGGCTTCTCTCAGTCAAACACTGACAACTAAAAACAGTCGCTGCAATGGAGCCTGTTCTTAATTTACTCATAACTTTGCCAATGTCATTTCAGCTGTTTGTAAATATTATATTAAGTCCTTAAGTATCGGCTACAGTGTGATTCGATCGCCAGATCAACCAAAGAACCGAAGACGGAACTGAGGCGATAGTCAGCATGTCCTTCAAATGGCGAAGACACTTTAGTGCCCGAGTCTGACTTTTGGGCACTTCAACGTCTGTCTGTGTGTTCAAGCTTCAGCATAAAAACTAATTCTGCAAACATCCGTAGCATTTAAAACTCCTTATGTAACTAAATATGCATGTCAGAATACGGACATGACTAATATTAAGCTTGTTACACCAATAAATGGGCAACAACCCAAGCTGCCTTCCTACTCGTATCGATGACACAACATGAAGCTGAAGCTGTACCCAATACCACCTCTGTCGCACAGCAGCCTAGTAACTGGTCGTGAACTTGTGCTGGGTGAAAGGATAAACAAAAGCTGAGTTTGTGAAGCAATTGTTTTGCAACTTTGGGTTCCACAGAACAGCCCTAGAGGCTGGAGCTCAACGGCACAGTAGAAAAGTTGCTACACAGGGACCCGATCTTCCATAACCCCCCCCCTTCACTTCCCACATGGTGCCAGAAATATTACAGCTTCACCCTGGTGCTTAGTTTTTAGCTGCTTATGTGACCACAGATTACTGGTAGTACATCCATAACTTAGGTCTTTGGAGCTTGGTGATTAGCCAACAGACTTCTCATGTATTTTATACTATTCAAAATAGTTTCTTTCTTCTAGAATATTTGTTTACACAAAGCATTGAATTGTAGTTTTTTTTTCTTGTCAAGTTATAAAAGACATTTAAGCATGAATAAATAAATTCTTGATTATCGATAGACCAAAAATTATGGATGGCCAAAATGTACTCTTTTTTGAAGAACACAAATTACAAATAAATCTTAGATTGCTATATGCAAATTCTTGGTAAATAAACTGGCTTAAAACATATTCAATTGCTGTCACTAATGGAGGTCCATTTAAACATGTTTGAAAGAGGACCTCATTTGCTGTAAGGCTGGCAAGGTCACAGCAGTGACACTCTTCAATTCTCAGTCTTCTTGTCTGCAAGCAGCACGTTCCTCATGTGGCCATTGAGGGACCCTTGTCCATCGAATCGCAGTGACAAAACTGCGGTCTATTACCACTCGGTCATGGCAGAGGCAAAAACCACCAGGCTGGAATTTTGGTTGAAAACTGAAAGTGCTTTTATAAAGTAGGTCTATTTCAGCCAAACTCATGGCTCCACAGTTTGATTGTGCAGGTATGATTCAATCATTCATTCAAGCTAAATACCTACAGTACCTTCATCGCCATCCTTCTTCAGTTACAGTTCCTCTGCCTCACATTTTTGTCCTTGTAGTTGGCGGCAGACTCGCTCTTCCTGGGGTGGTGTGGGGGGGATGACATTTGCGAAAGCCCACCAACAGAACAATGCCATAAAGTTTATTTACTTAAATAGTACAAAGGCTTGACTTACAGTGGAGCAGACCCTACATTGTCATCTGTGAAGCAAAAGGAGATAAATGGAAATGATTAGGTACTGGAGCACGACAGCAAAACCAACCCAAATCACGGATATGTTGTATGAGGGAGCAATAGACATCAAAAGGGGAAGTCTGACAAATTTTATTGGATATCATTAAATTCTTTACCAAGAGGAACATTGCTAAGAAAAAGTACTAATCCACTCTTAGGGCTTTAAAGCAGACACACGACTTCATATACCAGTCTGCAGACTTACTTCGTTAACTTACTACCTGAAGTATTACTCTCAGTGCAAGATCATGCGGTAGCAGTAAATTGAAAAGATTTTATAAACAATAAATGACTTCCAATGAAATCCCAGTCACAACAACCTGAGCAGTATCCATGCAGTATTTTGCTTTACGTGCTATTAAAAGAGTTTCCCCACTTAAAAGTGACATCTTTATGCATTCAGATAAAAGAATGCCAGTTTTCAAATAAGCTCTATCACATGTTATGCAAACATGTTAAACTATATGTAGCGTTTCACACATGCATATATTAATGTGGCGCTTTTTAGCCATGCCCCTTGTCATTAGATGCAGTGAAAGAATTACAAATTTAGCACATTCATTTGTCATTGGCCACTCTAAACACCCCCGCAATTAATTTGATTATTTCATTAGTGACACCACTCCAATCTGACATGCGTTTTTAATTACTCACCAAAATGTTACAAAAGCAGCAGCAAATAAAACAAAAATTATAAAAAATAAATAAAATAAAAACACAAAACAATATAGGTTGTTCTAGTCTGGTAAATTAATGTTCGTTTTTAGTTAAATCTAAAAGAAAAAAAAACATGGAAAGGAAGCACAAATCACACAAAGGTTTAAAAAAAGAGAAGACTAATAAAGCTATATTTAAAAATATTAAAAACAATAATCTTGAACCAGTGCGATAAATAGAACATGCAAAAAGTAGCAGAGGGCCTGGAGTTCGGCACTATGCTGTAAGACAATGTCACATTGTAATTTCTAACACTAGGGGGCATCAGTAACTATCCCACAGCCACAAGGGCCACTCCTAATATCTCAGCTCCTAATATGAAGTTGTGAGAGACCGTATGCACAACATTGACAATAAACCTCACATGTAATCCTTTTAAAATCCAGCACTTGTTAACGATAAACACAGCACAAGAGAAGGCGTCACGCACCGTCACCAAGGTCCTCGTGCTTTCTCCTCTTCTCAAAGATGAAGATGATGGTGACAAGGATGATCACCTCCACCACGATGCCGAGGAAGGGCCACAGGGCGGCCAGCCGGCTGCGCACACGCAGTGTGATGACATCGAAGTTCTCACCAATTTGATTGCTTCCCTGGCAAGTGTAGGTGCCAGAGTCTGTGTTACTGGCCGGGTTATGGATGTACAGGGTGGTCTTGTTGCGCAGAGTCTTGATATTGTACTTTTCGTTCTCTGTGATTTCCTGAGAGATACAAAAAACAAAAAATAAAGCTGTTGTCACTACAACGGATGTCATACCAATAAAAAGCCTTATACACAACACTGACGTGATTTTTGTCCAGGATTCTGCTGTTCTGCTACGCAGTCACACATGCATTGTGTGTGGCTGCCTACTATGCTATGGGGCAGACCATCAGCTGCAGAATTGCAATATCAGTGCAGGATGGCAGCTGTAAACCATTCCAGATATGGTCCATTGCATGGGATTTCTGCAGGTGTTTTGGCATTTTCCAATTTCAGCACAGCAATATTTCAGTTTCGGTACTCAGATACACCACTAACGTCAAACATTATTATTTGTCTGTCTGAAGGCAGATAAGGTCAATCGAATGACCTGGAATGGCATTAAGTACACACAGAGAACCACATGGGAAATGTTCTCACAACCAATACTTATGTTCACTAAAATTCCCAAATAATTATTCTGCAGTGTATACACATGCCTACGTGAATATTGCGAATAACTAACAGCACCTATACCACATAATTCCAAAGAGCCCAGTAAGAAACTGGGTGGTTTCTTGAGAAGACAAAAGGGCTTATCTGCAGGAGGGATCTGTCCTACCTTTTTATTCATGCTATCATCAGTGAAGTACCATTGCCAGTCGTCAATGTGCGGGTAGGTGTTGCTCTCACAAATGAGCACTGCTTTGTCATTCTCAGTCACGTGTTCGTTGTGCTTGGGAGCCACGACACGGGGGAACACTGCCGGAGGAACCATTCACACACACACACACACACACACACACACACACACACACACGCACACATACACACGAACACATACTGCAGTCAGTGACGAGTGTAACAAATTGAAAACAATTTTAACTAAAATAAAAATTAAATTCAGCCATCCTGCAATCATTCCCACCTCTCAAGACAAGTTAGCCGTAATGTTCTCAGTGCTGCATACATAATGGATACTTTTTTTTAATATATATAATATGCAATGTGCTCTTAATATGCTAGGAAGCATAAAGAAACATCAAGATCTCTTGATAAGGGTCAGGCATTCTGTTATATTACTTTCATGCAGATCTAAATGAAGGGGGATATTTCAAACTCACCTGAAAGATTTATAGACTTGCGAAACTCAGTAGCCGCAACAAAGACACAAGAAAATTCACCTCCAAATTTGGTGTCAGTTTTCTCTACTCTAAAAAAATAAAAAAATAAACTAACTGAGGAGTTGCCACAATCACAAGAATTGCACCACTGTTATTATGGTTTACACAAGGCTGGGTGGGACGGGAGCACAAAAGGTTCGCATGTATCTGACACTGCTGTCTGTCCTGGGGCCACCTTGCTGTTATTTGGAGCCTGTCTCCTGTCTGCCATTCCAGGAATTAAGGTCACACTCAAAGAACGTTAATCCCCAAAGATCAGGGCATGCTGGAGGTACATCCTCCTGCCACGACTACGAGCAGCAGAATGGCACGTGTGCATGACATGGCCACAGGCCGAGGCAGATGGGGAGGAAGGCTATGCATCGTAAAACAAATTAACCAAGACACAATAATGTTCACTCTTATATAATGACCATAATTAACCAAATTGAAGTTATTCAATATTTATCCTATAGGATGCCTTGCCTTCATGAGGCAAAAATATGCACATAGAGTCAGAAGGCAGAAGACTGACCTGACTACAGAAATCAGGAGCACCCAGAAGAGACCCACGCAGTACAAGGAGAGTGGGCAACTTCCACACATGCAGAAGGTTGGTGGGCTTTGAACCCATCACAACATGGGTAAGCAACCCTGATCCTGGGCTGCCGGTGTCTTGCAGGTTTTCTATCCTACCCGATGAGTTACTATCTGCTTGAGATCAGGTGTGGTTCAGCAGAGACCAGGTAGGATGGAAAACCTGCTGGATTAGGGTTGCCTACCCCTGCATTAGAAGGTGCGAGGAAGGTGTTACCCATTCAATCACCATTACAGTCTCTCACACCAACAGCCAGAGTTTATCTGGCTTCAAGTCATTTCCCATATCGTACTTCATTGGGCTGCAGTTTGACTGACCTTGAAAGGCCAGTTTTCTCCACCTATAACAGGTGATACCTTAAGACAGTAATTGAAACCGTTTCCATTTAAGCTGAAGAAGCTGTTCTTCAGAATGTGACCATACAACACCAGAGCGAAACAGCCTACTTGTACTCGGTAAACGCCACTATGGAGGTGCGGCGCGTCTCTTCTATCACTTTTCCATTCCTGGTCCAGTGATGACTTTTGATGGGAGACGGAGCCTCAGTGAGGTTGCAGCTGAGCACCTCGGTGGTGATATTAGCCTCTTTTGGCTCAGTCAGGATGTACGGCCCTATGATGGAAAAATTAAAACCATTAAAAATGCCAAACAAAAACAGCTGGCAGGCCTTATTACTCTCGTTATTAGTACTATTAGTAGTAGAGTATTACTCTATGCTATGTACTTTGTGCAAAGGACCTGAACTCAACATGTTAGTCATTAGTGACGATCATGTATTTATACTAATTCAAAACCAATTTTATAATGATTTATGGCTGATGAAATCAGCTACTTTATAAAGCATACGAAAGCATAAACAAAAAAGAACTATGGGGACTGGCTTTGCATTTTACAAAAAAGTACAGTTGCATTCAGTACAGTTTAAGTAAAAATTATACAGTATTTACCTGTCAGGATAAAAGGATAATTTTTCCAGGAATGCATGTAATTTTTTACCAAAAAACACAGTTAACATAAGTGAAAGAGCAGCTGTGGGCCGATAACTGATACACAAGTACACATTCACTGAATAAAGCACTACGTGTGGTAATTTCTGCTTGTGAAAGTGGGAAAAATGCTTACTGATTTTATCTGCATTTATGTTATACTTGTATACTTGCATATCAGTTATGCCAATCCCTGCTTATGGCAAACCAGGAATCACAAAAAAAAAGCAGAGAGGTGCTGGTTAAGGACCATAGGAGCCAGGCTGGAGTTTAAGCCAAGGGCTAAAATAAGTACAGGGATGCAGAAGAAGGAAGCACGAGCAAAAGCAGCAACCAACTTGGATTTTCAAGCTGTGCAGACAGCTAGAAAAGAACAGGCAGAGGTCAAGGGTCTTCGGATACCGCTACAAGCTGTGGAATCACACAATTTCACCTAAAGGCAAATCATACCTTAAGGCTAAGTGGGTGAAGGGGACAATCACAATGCTGTCACCTACTGCTGTTTTCCAACTTTTATGCAAAGACTTGAATGGAACATTGCCAGTTTGTGCTGACCTTGGTCCAGACTTTAATTATATTATTAGAAAGATATACAATTTAAAGTTTTAATTTGAGAACAGGGGAAGCAGGATAATAAATCACCCAGGAACAAGCCAAGCAGCATTAACCATTAATTAGTAGATACCTGGGTGAATTCTGCTATCCAACTTCCCAGTGCCTATGCCAATCTAGCAAAGCTGGATCTCTAGACCAACTAGAAGGCATAGGGAACACGGAGGATCAAATGCAAGGGTATGTGGGGTGGGGTGAGGTAGGAGCAAGACCTCTTAAGATCATACAGAAGAGGACAAGCTGGCAGGTAACCGCCAGCACTCACGTTCAAACACAACAATGTTAGCCTGCGAGCGGATCCACTTGACTTTGGGCATCTTCCTCAGAGCATTGCGCTCGGGGTCGTTGGAGGCCCTGCACTCATACATCCCAGAGTCGTTGCGTGTGACGTTCAAGATGCGAATGGTGCTGGCGGCATAAGTATTGTATGTGGTCTGGATCCGGACTCGATCCTTTCGTGCCCCATCAAACAGCTGAATAATTGTTTCTTCAGGTTCTTCCCCCTCAACGTACCACCACTGCACCTCTGGGACGGGAAAGCCTACGACCTCACAGTGGAGCCCTGTGCTCCTCCCAGTGACTGTCGTCTGGGACATTGGGGATTTAATAAAGCTAACTAAAGGTGACCGTTCATGGGTGTAATTGGGGTGTGGGGGGGTATTTTATTAATTAAAGCAAGGGTTGGCAAAAAAGGAAAAGAAAAAAAAAAACGTTAGAAAACCAGAAAAGACACGGATTAGAAATAGTGATGGACTATTTCAGCATTCTGCCAGTAATAATTAAAGTAATGCAAATTCATAGTCGATTTACAATTTAAACAACCAAAGAACAGTAAACAAAAACAAATCTAAATAGAAGAAAGTGAAAATAAACATTAAATGAAAGGACGATTATGAAGTGGAAATTTACCAACTTAAGAATTAGGAACACTTTTACAGTGAAGTGTAACATCAACCCAATTTCTTTCATCTTACACAAAGGAGAACTTGTACAAACACTGTTCAAAAGCGAGCCTCGAAATAATAACATTCTCATAGTACAAGGCGTCCTATAGCAGCCCTCCTATTGAATTCCACTACTGAGCTTAAAACAATGCAAAGAGATCAAAGCACTGGCAAAAACAAGGCAAGCTTGTCCATCTACTAAAACAACCCAAGGAATGAGAAACTATAACAATTAGCCAGAGACGAATGTTCCGAAGAGTTGAAACAAAGCAAATACTTGAAGGTAGTTTGTCATTTTTTCCTAAAAATAACATTTCACATGACAGTTGAGCAAGGAAATGGTAAACAAATAGACAGAACTGCCACATAGTTGAATAGAAATGAATAAAAACCCACATTAAAAGGTTTTTAATGAGAATTAAAACAATATTGGCCAATGACAATCAAATGACCTTTGTGGAGTCACCTTCATGGCTGTCCCTTTTCCAGAGAACAAATATTGATTCTCCTTCTTCCTCTGTCATGTTAAATAAACTGAAATCCAGGAAATCATGCATGCTGCAGTAACGAAGTGAGGTTTACCTCAAGCCATATGTGGTCGAGGTTCAATGCGAGTACATCAGTCACACAGCCTCAGCTCATTGTACAGTTTTATGTACAAGAATGGCCATAAATGGCTCATGGCTTAAGATGGTTATTAGGTTCATCAAGATGTTCATGGCATTCACACATCATCAATAATAAAATTACACTGAGCTCTCCAACCTCTCACTTAAAATGAATAAAGGAGCTCTGCTTTATATATAGGTTTATGAGGCAATTAAAATACAGGAAAAAGCTTTCTTCCGAATGATTAATACTGAGCTACTCAGCTGACAGAAGAAAAGAGCTTCCTAAGAGCAGAACAAAACTATATACAAATAGTATATAGTTCACAATATTATATTGCAACAAGATGTATCGCAATGTTTGAGATATAAACCATGTAGAAATGACCACTGGTTGCTGTGTACAAAGTAACACTTTTTTCTGTGGTTATTTTAATACCCATGTAGAATGATCTCTCAAAATGTGTGTTCAAATGCAGAAAATATTATGGATCTGCAGCAGTAGAGACTGTATTTACAGATTTCACACATAAAATGCATACAGTCACGGATGAATTCATCAGCCTTCCTGTGAGCTGACCTGCCAAATATGAGCTGGACACAGTGTAATATATACACTGTCCATGAGGCTGAGGTTATACCTCCACACTCACAAATTCAAGTTCATATAAATAAACTGCATTATCAAACAGAGTGACGTCATTGACATGGACATGCATCATATTAAGTCGCAGCATATTCTGTGAATTTTTATGTAACATGTGGGTGCATTATATTGTCAAAGAAACAGCACCATCAATCCTGACATATATTATATCATGGCACAATGACACTGGAATATTTAGGTTCTTATATGGTGCTTGAGTGAAAGACACTCTCGCATGCTGACTTCCATATAAAACAAAAAAAAAATAATTTATAATCAAACATAAAGCATTTTCATAAGCAAACATCCTGTGCAAGGGAGCTCATCCACCAATACAAAATGGCTAAAATGAAAAAAAAATCGTAATACATGTAAAGATATTAAAAACAGGTTAGAACACAAATAGCTGATTTGATAGTGAATAGTGAATAGTTAATAGTGAAGTATTCAATGCTCTTGCCCTTCCCCTGGTACATGAAAATAGAAAAGAAAATATTTATGACCCAATTCTGACCAAAAGCTGTAGGTAGGTTGCGACGAAAGATGGACCATGGGATGAATCTAATTATACCTCTCCTCTGGAGTGGTCACTTAAGTAGCTGACCACAGTGACACCCTATAACACTCTACAATGAGGACAAACAAGTCTTCTCCAAAATAAGTAAACGTACAGGCTTGTTTTCAGTTTTTTTTCCCCCACCGCATGCAGCTGATTGCGGCTAAGACCAGGGCACAGGGCTATCAGATCAGAAAGGTATTAAATTATTGAAAACTCTAGGAAAAAGAAAAAACAGATGTGTATTTTTCTGTCAGCAATGTTATGCGTTCTTTGCAGCTCAGCTCTCCATCTGAGGCTAAACATAGTTCATTTTAATTACCGTAAGTTTAACCTACCCGTTAGCATCCGGAATGTTACCACATTACATCTATGTTTGTAAAGCACTTTAGAAGACCATCAATCCCATGACCATCTTTGGAATGTCTAAGGCTGGAATATACATGCACACTAACCCGGCCAAATCACTCATGAAAAGAAATATGCAATAGTGCCAAAACTAACAATATACATTAATAATAATTATTTCAATGTTTCTGAGAATTCCAATAGTCAAAATGCATATGTATTTACTAGAAAGGTTGTGTAATATTTGTAAGATCGAAGAAAGATTTTTGTGGAGGGATTGTGGGGCATAGATGTGAAAAACGTGTGATGGAGAAAGCTACCAATTCGAAGGCTCTCCTGTAAATCGGTGGGAAATTTATTCTTTTTTAAAGCACACCATTATATACACAAACAAAGGTTCCTATTTCGGAAATTTTGTGCAGTCACCTTTTCCACAAATGCCTGACATTAATGATGCAGTAATGTTGTAATAAGATTAATCTAATCACCTTTCTGGTTTCCACAGTGTGAAAGGTTCCCAAGTCAACAAAGACCGTCCTGGATCGCCATTACACACTGAACACCAGAGTAGGCGTAATTTGTTTACTTATTTAATATCTTATTTACTGCATTGTACTAATACTTGTTGACCATGTCTAAATGTGGTGTAGCACTGACCAGAGAAAGTATAATTTCATATATATATATATATATATATATATAATAAGAAATAATTTTCTTATAATTTAAACAGACTACGTGGACACGTTGAATTAGCTGTCAATTGCAAAACGACAAGTTCCTTTTTAATCATAAAAACTACTGTCATGCACCTGTCGTAATACAGCTATTGTCACATAGAAAACCGCTGACTACAGTACTTCTAGCTACCAAAAGTTTTTTTTGTTTGTTTACAGATTGTTTCTGTCAATGTCCATAACATTAAAATACAAAATAATCACATATCATATGGGTACTTGTATTCTTTGCTGATAGATCAACGGAAAACAAATGCACTGTAAACCACAAAGCAATAAAATCCTCATGTGTACTGAATTCCTCTACAGATCACGTAACACTTTCGGCACTTAGGAATTCAAATAAAATTCGTTTTTTTTATTACCCAAGAGACCCTGAGACAAACAAAGTAACACATTTTAATTTAGATTTAATAATCCTCAAATTAAATGGTCACTTAAAATATACCGAAACGGCTACCTGGATAGAACATTACAATTAGCACCAGTCCGATCCGGTTTCAACTACTGTATAACCCGTGTTCTAGTTGGTGCATTTTTCACAGCAGGAAAGACACTTAGAAACTTTTTTAAATGGAAACGAATAATGGTACGTAATAGTACAGTATAAATAACCTGCTGAAGTCGCGTCACATGACGATGCGTGAGCCCGCACGGGACTGTCAGCATCACTCCTCTAAAACGCTTTCAGAAACGTTACTCAGCAAGCTATGAAACACCTTACCTGTTTCTGAAGTGACTTGGTAAAAACAAACCACAACCGCACCAAACACCCATAACAATGCCATTCTTGGCCTTAAATACTATTCACGGAGGTTTAGTTCTTAAAAACCGAGTCTATTTGCCGGAAGATAGACAGCTGCCGATCAGAGCGTTAATCCGCTGCTTTTCTCAGCGTTTACTCGCGCTCTATTGGCTTGATTCGCAACGCGTGGCTCGCAAGTACACAGAGCCAGCCGGCGGAGGGCGTGTCCATATATATATGGGCGTGTCAATTCCGCGTCACCGTCACGTCATTGCGACTTTGTCACGTGACCAGAATTTCCCGAAGTATTTTGTTTTAGTGTTTACCTTATCCTCCTAACGCGACGTTGAAATATAGAAAGAAATCACCATCCACGAGCTTAATTATCATGTCAAAGACAAATTAAAACTGAAAAAGAATAGTAATAATCGGTTAAATGTAGTTCATGTAAGCATTTCGTTTTTCTTCAAGACATTAATGTAACAGTGTTTATGTGTGTATATTTCCTGTATGCATAAACTGTCGTGAATTTATTCATACGTTAAATATAATTACTTAAGATTTCTCGTCTGCGCAGATACTGGGCAAACATGGATTCTTGAATACAATACAATACAAAATTTTCTCCTTTGTTATGGCACCAGCCTTGAACTGAAGCTAGCATAACAGACGACATTCAGTACACACTCCTGCATTTTCAACAAGAGACTTGTGGTTTCCATTCCCTTTACCTTCTTATGAAGGCCATTATAAGTCATATCTGAAGATCAACAAATTGAATCAATCATTATGTTATCAGCTTGTAATCTTCCACAACGCGCCAAGCGGATCTGATGATGACTGCAGAAGAAATGTTTTGGAAACATTTCAGGCCCCACGGTTAATTTCTCTAAGAACCATAGTCAGTGCTAAACAGAAAAAGATGGCATATTTAAATATACAGTATCTAATAAGGTTTACTAATTTCTTCCCAAGACGACAGCTTTTCTTATAGTGCCATCCAGTGCTCGACTAAAATGACCGCACAAAAATAAACTGGAAATATTGCAAACAAGGAAACATGACGTGTATGCTGTTAATATTAATACTGAGAAGCAAGTTACAATCAAAATAGTTTAAAGGCAGAATATTCAAATTTCAAGAAATTTTATGTACTGATAAAATACAATATAAACATGGCTGTATGTCTATATTGCAAATAAAAAAATATAAAATAAGTTAAAACATAAAACTGAATTGGTCATCAAAAACAACGTGTACAACTATGCATAATTAGGACTAATCACATGAATACAGACACATGCCCACCATACCTCTGGAAATGTTCAAAGTTAACAGGGAAACCCCAAGTCTATATTCTCCTCTTCCCTACCAATCCAAAATTTTTACATCTGCAATATATTCGGATTCCATTTTGTTTTTATTATGATTTTTACAAAACAATCCATTAACTTAGAATAAGTTAAAAATGCATTGTACTGAAATTCACTGAATATGTAAGAAAAGGCTGAGTGTGTGAGTGACTTCATGTGAAACGGAGACCATTTCTCGGCTTCCTCGTTATGGTTTGCTGTCAGATTCCAGGGAAGAAACAGACAGGGTCTGTCAAGGTGTCTTTTTTCTTCTAGAAATTGAATCAGTTTTGGCTTTGCTCCATGTATCTGAGGTACACAGCATAATTTTTTACTTGCTTTCAAAACATAAGGCTGAAAACGTATTAACAGGATAACAACCGTTACTCTGTTAATAAAAAATCTAAATGTGACGTCAAGTTTTCTGATGGGCAGAGCGCGCTTTTGGACGTCGCAAATAAAATGTCCCCAAACTAAATGCTTATTGGGGTCTATCCTCACTTAAATCATCAGAAGGAAATAACGTGCAAGTTAAACCCTAATGAAATGCACACTCAGCATCACTGTCCCTCCTCACACACATTTTCGAGTCCTTTGGCTGTACAGATAGAAAATGCTTTTTTTTAAAAAAAATACGAATATGTACACATATTTCCGCTTCACCACAGATACCTGTACAGTCAAAGGAGTAGCTAAAAACAAATCATATGCTCATTCCACTTAAACCAAGCGTACTCCTCAGACTCAGGGAGCAAGAGTGTAAAAACGTCTGTAAGCAGGGCGGTGGGCCTGTTCTTTCCGTGGTTGTTTTTCATTCTCTAATGGTCCTTCCTGAGTTCTGACTGGCCCCTCCAGCTTCAGGTCACCCCTCCATTCTCCCGGCTTGGACCAGGCCACTCGATGGGTGGGGCTTGCGTTTCACTGACTGCCCGGGAGTTGCGAGAAGGGACTGTTTCTTTACTTCACAAGCAACAGGAAGGTAAAAGGGGGGGGGGGGGGGAAGGTATGCATGGATTTAATTTAGCCCACTCTGCCTCACAGGAGCCCCCTGCGATGATTTTCATTGGCTGGGTTAAGGGGCTCCGTGTTTCTGGTGGAGCAAGGGACAGAAGGGTGAGACGGAAGGTCTTATGAGTTATTAGTGGCATTCTCGTTACTGGGCGAGTTGGAGGAGGAAGAGGAGGAGGAAGAGGAGAAGTTCATTCCTGATAGGCCCGGTGGATTTGTGGCCGTGTTCTGTCCACTCAAGCTTTTCCTGCACACCGGACACGTGTCGTGCTGAAGCAGAGGGGGAATATAAAGGAGACCGTCCTTGGTCAGCTTGTTTAACGCAACACAGGACCTATGGCACCATCAGGAAGCCCCCCACCCCGGTGTTCAATAAGAGAATGAAACATGCATACCTGTTCAAGCCAAGGTACTATACAATCATTGTGAAACAAATGATTGCATGGAAGTTGCCTAACATTTTCCCCTGAGCTGTAATCTTCTTTACACACTGGGCATTCTAAACCTGAACCTGTAAACATGGGGGGAGAGAGCAGAAATATGTAAATAAGACTGCATTCAGGAAGTATGGTAGTCAGTGAAATATTCGTCCTGGACACTCCGACGGTCGCAGACTTTCAAAACACAGGAGCTAGTCGAGAGAATAGACCAGGAGTTAAGAGATGGTCAGTGGAATACAACGTCTGGCCATCTCAGGACGCATTACATTAAAAAGTGAAGCGATTTATCACACTCTCCACTTTCAGATCAAAATAGAAATGCAAAAAAAAAAACAAACAAAATTTTAATTATCCACTGAAAATAACAGAAGAGATCCATCTGACTTGTTTACACAATGAGTTATAGGTGCATTTACGATGTACAGGTTCCTCTAAGCACATCAAGGAACTCGACGCTTAAATATGATAAAGTGATAAAGACGGCAAATAGGATCCAGGCTCACTGTGACACTGCAAGGGTTAAGTAGTATGGCAGTGTTTCCCAGTACAGTCCTTGGAGGCCCCCAGCCAGTCCACGTTTTTACTCCCTCCCAGTTCCAAAAACGTGGACTGTCTCTGGGTGCCCAAGGACCAGACTGGGAAACACTGTGGTATGGAAATGGATGGATGTTCACTGGCAGTTTCCAACATGAGCATATTGATTATACTAATGGAATTATAATAAAATAAACTTGAGTGAGCGGCTGAAATTTCTATTGATTTTTTGTTTCCGTGAATGAGTGTAAAGACAGTCCACCAGAATGAATCCATACATCCATCTACCAGCCACTTACCAAGTACACTGTCACAGGGACAGAAATATGTCAAACTGAAGGTATCTAGGAACCAGTTACGAAAGTGTTCTGTGCATAACATGGAGGGTTAAAAAAAATATGCACAAATAAAGATATCTAAAGATAGATGAAAAGTTTCACAAAACAGTGCTGTCCAAACACAAATGTGCAGAAGGATTGCAATTAAACAAATATACTGCATACTAACCCTGCAACTCTGTACTGGGTAAGAGGTTGGAAGAGGGATGGATGGATGGATGGATGTATACTAATCGATCTATGAGAAGGGCCAATCTCATAGTGCTGCTAGTCAGAAAGGAGTAGCAACTGTGAATTTCCTGAACCATACATTAGGTACAGAGACATGTCCCAGCATATATCTACACTGAATTCCAAAGGTTCAAGTAAACACGCGCTTATAAAAAGCAGATATCTGCGCCATCGTTCTTTGCTAAAGGAATGCTTTGTAGTATGTGCATCACATAATATATGGCGCATAAAACAAAATGCAGATGAAGAGCATTTGTGGTCCAGCTTTAGGAACACGATGTCCAGATGCACTCACCGACGTGCTCCTCTGTGATCTGGACAGTTGGGAGACATTTAATCTTCTCCCTATCTGCTGGAGGAGGTCCAGTGTTCTCAAACTGATTTAATAACTAGGAGAGATGGAGGAAAAAAAAGGTCCCAGTGGTTGGATCTGTGCTTCCATGGGTCCAATAGGAACAGTTATCATACCTAAAGGTCCACAACAACACTGGGCAGCAGAACTCAATCTGTTAATGTTTTCACACCTACCTTGCCTTGTGACCTTTAAAATGAATTAGAGATCATACTGTATGTTAAATTTAGAAAGGAGGGAATAAAAACCAGATATGACAGGAAATGGCGACAGCATAACATTTCCAGTTCAGTATGATGTGCGAGACTGAAATCATCCATTACTTCCCAAATTCAAAGCAGTTGTTGTTGCCCCTCATACACAATACTTGTACCAGAATGATTTGCGTTCCTTGGTATAGATGCACCATTAATGGTCTGTGATGTCCTGATCTGCAAGGTTTTTACCTGTGTGATAATAGCATCGAGTCCATTGGCTCCCCATGCATAGTCCATTGGGTTTGAGTGAAGCATGCCCCTTAAGGTGAGAGAGAGAAACAACTGAGCTGGATCAACGGAGCGAAAGGGCGCGGGGCAGAGAGAAGAAAGTGTCCGACGAGGATAAAGCATCTCCTTTTTCAGTTTACATACCATGGTCCGATGCCAACGTTTGGCATCGCTGTTGGCGCGATAATTCCATTCACTAGCTGCTGGATAATTCTGCGTATGGGGAGAGAACGGTGCAGTTACAATTTGTAATGCTGACATGCCTATTACACAAAGCAGTTATAAAATTATGCTTTATTTGCCGTTTGCAAAAATACGACTACAAGTGCACTGGAATGGTTCTTTTCGCATATCCAGTCGTGCTTTGCTCTAAGACATGCACATAAGCGCAATGGTCATTTTATTAGGTACACCTTGCTCCTATTGGGTTGGATCCCATTTTGCCTTCAGAATAGACTTAATCGGATGGATCCATGCTTTCATGTTCTTTACGCCAAATTCTGACCCTACCAGAAATCGAGACTCATCTGACCACACAATATTTTTCCAGTTATCCATTGTCCAATTTCGGTGAGCCCGTGCCCACTGTAGCCACGGTTTCCTGTTTTTAGGTGACAGGAGTGACACCCGGTGCAGTCTTCGGCTGCTGTAGTCTATCTGCTTCAAGGTTCAGCAAGTTGTGCATTCAGAGATGCTCTTCTGCCTTGGTTGCAAGTTGTTATTTGAGTTACCATTGCTTTTCCATCAGTTTGAACCAGTCATCACTGTACTGTGCAATCTACAAGGCATTTTCAACCAGAGAACCACAGCTTATTTGATGTTTCCGAAAAGGCTGGGCATGAAAATCCCAGTAGATCAGCAGTTTCTGACATACTCATACCTGCTCATCTGGCCCCAACAACCACGCCACATTCAAAGTTACTTCAATCATCTTTCTTCCCTATTCTGGTGTTTGATGGGAACATCAACTGAAGCTGTTGACCAGAATCTGCATGATGTTACACATTGTGCTGCTAACATAGGGGCAGCATGTGGCTCAGTGGGTTAAGCCACATGCTCCAGCTCCCTGAGACATTTACTTAAACATTGTAATAATTAATATGTAGAAAAAATAAAAATTCAAAAATATAACAGCATAGTAATTATAATGAACTAAATCCCATGTTCTCCAATACCAAATATGGTCACATATCTGTAATGAAAAACGACCCTATAGCTGTAGTTATTGGTTTTTAGCCTGGCCTGAATAGTCTGGCAAGAGAGCCTTAGATGCCACAGAAAGACTAACTCACTGAGTCGACTCGCATCACTCCAGCTGTGCACATACATAAATGCTGTTGTCTCAAATGAGTTAGTATGTCTAATGTGTTTCCAAGTTTAGTATAACGGAGCCGACATACAGTCTTAGTCTTATCAATTACTTTCTCTCTGGCGTAATGTATTAGGAAACCAAAATGTCCAACCACTGCTGATGATGACTGATCATGACCAGCATTAGCCGTAACCAACTCACAGCCACAATCAGCATAATGACTTTTCCATGTTGAACATCTACTTGCGAACTTAGCTTCCGTTCATGTCAAGCAATGTATTCATTCATTTCATTGTGCGCACCGAACCAAAAATGATGTAACCAGATGGCACGCGATGCGCACATGTACCGTTACCGACCTACTGGCTATTCTACTGGGATTCTAACCCACAACCTTCTGATCGCAGGCCCAGAAGCCTTAGACATTTGGATATAAAGGGATTACAGCTAATAGATAATTAACAGAAGTTGACTCAATATCATCATCTCCGCTAGAAGCCGTTTAATGATGAGGCCAGTTCCTACAGGGATGGCTTACCCCTCGAGAGTAGGCACACCTTCAGGCCTGCCCGCCTGCCTCCGAAGCACGTGGCGCCCTCTTGGCTGTCTGGCTCCATAACGCTGCCGTGATGCCAGTTCCCGCTCCCTCCGGTTTTCTGCCTCTCGGTTATCCTCAGACGGTATTCCTGCGCCGAAGTCAAAGCTCTCGTCAAAAACCCCTAGAGCAAACTGCCCATACCCCGGGGGGAATGTAAACAAGTGCTGGTCCAAATTCTGAGAAATGGGAAGAGAAGAAGAGAGGCAATTACAAACATGCGGCCCTCAGAGGCCCACCCCCCCACGGCTCACAGTTTTCCCCCGCTTGCAATCTTTCCCAGAATGTGAGCTGAACTTATCAGGAGGCTTCTGGATAATTTAAAATACTCCATACTTTACGGTCTTCTGAACATATGAACGCAAACTTTTACTCTGCACATTCAGAAATAAACTGCTACCATGATTTTATAAAGCCATTGGGTTCTCGATGTTTTATTAATTTCTTGAATGAAAAAGAAAAAAAACTGCTCCCAAACCTCGAAAGGATGCTGGTTCTGATCGCTGCCAGAGGCAGCGGACGTGGACCCATTTTCAGCACTGGCCAGAAGAAACAGAGACATAAAAGGGAGTTAATTCAGAATTGAGACTATGGCTCACAAAGCCATACAACCTAGTGTGCTATATAGGCTACTGCTGGGAAGAAGTTCGGAAAGATCCGGAAAATGAGAAAATGCTGAAAAAGCATCTGCCCTTTATATCACACATGTGTGGTAACATGCTAACGGACATTAGACAGTTTGCAGGAAAGGAAACACACACAAACATTAATTTTCTTTGATTTAACGGCATACACATTCAAGAGGAGGAATTAGTTTAAACAGAAAACCAGCATCAAACCCCCTTATGCCAAATACCTTCTGTCCTCTGGTAATTCTTCAATAAAGCCAGATTCACACCGTGGACAAGTATAATCCTGCAAACCAAAACATACAGACACTTATCAGAATAATCTGTTACAATTTAAAAAAATTTTTATACACCTGCCTGCCATTCGAATACCCATAAAACAAAATTAAATGGTAGGTAACAATTGGTGAGGACAGTTAAAGTCACTACCAACTGAAATAAGAAACACATACATTTTCATATGACCATATGCTACTTAGGGTATATTACTGGGGGATAGTTAAACCCCTAACTATTATTTGCACAAAAACAACTCATTTACATTATGAATGCAGTGAAACATTGCATTCAGTCCCTTTCAGGCAAAATCCTATTTCAGGGAGCAGAGTGTTTTGTATGAAGAGCCCATCTGTATAACTCTGGACACACAGGACAGTGCAGAATGGGTGATGGAATCAGAACAGAAAACACTAATTACAACTTCACAAGTGACTACAGTGTATAAGAGAGCAACACAGACTCATTCTCGTTTACTTCATCTACCCCAAAAAACAGTTATGCTAAATCTTAAACGTTAATTTTACAATACACACGAAATTTTCTAGAACTTGATGATAAGCAGAGGGACCAGAAATGGAACATTAACTTGTAAACTAAATTAATGGACTGGGCATTACTTACATGTTACATAGTGGTTAGATAATTCTAGATTGAAAGATAACATTCCAGACCAGAAGCATTTCAAATCACTCCTGTCAATTACAGTATTAATTTACTAAAAAATAATATACCGCAAGTGTTTTAATATTTTATTACAAATATACTCGTGTAATGCATCCACGTTACTGCAACATAACGAGCATAATCGCAATACAAAACACGAAACCCTGTTTGTGAGACTGAGAGATAAACATCACCTTCATCAAATCTTACGTGACAACCAAATTTAGACATATAACGACGCATAAAACACCACATGTGGACCACAAGCGCTGCACATCAAAAACAATTACACACCGGAGACAATCTCCTTTGACACGTGTTACATTAAACGGTCCGGCCGTTTATTTATTTTACAGTTTACATAACAGCCATCACTGCGCACAGCAATTTCAAAGATTACTAGAAAACTGGAATTAAAGGCTCAGGTTAACTAGCTAGCTAGCTATTAAATAAAAAGCGACAATCACAGACGTAAGTGGCTGACACAGCCAAATCCCATTCACAAGGTGCAATGTGGAATGTAGTTTCGTTTGGTTTAGCAGTAAAGGGCGAAATACAGTGTGCCGTACCATCCGATAAATTAAAAAATATGTATCAACAGTTCATCTTTAAGCTAAAGAAACCCCAAAGCGCAGATGACCAACAAACCAGGTATCTGGTCTCCCTCGTCATTTTCTGTGATACCGATTTTGGTTCGATATGACCGGTTAGCCAGCTTAGCTGTAGTTGGTAGACAGCATTATATTAAAGGCAACTCATGGATATTAATATTTTCTTTGGGGGGTGTGAGCCGTGAATCGTACTAAAGTCCAAACGTACAAAAGTCCGTGGGACCACCAACTACCAGCACGGACAGCTTGTGAATATCAAACAGAGGCCTCGCCTGTCAGCTAGCTAGCAATCTAACACAGCTGAGCAAAGAGTAAGGCTAACTGCTAAGGCAGACCACCACGTAGCAGCCAAACCAAGGACCTTAATGACGATTCATCAACAATTTACATGTCTTTCAACGGATACGTTACTTCAGCGCCTTGTCCGCAATACTTACCGGCAGACGAGGGCTGATTTCAGCCGAACATCGATGACAGAAAAACCGGCTAGGCTGTAAGGGAGCTTCCGCCATCTTCAGACCCACCGTAACGCAGACAAAACCGACACGGACTGCGTACGGAGGCCTAAAAAGGACAAAAGTCACTAAATCACCAGAAAATTCCCAACGCTAAATGTCAGATTTTCCAGTCCATTTGGCAGCCGTTTGTGGGGGGAGTTCTACAAAAATTAAATGTTAATTATTAAACTTAAACAATGATAAAAAAGTAATTAATTGAATAAAAACAAGTTTAATATATAAGCTACCTTAAAATTTGCGCGACTAAAAAAGAATCAAGTGACAATTCGTCCCTGGTTATATCTTTGGGAAAAACCAAATGAATATATGATTAACAGTGTTCTCGACTTCAGCAAGTTGAGAAAACATAGCTATGTGGTCAACATAACTAAAAATTCAAAATAATTCTGACTCACTGCATAACGCTGTATTGTACCCTTATGTTAAAGCGATATTATTAAATATTAATTTAATTAAAAAATATTTGTTTGCTAAATCCACAAACTCCAGAGCACATCTATTTATTGACTTGAAATATTACAGTTAAAAGACTGTTCCCAGATATATTATTGTATAACTAAATTTGTTGCTTTAGACATTTTGCTGCGTGGTGTAATAATGGAATTTACAGGAACCAAGATGCAGGCAGCTCACTACCGCTGCAGTCCACCCACAATTCTCCTGTCTCTCCCAGCATTCCATCTGTGCTCTGGGGATTTATTCAAGCGACGGAAGACAACGACCAAGGCACCAAATATATTCATATGGATTAGGAGTGCCACCCTCAGTTTTAACTTGATCAAAGGGCTGCATTCACACCACAGACAGGGCGAGGGATTGACAGAACATTGGCAGAGCTTCCTAACATCCCACACAAGAAAGAACGCAGATGCTGATTACAGCTTTTCCCACTGGCCTTGAAGTGTGCTGTGCGCATCATGTGTTTTCCTGTCATGTAAGTTCTCCACTAAAGCATAATTCTTTAACAAAGAAGGCTGGCCAGATGGGCGAATGATCACCAGACAGACCCATCAGATTCATTTAGCGGCAAAGGGAATTAAATGGTTGCCAGATCACTTGAAAATAAGAGACACCTGCAGCAGATGGTTGTTCTCAGGCCAGGCATGGCGACTTCCTCAGTTCCTTTTATTTGATGGCCATCAGACCCAAAGAAGGCTAGCAGGACAAAAAAGTACAGGCCTAAATTAAAACAAACTCAATTCAAAGCAAGAGGCACAATATTTTCATATATTTTAGGCTACACTCTCTTTATTTAGAAAACATTTTTTTCCAAAGCCATTTACAAAGCAAGGCAATCAGCACATTGTGTTGCATTGAACTCAACAAACCATGTACATACAAACTTTTTTTTTACCTACAAAGTTTTCTCCAGCTGGAATTCACCTCCGCTCCACCTCCAGGCCAGGCAGCATCACAAAGCCTGTTAATTGATAACTGGCATAAACCGCTAACTACATGCCTCTTTCCTCCGTTCATCAATCTTCCAACTGTTATCATGGTCAGAATCAACGTTTCCCTCCATTTGTTAGGAAATGGTTCATTATCTTCTGAAAAAGGCGGATTATGTTCATTTTGCCGCGAACAAAATAAACGAGCCGTAAAAATAGCCTAAATGCAATATATGTATAAGGAAACGCTGCGAGGGCCCAATAGATATCGGGAGAATGAAACAGGATAAAGATACAAAAACAAATACTTATTAAGTACTTGACATAATTGGAAAGTGTCAATGGCGCCTTGTACTTAAACCTAGGGGCATTAATATAAATGCAGCATTTCATCCGCAAATGCTCCATTTAGGGTTAATACTGCGATGAAGTTCATGTTCGAATGGGAAAGACCCAAGATCATTGGCAAACGTTAAACTCAAACATTTTCCTACTGTCATACCAGACAAGATGTAAAGCGAATGATGCTGGATCTCTTTGTTTTTCCACTACAGTTTGGAAATGGGACTAGGGCGTTGACTGTAAGGTTGTGCCATTACATTAAGGTTGTGTAACTGTGCAATTACAGTTATATACTAGTGCTAATGCGTAATATACAGGAAAGTCTCCAGCCAGGGTATCCCATCCGATAAATAATCTCAATAAAAGGCATTTCAGAATCTGCCAGATAGATTAAAAGCAACCAATGAACCCACTCCATGGGTTTAGCTCGAACAACGGCATGACGTTTAATTTCCAAGTCATTTAATATCTAGCCAAAATCATTTGTAATGAAAGGTGGCAGATTCCACACACTAAATGCTTTAACTTTCGAGCTGTGGCAAGCATAGGTTTTACTGTAGAAATGCGAAAAGAAACAAATCATCAGACAAGAGTCGAATCACTGGACGTGTGTACGCTACTTAATACTATATTCGCCTACTTGGTTTTTACATTATCTCCTGAAAATCACTGACAGGCATGTGGAAAATACATTAAACATAGCCCTGCGTATTCTTTGACTGCATAAGAATTCGGGATGGAACACATTTCTCAAAGCGATGCCAAAGCGGCCCAGTAGGAGGCAGTCTCCTGTCCTGTGGGAAGTTTTGAAAGCCTCGCGCTGTGTCCCACAACAGACAGTAATGATGAAAAATCGTTTACTGTACAGGTCCACCCTCGTTCGGCATGACTCGATAACAACCCCTGACCCATAAGTTCAAGTACACACGTGATTACTGAAGATAAGTGAGAAGATTGTTAATAAAAAATTACATCCTCACACACCAGTAGGAAGCTTTCACTAAATCTATTGTTTATTAAAATCCGAATTAGAGCAGTCGTTTCGTATTTTTGATTAGTAAATGAAACCCTGAATCTTTACATTTGTTATTTTTTATTTGTATCTAAATACGACGTAGCAGTATTTCCTTATCTGGCGTTAACATTTAGCATTTGACTAAACAGAACAGGTATAAACGTGACTAACCCGCACGATCATCCTTATTTATATAGGGTTACTCTTTTTATCATTAGATAGACAAAACCTAATAATCATGTTATTAGCCTTATATATATATACATATATGCACTTTAAACATTTTCTTTGCCTGTCAATACTACTTTGTGAATGTCGCTGCGATTGTCAATACAATGTACTGTAGAATAGGAAATAGCTTAATTTTCTTAATGATAAAAATACATCTTAACATGTAATAATTAAAGGCGCCAACTAGTATAAAAAGTATTGTTTTCATGACCTTGGGGTGAAATTAGAGTACATTTAAAAACGGAAATGCATTCCCTTGGCTTTTGGCTCTACAGGCAACGATCCACCAACTCTTTTGTATGCCAGCAAGTCATTAACTTTTTTTGTGGAGACAATACGGGGTGAAACTTGGATATTTTCCAGTTACCTTTAATTGTTGTCGATATGGAGAAACTACAAAGATTTTTGTGTGTTGAGTAGGCCTATTGGGGTCCAGACCATTCAGAACAAGTAGGTCTGCAGGTATGACTGGTTTTGCTTCCATGTCGACTGTAAAATGAACGGTTACTTCAGCCTCTGGAAATTGACTCTGACATCAAAAAGCTATCCGTCCCAGCGTTACAACTGGCTGAGAGTATCGCCCATCCCAGCAGCATAATTCAGTCTAGCCAAAATATTTATAAAGAGGCGGACCGGGATCACTTACAAGACATTCATTGACTTCAAGGCTGCTGCGGAGATAAGCTACTTATTTTGTCATCGGAACTTTTTCTTTTTTTCTAGACAGGACGCGTTTTACTGCCAAGTACTTTTTAAAAATCGTTTTAAACTTTTTGTATCACAATGTGCCTTTTAATTACAATTAACGTTCTGGTAATCGTTTCTTTGTGGGAAATCTTTGGAAGATATCCTGCATATGGTGAGAACGGTTTCTGTTTTAAACTGTCTGCTCTTAACAGTTTTGCAGTTATTGTTTGGTGTGTTTTATGGGTGTAGATTGTGAAAATACTACATTGTGTGTAATTTTCCAACTACCACTGTAGTCAGCGTCTATTACATGAGTTACGTAGTCTCATGACAAATAATTCTTGTGTTGGCATAAACTTTTATTCTTTGTGTTCGTATTTTAAACAGATTTCTAGGTACGACCCCTTAAAGTTGAGTTTCTTCTGATTTGTATGAAAACATGCTCTTTATGCTTTTCATAATAACCAGTAAATATGTTATATAGTCATATTAATTTAAAGGTAAGATTTGCAACAAATCTTTTGGTCTGATATTATTTCATATGAACTTTACTACTCAAGAACATTCAGATATTACATGTAAAAATCTACCTAAATAACGCGAACTTTCGGCCATATTTTTAAATTGAGTATAACAACGAGGTTTAGGATTTTTGTGCTGTTTTTGAATTTCTTACAGGTTTTACTTAATTTCAATTACAATTAAACAATTATATAACGTTTTTACATTTTATCATTTGACGTGCGATTAAATACAAATAATAGTAATATGTTTTATCTCAAAACGATGTATTTATTGTGCTACTCATTTATAACATGAGGCTGTTTTTGCTTAACTTCTCTCAGAATTATGTTATTTTGGGGTCATTAATAGATTTAGAGACTGCGAATGAAGTATATTCGGGGCACATTTGAAGACTCCCGTGAGAGCAGCTTAGAGGGTTGAATGAGTGACGGACTCGGTTTAATGCCATGTCGCTTGTGGGTAGCTGGGACATGCTGGCTCCAGCAGAGTCAGGAGCCTCGCTGCGACATGGTGCTGATGAGAGGGGTCAGCTACGAGGAGTGCTGCTCTAGTGGACGCCTGGACACCGCCTGGTCCAACACCAGCCTGCCCATCAACGAGGTCAGCCTGCTGGGCTTCTTAGGAATCGTGTCCTGCAAAGCCTGCAAAGGTAAACCAGACTGCGCCACCTGATCTGATCTCATGTCACACGTCGCACCTCCTCGCTGCTGACAGAAGCTGCTGTTTTATAAAACTGCTTGACTGGGTGCTCTGGAGAAGATGCGAAAGCTAACAACTGTCATCTTAATTGCGGCTTAAAATATTATGCTTGCAGCAATTTAAGCATCCAGTATTATGTCCCTGCACATATCAATAAACAACTACCTTACGGCGCTTAAGTCAACCTGTAAAACACGTGGAGCGCGTCGAGAACCAGCAGTCTACACAGTGCCTTGGTGAAAATCATTTTCATTATTTCAAATATCAGATGTTAATCTAATTCAATCCAGCTGTTTTATGTCGAATTCGCTATTAGAAGTCGGAGCTAGGTATCGGGGTTTAGTCAAGGATATGGTGTGTTTTCATTAAAGGCTTTCGAAGCATTTACATTTCATGTATTGGTCACTAGGAAGAGTGAGAGATTTTTTAAACTCAAATGTGGAGAATCCTTAAATTTTGCAGTTCACGTTTAAGAATAATAAGTCATTGCTTTTGAATATTTCTTACAAGAACATACACATTACTTCTAATACACTTAATAAAGGTTAATAAAAAATGCATACGTCGTGGGGTTTCATCTCAGAGGAAATGAAAGAACAGAGATGTGGTTTTCCTATATTATTTCACCGAGATAAAATAAAAACATCACAGAACCGCAGAAATGAAACTGCTTTTTGGTAAAATTGTTCAGATGGAATTAAGTGAAATTGTCAGCGGCGGCTATTTAAGGATCTCAGTAACCGTTTTCTTCAGGGTCCTTAAAGAGGTTCAGTTTATCTCCACTGCACGTGTCTAAGTCCTCCTGAAATTAAGTTGCTATTAGTATAATTTATTAAATAAATTGCATTATAATTTCAATATGACGTTTGTGAATGTATGTTTCTGGACTCCCTGGAGAAATAATTCAGATAATACAGAAATCTTACTGACAGTTTAAAACGAGATTCCCTAATGCAATATACAATTCTGAGCAGTTCACTTCTGCTGTGGGATCACATAGGTGTGATGTTTGGGTGAAATTGTGTTAACCCAATGATTTGAATAAATACCTTTGCTTAACACAAAATGATGAAGGAACCTTATCATTGAATTTGGTGTTAGATTAATCAGACTGGCCACTTCCTACTTTGCAACATTGTTGCAGTCATAAAGGGTGAAAATCACTTTTAAAAATACATTTGAAACATCTCCACTATCTTCATTAGATATACCCATTGTATAAATGTAATTATAATTATGCATTGTATTTAAGGAATGAACATATATGCTGCATGGTAAAGGAATTAATTACCCAGATTAATTGCAATTGTAATTGTGTGACCATCATGTAAATGACTATGTTTGCCTAATGGTTTCTAGTATGTTGCATCTGATAAAAAAAAGGCTTCTTGAGGTGAAACAGACACCAAATCTCCTTCACCATCATCTAATGCTTCCACATGAATTATTTCCCAGTGTTTGTTGGAGAGCTGGCCAAAACGTCCGCTCTGCAAGAAAAGAATGAATTCCAGTTTACCGCAGGAAACAAAAATCCCTGCCACATGCCCAGAGGTCTGTTCCTCATAATGCAGAAGATTGCCATGAGTCTTGGCCATTTGAAAAAGACAGAAACGTAAGGTTGCAGATTTAACTGGCTGCACTTTTCTTACATGATAAAAGTATATGGATACACTGGACCTCACAGGTAGCACCCCGTAATATTTCTCATATGTTTGCCATTGCTGTTAAGTGCTTCAAAGCATTCCTACGCTTTGACTGATGTTGATCATTTGACCTGTAATTTTCTATATGTTAAATCCGTTCAAAGACAGATAAATTGCGACTTGCTGCCAGTAGATCTGACAAAAGGAAAATGAAAATGAGTCTCCCTGGCTTCCCCTGGGACGAGGAGATCTCTTACTCTTGTGTGAAGTGCAGACTGAAGTTGATTTGGTGATTTAAGCTGTTGAAATGGAGAATAACAGGATATTAAAACAGCCCTAGTGGGTCCTGGGAATGGAGGTAACATCGCTCCTTCACATCGACGTGGTCATGTGTGGAAGTGCTTTAAATTCAGTTTTTGGATGCCTGCTGTGTTAGCTGAGTTATGGTTTTCACATATCAATCCCAGCTTTACATCGGTTATAGGCTGTGACTTTAATGGCTGTGTTAGTACACCGAAGCATTCAATGTTTGGTCCGCCTTACAGTCTCATTCTTGACCCTTTCTACATAGTTTTTCTTGACGTATCTCTACGCTCACAGGGACAGGAAAAAGCACAAACACTCACAAAATGTCTCTACGTCCCATTGTAAACAGTTGCATTACCCACTGTAAATGCATCGTCTGATGAATCATTCCCCGGCACACGTGGGCCAGGCGAGATGATCTTCCCAGCTCCTCTACATCCAAGACCGCATATGTGGACAAGGGCGTCAGAACTATGTGTATCATTCGTGTCGTTGAGTCAAAGGCTACAAGGGTTTAGTCACTTCAGGAGTGCTACAATTTACGTCTGAGTCAGTTCCTTACTAAGGGCAACGCTGCACGATGACAACAGTAAGAGGTGTCCGGGATGGAGGAGGAGCTGAGTGATGTGACAGGGAGACAGGGGCAGGAGATGGGGTTTAACTTCAGGTCAAGGGGAGTAAACAGGAGACGTAGTTTGGGGAGAGATACAGTGCAGTGCGGACCTGGACATCAATGTGTGGGCATGTGTTCCGAGAGAGACACTGAAGTCAGTCTCTTATGATTGGTAATAAGATACAGGTGAAATTAATCAATGGTGGCTGCTTCACTTTCCCCTGACCTGGTTCATCATCCTTCCACCCACAATACAGTCTTTACACATATAACCTCTAATAAATACAGTTCTTTTCATATTTTCCATCACCTGCATATAATCATTCTTCTTCTTTTGTTTCTATTCATTCCATTCGCTCCTCACAGCACCATCATCTGGCTGCATGATACTGTCATCATCATTACTAAGCATGATTTGTCAACCACTGTCTGTGATGCATAAAAAATGCCCGTTTTACTCTGTGGGGCAGGCAGATCCTCAGGGGCCCAATAGCTAGAAGCGTAAATCATGCCTGACATTCATGCCCAGGGAGTTTTGGTGGTCGGGTTCACCTCTATGTCCTCTCACCACCTCCTTTTGACCACTCCTCTCACCACTGACCTTTGTGCGGTGGAGCAAGTTCACGTCACAGTTAGAACTGCCAATTCCTTTGTGAGTTTACATTGCAAGTCCACTACTCATCTGCTTCGGATTCATGGCTCCACAGATTCTTTAAACAATCATCAATGAACTCTTCTGCTTCTGCTTTCGTTACAGCTACTTATCCAGCTGTTGAACTGTTATGATTTTCAGTACAAAGTCTGAGAATGAGAATAACGAGCTAAAGATCATACAGTGCGTTTTCAGAAGTGGCTTGTTCCGAAGTGCATTACAGCCGCTTTTCCGGGTGTGGGAAAAGTAGATTCCCTTGAAAGGTGGTTTCAACATTTCCTGGAAGACAATGCATGCAGATGTTCAAATTACAGGCCACAATTACTGAGGAGTAAGTCATAACCTGTTTATGATAGGCGATGACTCGGGCCCCTCGACCGTGGTCATGTGATGCTGGAAGGTTTGACTGCGTCAGTTGGCTGGGGTCTGAACCCCTCCCAACCCACACACACGCACACACCAGCATGTCCTTCCGTTTTACCCTGCAGTGAACTGCGAGGGCGTGGACTGTGGCCCGGGGAAGGAGTGCAGGATGAAGGCTGGTAGGCCACAGTGCATGTGCTCACCTGACTGTTCCAGCTTCACCCGCAAACAGCCCGTCTGCGGAAGCGACGGCAACTCCTACCGTGACGAGTGCGCCCTTCTCCTGGCCCGGTGCAAGGGCCAGCCAGACCTGGAGGTCATGTACCAGGGAGAGTGTAAAAGTAAGGCGGGATTTTAGCACCATGCTAAAATGCACTCGTTTGTAAGCAGACTGCCATGAGTATAAGTTCCTATCGTGGATGCTGGTCATGTGACATTCTTTCTTTCCAGAATCCTGCTCCAACGTGGTGTGTCCCGGCACCCACACCTGCGTGACGGACCAGACCAACAGCGCCCACTGCGTAATGTGTCGCACTGCCCCCTGTCCCCTGCCCATGGCGGCCGAGCAGTCCATCTGCGGCAATGACAACATCACCTACCCCAGCGCGTGCCACCTGCGCCGAGCCACCTGCTTCCTGGGTCGCTCGATAGGCGTGCGTCACTATGGCCGCTGCATAAGTAAGACCACCCACTTCCTCAGTGCACAAAAACGACCCACCCGCTCTCTTCACCGCACAGACAAGAGCAACCGCCCTCGCCAGCGCACAAATAAGACCAACCTCCTCTCCTCACAGCCCAAATAAGACCAACCTCCTCTCCTCACAGCCCAAATAAGACCAAACTCCTCTCCTCACAGCCCAAATAAGACCAACCTCCTCTCCTCACAGCCCAAATAAGACCAACCTCCTCTCCTCACAGCCCAAATAAGACCAACCTCCTCTCCTCACAGCCCAAATAAGACCAACGCTCTACACTGCATAAATAAGACCAGATGCCCCCTGCACTGTACAAATAAAATCAGACCCCTTTCTTTGTACAAATAACAGCAGACCCCCCCTGCCCCCCACTGTACAAATGAGACATGACCCTGTCCTCACCGCACAAATAAGACCAGCTTCCCTCTGCATTGGATAAATAAGACCCTTCACTATACAAATAAGACCAGACTCCCCCCCCCCCCCGACTGTACAAAAAAGACCACCTCCCACACTGTACAAATAAGATTTTACCCATCCTCACTGTATAAACAAGACCAGCTCCCCTCCTCACTGGACAAATAAGACCTGAACCCCCTCCTCACTGCAAAAGTAAGACCAATGCTCCGCCTTAGAGAACAAATACAACTGTTTTTCCCTGGAGCTTTTTCTCGGGGTCAAGGGCCCAACAATGATGCGAATGCTCATCCCGAGCACAGGATGTGACTAGCAACCTACCAATCACAAGCACAGAGGCCTTAACCCCCAAGGTCACACACTCCCTCTCATCCATCTCCTCCATCCTCACCAGTCAGGCCACAGTGAATATGGGACGACAGAGTTCTCTCACGTTGTGACTTTTTGCTTTTTTTGGTTGACTTGTATCCCGTGTTTTGTCCTTCAGATGTTCCCAAGCACACTTTGGAGAACGCGGAAAACGCCCTGTAGAAAAGCTTTCCATTCGAGAAGATGGATCTGACAAGGCAAAAAATATATATTTGCCTTTCATTTTAATCTCTGAATTAAACTAAACCTTTCTGAGACGTCATACTCTCTTGTAGTGCCTTCTATTTAGAGCGTGATACATATGATGTAGAGGAAGTGGCTGCGGAGAGCATTTATTTTTGAGTAACACATTTACACATTGTTCTTCGGGCTAAAATAATATAATTCCTTTTAGATGCATGCATTGTGTTTTGTAACAGGGGTTCGTTTTTCCCTGGGTCTGCAAAAAACTTTTGGAAGGCAGGTTTTTTTTAAAGAGAAAGGTTAGCAATAGCTTTTACCGGGAGGGAATTGTGCATATTGTAAATAAGCATTACTGATATTTATTGGAGGAAAAGTAAGAAATTTGTTTTATTTATATTTTTTCATGTAAACAAACCACACAGAGCTATCATCAGCCTTCTGAGATATATTTATTGATTTTTTATTTTTTTTGGTCTTAGTTTACGTTTCCGGTACTAGTCCCGCTCTGAATTATGACCTTTACTTTGTTTTTATTTTACCCCTGTTGCGTGTAAGACTTTGCTTCATAAAAAGGTTCCTCTGTAATATACTTCAGCTGAATTTTTGTCCAGTCTAAAATGGTTTATATATTTAGAGGCTTTTCATCAGAAAAAAAATTACAATTTAATAAATAAATAAAGAATCAAGAGGAGCAAAATTCATTCAGAACAGAAGCGATGTCTTTTTTTGGAGGCCGTGCGGAGCAGACGAAGTATGAGCTTTCTAACACGGCAATCTCTGTTTAGTCTGAAAGTAAATAAAACCCCTTCATCCTTTTATGTTTAAGCAGAAAATAAATCAAAGTTTTACACAAGCACAAACCGCAAAAGCCAAGACTGTTAATGAGAGCAGCTGTTTTTGCTGAAATCAAGATTCCAGTCAAATGACTGCGTGATGCAAACCCCTCGATGCTGGCGGTCAATTTCGTTTGGCTCAGACGCTGCATTTTATGTGGCCACTTATTAAATTTGCTTTTAATTGATCCCAATAGTCTGTTGACCTGTTTTGTTAGTACAGTACACATTGTTGTGTGGGATTTAAAATTTTAAGTGTAAAAATGAAAATTTCCCTCCTGCTCCTAGATGTTACCCAAAGTCAATGCTACTTATTGTATCTGTAAATGTATTTGATGAATGCAAGCAATGCTTTATGAATATTATCTATTGATTTATTTACTTTTCTGATAATCATTTGTATTGTTGAGTGACAGTATTACTGTCATGGTATTTACATGCTTTTTATTTTTATCTAAATCCACATCTTACAGTGTGTGCTTGTAAAGCCGAGCTGCAAAACTTATGTATCTATTGTAAGATTTACAATTTATGAATGTATTTACTTATTTTTATATTTTTGTAGTTGTATGTTATCTCAACATAAAAATTGATCTCTGTCATTTACATCTGTGTCTTTCAAGCATATAACTGTCTGTATTTACAAAACACAACATCTCTGTTATATTGCGTGCATTTTCAGTGTAATGCATTGAATCCTGTGGATTTCCCCAGGCAAGAAATCCACTGACATCCAATTAATCACAAAGCATTCTGTGGTGAATTACAAAGAAACACAAGAGAAGGTGTAGTTAAGGAGGCTCTTCATTAACGATACCTGCTAGGTGAGACACCATAAATGCTGATTGACACAGTGGGAAAAGATTATTCCATTATTGAATTAACTTCGAGGATCGTGTCAAATCATGTCATCAGCGGACGTGCTAGAGATCTTGGACCCCATTTAACATGTCATACGAGGCCCCCAATTCTGACCAATCAAATTATACACCAAATTTTTGGGGGTCCCATCACTCAGGGACTTTTGGAAACATGCAATGACCCCCCCCCCCTTTACAGGCCAAAATTATTGGTGCACTATCCGTAACATGCTGTATTCCTATGATCAACAGAGCTGTACGGTTTTCTATAATAATAACAATAATAATAAAATTATTATTAATAATAGTCATAATTATCACCATCATCATCATCATCATCATTATTATTATTATTATTATTATTATTATTATATATCAAAAGCTATTCGTGATTTAAGCCAAAAAGTGCTATATATTAATATATATACTATAGAATACTATAAAATGTAACAATTTATTTGGGGGGGAGGGGGTACAAGTATTTTAATTACATTTTTAAAAAGGCCTAATGACGCCTCTGATGATGATGATGATTATTAAGGTTCCAAAGCACAAAGTGCTATGGAAACTTATTGTTTTTCTTCTTCTTCTTATTATTATTATTATTCCCAGCATGGAAAATATATATGTATCGCTGCACCTGTTAGTACAACTTATATGTGAAGGTGGAGCTCCGACTCCCGATCCGCGTTTAGGGAATTCGTGCCCGCACAAGCGCAGGAAGTTAGTGTAACGTAAAGCAGGGTCTGACAGGCAGCCAGCTGGAGCTGCGCCAGCGCTTCGCAGCCGCCCCGCTTTGCAGGCGCGTCAGTCCCGCAGTCTGCACGGCAGCTTCCGTGCATGTAGGTGGATGCGTCTGATTTCACGGGGCGTTGATGGCTGGGGCACCGGCGGGAGGAGACACCGACAGCCCGTTTTCCCTTAGATCCCATCAAAAGCTGCTGTGATTTAGGTGGGTGAGGTGCAGACGGATGAGGCCTTCAGTCCCTTTCCTGTATGAAATTCCTGACTTGTTTTCCCTCTTGGCACTCCCTGACTGCGCCAGCATCTGGTTTAACTTTGGGTCGCTGTTTGTATTCTGCAAAAAGAGCAGACATTTATTAAGCGAGAAACGGAATTAAACGTTTTCTTGATGGCAACAGGGACGCAATAAAACACTGCATTCAGTAAATACGCCGTATTAATTTTCTTTTAAGTAATGTAAGTATTTTTTCATTAAAAATTACATTCAAGGAACAATTGACTGAAACAGATTTCCGCACTTGGCCTTTCCAAGTGTTTCATATTAATGGTGTGCTGACTCATAGATATGTTGGTGTTAATAAACAAACAAGTTAAGATGCTGTTTTTTCCACGGTACTACAAAATTCTGTTAACAGCCCGTTTTAGTGGCATTTTTGTTTCTCACGCAGCTAACAAATCGGTACATAGAGCGGGTAGCCTCCTGTCCACACGCTATTCATTACACAGTATGTACATACGATCTCATACAAATCGAATTTGACCTCCAGAATACGGTAAGGATATGGCAATTAATTTTTTGCAAATAATTGTAATTCTTTTTGAATCGAGGACAGCTTGGAATTAAGGTAAGTGCTGCTGTGTGGTAACACAGTATCTCTTCAGGAAACAACCCACATGGATCTTTCGCGTTTTCATTCCATTGCAGGCCACTGAATCACGATGGAAATGATATTGAATTCCTCAACAGAGGCAGTGCCCGAGGCTGTATGGAAGGGCTTGTAATTTGAGTGTGAAATCTCAGGAATCTTTCACTGCCATGTGGGGTATAATAAACGCCAGTCTGTGCTAGTTTCTCAGATTGAGATACACTCCGTAGAGCATAAAATGCGCCTTCAGCTCTGACCAATTAAACTTGAAGTGTTAAAGGTCCATTTGCTAGCCCTTCTATGTTAGGTTTTGGGTGCCCGTTGCATGAACTAGTCATGCTGCAAAGGCATTTTAACAGTAACCCTTCTTTGTATGCAGTGTGAGTTATAATGTGAAAGGACAGATTTTTATATAATGTACACCAGCCCATTATTTAGCCTTACATTCAAAGAGCAATATTGTTTCTCCATGCTGAATCCACTGTGTACTGTCAGCAATATATTTTTTTACAAACATTTTGTACTACTTCCAGTAAAATTGTGAAATGTTACAAGTGTCAGAAATGCAACAAGAATTGAGAAAAATACTATTGACCGTAATGAGGCTAAATTTTAAAAGCTGATACACACTGTTTAAAATATGCAACGATGCAATTGGTTTAGTTACACAAGTCATATCCACCATGTACCATAAATATTCCAGTAGATGCTGGACTGGACTCTTTCCTCTTTCACTGAAAATTGTGAAAGCACTGGAGAATTTTGGTATCTGCAGACCAAGGACTTTTGTAATGATAGAAAAGAAAAAGGAAACCTCAGAAAACCATTGTAACGATAAATGTTAGTTTAGCACAGGACAACATCTTCTGATTGGTCACGGCGAACTGAAGTGTTGGAGCAAAATCTGACAAGCGGCCTAACAGTTGCAAAATTGTGTGGTAATGATCAACTACCTAATGGTAAAAAAAGCACTAAAATCTGTGCCCAGCAATAAGTCACTCAGGAAGGAAATCTGCTGCCTTTATTTGTTTGCTAAAGCATTTGCGTGCATTAGTGTCACCTAATGTGTGGATCAGGTGGGGTGGGGTGGGGGGGGGGGGCGGATTTGAATTCTTGGATGTAGCATTGAGAAGTCTGGGCTGAGATTCCTGTATGCCTTGAAGAGCAGTGATGAGAACTTTTTCAAAAAAGAGGGAAAAAAAAAAGATAATGAGTTTTCGGAAGTTGGGCAAACTTTAATTGTCCCAATTAAGTGTTTTCTAGAGAAAATGAGGGTAGATTTTATTTCCTGGGCTTGCCCACCGGGACAGCCATGAACCTTGTGTCCCTCCCCTTGTGTGGTCTGTAACAAGTCTGGTGGTTACAGCAAGTAAAAAGGCACCGTTTGCGTGTGTGTGCTAAGCTATCAAGCCCCGCCCACAAATACCCAGCTCAGGTAGTAGCACAATAAATGTTAATACGCAATAGCAGGCCATCATAAGTTCACGAAAAGCAATGGAAGGCTAGTTGCTAACCAGTGTAGCTCATGTTTCTTTTAATTGAAAGTCCAAAAAGACTTTACAGATATGTACTGAAATATGCATTCGAAGACTTACAGTATACTCAAGTGTTCTCTCCGCAAGTACACTTTTATGTGACATACTCTCCAAAAATAGACTGGCATTATTGTTTTATGTTTACGCAACTAAACATCAGAGCATCTTTTATCATCACAAATCAGTTGAATTTCTTCCTTTGGTGCTTATTTTCTCAAAAGAAGAATCAGTACTGATCATGAGGACTGAATTTCTCATTCTTAGGAAAACAAGCTTATTAAAAACATCATTTTAAGCAGAACAATATAAATTACATAAATGGTTTCTTGTACAAAGATCATGTACTTCTTATTTTCTTTCATTTGATGGATCACAGATTAGTTTTTAACTAATAAAAATATCAAGCGGAAAGAGCAGAGCCTCATTGAAAGAGGAAAAATTACCATGTAATGAACTTGTCTGGGCATATGGAGTCAATTTCCTCAAACCATTATGCTAATCTGCTATTATGCTATCTGCTAAATGGACTTACAGCCAGAGATGCTGACTGGTTCCCTTCGAGGCTGATACCATCAGAGAGGCCATGCGCAGGATCACCACAAAGCCAGTCTGATGGTCTCCTTATATCTCAGCCATCTATTGTTGTTGCTCTTTTGCTAATTGTGTTGTTTTCGCGTCACTCAGCCATGATGAAATTCACTTGACATGTCTGCGGTACCTAAAGCGTCCCGGCAGCTGATAGAGATCTGACTCCGCATTGACTTGCTGGCTGTTACTGAGTCAGCCGCTTCTTTCTGCGATTAACAAGCTCACGTTCTGCTCTGAGATGTCCAGAGGGAACCAGAAACAAAACAGTAATAGATTTAGGGTTTCTCCGTTGGGGTCATTGTGACCTATTCTACATCACATGGTCCGTTGTTCTGTTTTCGTCGGCACGAATCCAACAGGAGACACAATGCTTGTAACGTGACGTCCCCAGCGGCGAAACGTCTTAAGGAGAATGCATGAACTCTGGGCCACAAGAGCCCGAAATAAAGACATATAAGTCCTTGTTTGTTTTTATGGCACTGAAAATACACAGATTGCTGTCTAATTTAAACAAGCAGTTGGTAAACCTCTGAGACCTGTTGCTTTGCTCCTGATCTCTCGCTTACACACAGAGCGAACTTACTTTCACGACTCTATTGACTCCCCCTGAGCAGGGAAGGTCTGTCTCCTGATCTCGCCCCTCCCCGGTTTTAAGTATTCATCGAGAGGTTATTTGAATTGACAGCAAAATATGTTCTGCTTGAAAGCAAGAGAGGAGTTTAACCACATGAATCGTTAAAAACTATTGCATAATACAAACTGCCATATGTTTTCAATGAGTTAACGGAGATAATTTCCCCCTCAGAACAAGGATTTTTTATTCTCTGCATTAAACAGTGAAATAAAATATTGTTGGAGAGTTACAACGTGTACAGGATAAACGCAGAATTTTGCTTTTCATTACCAGCACATGTTAGGATGCTGAAATGCATCCCTTGTCTTTGCAGCCAAACAATAAAGGAAATCATCACCTTCATTGGCTCATTACAGTCCCAGCGAGACTTGCACTTTCAACACCGGTGACCGGTCATGTCAATGATGGAGTAACACTGTGCACGAGTTGTGCAAAGAGCTGAAGCTGGAGAGCGGAAGTTAGGCAAATGGCCTGCAGCTTCGCAGTGCCCTTAATGGTTCAATCTGCATTTCATTACTGTCAAGACAAGGTGCTTAAGTAGTAGGGTAGTTTTGCTTTGCGCAATACCTCAGGCTTACGTCGGTTTCATCACCACTGAAGGACATTTCAATAAGTCATGCCAACCTACTGCTGCGCGTTTGTGTGTGTGTGTGTGTGTGTGTGTGCGTTTGATGGTGGGGGTCATGTTTAGAAGAGTCATAACTAATTATGCATGGCTAAGTTAAAGAAAGTTCCAGACTGCTACTAGTGCTGCCTGTCTCTCTGCCTGATTCACGCCGAAAATGTATGGGGGGGCCCTGCCAGTGGCCCAGAGTGCAGCCCCAGCATTTTTGTACATTTCTGCTTCCAGCATGCATGCAGATTCATACAAATGTCAAGCAGTGTTCACCAAACTAATATAAAGGTTGCACCCTCCGGAATGTTCTTCAGCAGGCACCTAAACAGCTAGTAATTTGGCCTCCGAACTATTAATTCATTGGGTATAATATTCATCCGGTGTTCGTGACTAAACAGTGTATCATTGTTTCTCTTTTACTGTAATATACAGATACAGTTTAAGGCAGGAATCCATGCTTGTTTTCTGGAGGCTTGCAGTGCATCCAGTCCCTATAAAATAGCCAGAAACTTCACTGCTAAGAGACCCAGGAGTATCATCGGTACATTCCAGGAAACTTTTAATTGCTGCCTTTAGTAATCAAGGTTCATCTGGGCATGCAGAACAGAAAGCATGTGATCTGACACCCACCAATAAAGTTGATCTTCAAACTAAGGTGACCTACTACCAGGGTGACCAGATAATCCGTGTCAGACACTTTGAGCTAGGATAGAATTTGAAAACAGCCATTTCAATTAAAAGGACTTGCATTGAGTTCTTTCTATGTGCTGATTGGTCAGCCTCCTAAAATCATACATGTGTCACTAATGTTAATGTGAATGAGTCAAAACCCAAAAACTGAACTAATTGGCCGAGCACAGGAGCCGTTCAGTTTTAAAGTAGTTTGTGAAACCTGAAGGAGCTAAAAGTGTCCTAGCCTGGATTATCTAGTACCAGACTCCTTATGTTCATCAACAGGGAGTTGCTGCTTTCTGTAAATCTCCAATGTGGTCCACTAGCTGAACTGTTAGAAGCTCGTCACCATGTCCAGAAGCGTGCCAATAATCTTCACGAAGTTTGCATCATATGGCCCGCTGTTCAGTGCACATAAAACAGTCAGTGGTTTCCACTCTAACAAATGAACCTGTCTGCCTCATTTGCAGGGAAGAGCTCCAACATTCCTACACCTAGCCAGGAGCTTATGAACACCCCCTTCTGGGAGTACTCACGCAGAGGCAAAGGTACACTGACCATCCTCGGTTAAGAAATACGGCTCTCAAATGAACTCTGTGGGCGGGAGCAAGGCCAACAACATCCAATAGGATGGATGCTCTAGTATCTATGCCAGAGCTTACTCCAAACCTGCTTCATGTATTATACACTGATCAGCTATAACATTAAACCCAACTGCCTAATATTGTGTAGGACCCTACATTGCCGCCAAAACAGCTGTGACCCGTCAAGGCCTGGACACCACAAGACCTCTGAAGGTGTCCTGTGGTATCTGGCACCAAAAACGTTAGCAGCAGATCCTTAAAGTTCTGTAAGTTGCGAGATGGGGCCTCCATCGATCGGACTTGCTTGTCCAGTAAATCCCACAGATGCTCAATCAGATCGAGATCAGGGGAATTTGGAGGCCAAGTCAACACCTTGAACTCTTTTTCATGTTCCTCAAACCACTCCTGAACCATTTTTGCAGTGTGGCAGGGAACATTATCCTGCTGAAAGATGCCACTACTATTAGGGAAATACTGTAGCCATGAAGGGGTGTACTTGGTCTGCAACAACATTTAGGTAGGTGGTACTGTCGAAATAACATCTACATGGATGCCAGGACCCAAAGTTTCCCAGCAGAACATTGCCCAGAGCATCACATTGCCCTTGCTGGCTTGTCTTCTCATAATGCATTCTGGTGCCATCTCTTCCCCAGGTAAATGACGCAAACACACCCGGTCGTCCACATGATGTAACAGAACATCAGGCCAGGACACCTTCATCCATTGCTCCATGGTCCTGTTCTGCTGCTTACATGCCCATTGTAGGTGCTTTCGATGGTAGACAGGGGTCAGCGTGGGCACTCTGGTCGGTTTGTGGCTACACAGCTATTCACTTGCCTAATATATTATAGCCATTATGACAGATGGCCTTTTAACAAGACAGTCAATGTTATTCCCTTCACATGTCAGTGGTTTTAATATTATGACTGGTCGTTTATATCTGATATTTAATAACTGCTTCGTAGCGTCACAATTCTCAAATCAAATCTTATTTGTACACTGAAATGGACACAGTAAGTCAAGAAAATGAATAATGTATTTGCAAAATAATAATTAAATAATTTATGCTAAAGTCAATGCAATGCCCATATTGTTTGCGTCATTTGATTTATGCAGGTATTACTCGATATAAAAAAGTACCAGCTCTGAAATTCTAAACTTGTTCTGCCCTCTAGTGGAAATAGACATCATTATTAGTATTGTGGATTTCGTGCAATATTGAGTTGGCGAGAAGCTGCTCGACAGGCAAAGCGATCGTGGTAAGAAGTGCAGATTGTCACCGGAAAGCTTCCTAGGAAAACCACCTGGTCACTTCTTTACAAAAGGTGGGAAAAATCGGTCCTTGGACTTGCATAGCCCATATTGTCTCTGGTCTAGCTGCTGGACTAAAACACACTGCACATTTCAGCAGTATAGAGGAAACTAGGGACAGGCTGGAATAAAGGCAAGTAGAAAGTCAAGGATACTGAGAACAAAATGTGGCAGAGAGAAACATTTCCCCGATGCCCCTGAAAGTTAACTTAAGTAAACTCAGACCAGTAAGAGACCATTTATACACAGGAGCAGATTAAGAGTATGAAGTAACCAAGGGAAACGGCACACATGACGTCATGCAAGCTGATTGGTGGTTCACAAAATTCAGAAATGCACAGGAACAAGTTAACCAGGGATGGGGGGGGGGGGGGGACCAGGGATTGGGAGGTTATACTGTCTTAGTAAAATTTGGGGGTGAGTTTCCCTGTGGAACTTTTGTTTAATCCTCACTGGGGAGGCATTCTCGATCATTCAGGCAACAAAAGGATGAACAAAAAGAATACGGGCTCAGCCCACCCCACCCCCGGCCAAATCTGAGATACTACTTCATCAAATATGGATGCTTTTGGACCACAGGAGGGACATTTGGAGAAATCCCTCACAAACTCAAGGAGACCTTGCAAATGTTTTAATTTTTTTGGTAAAAAGTGACACATCTAAGAGTCATACAAATTTTTTGTTCATGCAAAAATAAAGAAAATAGTACATGTTTGGAAACGTTTCAATTAAAGCATAATTTAATTATGAGGGTGTTTTCCAGCAGCCATTAGCACTGTCATCTTGTGGTGAGTGGTCACAGTACATCCACCCATCCACCCGTGCAGACAAGCACACATTATGGGTATTTCAAACACACAAAACAGAGACAGTACATTCCTTCATGTAGTAGTACAATCATTGTGTTTATTCAGTTTATTGACTTACAGTTGCCTCTATAATAAGATGGTCTTATACCAAAACACAAATACAGAAGTTACAATCGTCTTGCAGTGGCCTAGTTTACTCTCATGGTTTTCTCTATCCAGTCAGTGAAATTAGATATTATTGTGTACAGACCAGGTTTCTTCAGTGTGCCACACTTTTTCCCACCGTTGGAGGTCACACCTACGGCCACGTTCTGGTAAAGGAGAGGACCACCAGAGTCACCCTAAAAGCGGACGATATGATGAGAATGTCAGCAAAGTGCCAGAAACTGCAAACACATAATCTAATTCCCCATTAACCCAGACAGCACAAAGCTTGAACGGAATGATCATTTATGGGATGATGAAGAGAGGGACCTACGTCACAAGTATCCATGCGTTTTCTGGCAGCGCATATCATATTGCTGGTGAACTTGGAGCCATAGAAATCAATTCTAAGATCTTAAGATGTCTTAGATAATTCCGGTCACCATATTGTTGTTTTTAAATAAGTAACATGCTAAATGATTGGAAGTTTCAGATATAACTTAATATAATATATATATATATATTATATAAATATATATTATTTTTATGTATAATATAAAAATTCTGACTTATCTATATGAGTGATGAAAAGTTGTCAAGATAATGCCTCCTTAGCGGCCAAGTTGTTATTAGCCTCTCGTTGGAAGTCTCCTGATCGTACCATTCCTTCTGTCTGGAAGTCCACCTTTCTTGATCTGCTTCTGCTGGAACTCTCTGCAGCCCGGATTAACAACTCGTCTGGTTCTACAATCCAGAGCTGGGTCCATGACGTGCAGCTGGTCAAAGATTGGTTGCAGGTCATGTCCTGAGGCCATATTCCTTGTTTTTTGTTTTGATTTTTACTTTCCTAATTCTAACATTTTTCAGTGGTATAAGTGTGTTATTTCTTTTATCCTCAGTTTTTAGCTCTCCATGGCTGAGTGTGCCGGTGACCTTTGTTGGTTTTCTGTTTCTTTAAATTGAACTGCTGTCTCAGGGTGTATTGGGGGTGGGGTGGGGGTGGAGTATGTTCTGTTTTGTTCCATTTTGTTCTTTGTTATAAAAATCTCTAATAAAAATTTGGTCACAAAAAAAAAAAAAAAAGTTGTCAAGATAAGAAGGAAAAATCACGAGCGGTGCCCTTGTGTCCAAGCGGTGAAAGGGCTGATATGGAGACCATTCCATTTAGCCCCCATCTGCTTTCCTTCTCTGCGTCAAAACATCTGAAGTCTGCTTGAGATTCACAAGCATTCAACAACAAAACAGATTGTGACTATGAGATATATCGGTTTGGAGTGTTATGCAGCAGGGAAGTATATTAGTTTATTTATGTATCAGAGTTATTATCTCACTGGGAAGAAGTAAATCAAAAATGGGTAGCACCCAAATGCTGCAGTCTTCTGTAGTTCCAAACAAAAAAACATCCTTTTGTTTACATCCTGTAAAATATCTAAACATATAAAAGTGACTGAGAAAGTTATTGTGAAAGGGTGCAGTGCTCTTTGTGAAATATTCTTTCACAGTGTGAGTTTCTCCAGTTACACTTTCTATGAATGCCGTATCTATATGACTCTATGAACACATTTATAACACATTATAATGCATTATAAAGCATTATACACATGGTTGTAAATATTTAGAAAAAGGCTTAGCCATGTGTATTATACATGTATATTATGCATTATGAATGTTTTATGCAGCTTTCATCTATAATGCACTATAGATACCTTCATAATGCAGTACAAAGAATCCTTAATTCTTATCCTGACTATTATAATGCATTATGAAGTTATTTGTAGTTAATTGTAGATGAGAGCTTTATTGGAGCCTATGGCACATTATAGTCAACGTTATAATGCCTTATGACTGTTAATATAAGTTGCTGCAATGTGTTATTAACTGTAATACTGATCGTTATAAAACATTAAGAAGCTATCTCTAATGCATTATAGATGAAAGCTTCAAGTAAAGCATTACCGTTTCTCCCTTAGAAGTTTAAAGAATATGATATGTTTGTATCTATAATTGTAATTGAGCCCTGGATGATGCCCACAATGCTACAATCGAAATTTCAAAGAGACTCACATGTGTATGTTACTCATCCATCCATCTTTCATAACTACTTATCCAAAACAGGCTGACACAGAGCCTTGGGTTCATCCATAGAAGCACAGGACACAAACAAGGCAAGGGCTCCCTGGACAGGATGACAGCGTGTAAATTATTCATGTTGAAATTTAATCAGACATATTTTTTTCCACAAATTAAGTACACACATTATAAGAAACTAATACACAGTACATTGAAGTACACGAGGACAATCAATCAAACATTAACAACAAAGAAAGCATTACCAAAATAATGCAATAAACACATTTTCAATTGAAGAAGGCAAAACAGCAGATGGTTCTAATTGTGATATGTTTTACATTTTTGTGTGCATTGAGTATTGTATCATCTGCTCACATTACACATTTGCCATGCACATTTTTATGTGCTTGCATTCTGTACCTGTCTCTGCGGTCTTGTGGTCTTACTAGCATCTCGACATCTTAGTTCTCTGGGATTTTGGATCTGTGGTTATCATTCTTGCCTTGCAGACCTGCACTTCTTCATGCTGACAGCCCTGGGAAGACAAAGACAAGTTCCTGAGCATGTTTCTTCAGGCAACGGGGTCTGCTGTGTCTCACACCCTTCCCTTGGTCAGGGAATGGTAATGCGTACACTAGAAATATGTGGATACATCAGCCAAGTTGTACATCCCATCTGAAGCACAGTAAACCAGATTTAAAAGGGGTCCCAGAATAGGTCCCTGATGGACACATTTCGTCTTACTAAAGGAAACAGCTCCAAATTCTAGCAACACTCAGATAACTTTGCCTATACTTTAGTACTCCTTCTTACTTCAGAATGTCCGATTCTGTTCACTGTTTGCACCTTGTCCAGAGTCACGTTATTTAATTTCTTGAGAATGTGAAAAAATGCATTATGAATGACCACACAGAAGAGTCTCAGGGTAGCATTAAAATTTCCAGAATTATTTTATATTTTCAATGAATATGGAACCTTTTTTCATAACAAACAGACCTCCCCCCTCCCCAAATTAGTTTAGTATCAAGAAATTTTAAAGATTAGTGAAAATGAAACATGATGAGATTGCAGTGGTGCTAGAAAACATGCAATTATAATAATGCAGTTAATTTCCTCTTTTAATCCTCAGTTTTTCATAGTCATGTAAACGTGAGCGTTTACGGGAATGTTTTAACTTTCTTGTGCATTTGCATGCACTATTGGTCACAGAGTGTAATAAACTGAAATAATAGCTGTGAGGTTTCACATGGTACCAGGGTATGGAATTTCAAATTTCCGAATCTCATCCTTGGAGTTTCACAGTCAGAGCCAGTGATGAAATGGTCCCTATGGATGACACTGCAGTTGTGACCCACAGGGCCAGCTTCTTTGAGCAGCTGTTTAATACTGATCCCCTGACAAGGACGTTTCACATCTCAAAGTTCCCAGTTCTTAATAGTTGATCCTACAATTAGCTGTGAACCACCCAGTCTCACTGTGATTGCACAGGTGGAGAACCAGCTCAGGGTAGGGAAGGCTGCAGGGAGTGAACTTCTCTAAGCTGGAGGTAAAGCTGTCCTCTTGATGTTGCAAGCATCCTTTGAGACAGGTGTCACCCCAGCCACCTGGAAAACAAGATTTGTTGTCCCTGTATGGAAAGGGAAAGATTATCACCTGGATTGTGGCAACTACAGGGAGATGACACTGCTCTCAGTGCCAGGCAAGGTCCTTGCTCAAGACATCCTTAAGAGGATCCTTGATTATTTGCTGGCCTGTCAGTGACCGGAGAAGTCTGGTTTTACAGCTAAGAAGTTTGCCATTGGCCACATCCTGGCACTGAGGATTCTCATGAGTGCAAATGCAAATATCTGCAGGGTTTCTTTGGAGCTTTTGTCGAATTTCACAAAGCGTTTGACTCAGTTAATTGATCTGCCCTGTGAGACATCCTGAGACGTTGCTACTGTGAGTGCTGCGCAGAGTGGAGGCAGAACCTCTGTGTTCTTCCCAGTTGACTTTGGAGTTTGTCAAGGGTGTGTTCATGCGCTCACTGTGTTCAATGTGTGTATGGACTAGGCGTTGGGTTAGGGTCGTGGGTTAGAGCTGCTGTGGGGCATCTATTGGTGAGGAAAGATGAACCAATCTTGAGTTTGATGATGGTGCTGTGATCTTTGCGGAGTCAATGGAGGCTCTTATCAGGACTCTTGAAGACTGAGCGAGGAGCCCTGAGTGCTTGGGTCTGCGAGTGTCCTGGGTCAAAACCAAGATAGCTGGCATAGCTGTCAGCAGTGTGTCTGTCTACAGAGAGAATGTCAGCTGCTTTGAGAGGTTCACTTACCTTGGCAGTGACATTCATGTCTCTAGTGACTCTTCCTATGAATCCAGTAGTGAAATTGAGAGAGCGTGGGGATTCATGAGGTCACTGGAAAGGGGTGTGTGGCCCTCCTGATGTCTATGTAAGAGGATGAAGGTCCAAGTTTTTAGAGTGCAGGTTCTCCCTGGCTCGCTGTATGCCAATGAGACATGGACGCTATCCCGTGAGCTGAAATGAAGAATAAGAATCTTTATTGTTATTGTCATTTGACAACGAAATTGAGAAAATGCAGGCGACTCATTGTGATGCATGAATGATAAAAGAATATATTACAAAATATACAAAATTGCACTGACTACAATTACACTGACTATACAAATTTCACTGGATATACAAATTGCATTTATGAAATATAAAAATTAACAGTTCTGTTTTGAGTTAAGGCCATGATTGCTTTCGGATAAAATCTCTTGCCTGATGACAAAAGCTGAAAGAGAAAGTGACCGGGATGTGATGACACATGTAAAGTGTCCATAGCTTTATTAAGGCATCGGCAGGTGTAGATTTGTTCCAGGGTGGGGAGAGGGCAGCCAGTTGTTTTCTCTGCTGCCCTGATGACCCTGTGGAGAGCTTTAGCATCTGAGGAAGTGCAGCTGCCGTACCACACGCAGAGTCCGTACATAAGTACGCTCTCAGTGGTACAGTGGTGAAAGGCAAGGGGCAGATTTCTGGGGAGACGGTTCTTTCTGAGAATTCTCCGAAAATACAGTCTCTGTTGTGCCTTTTTCAGCAGGTCCTTGGTGTTCGCACTCCAGGTCAGGTCATTCTCCAATTCAGTTCCCAGGAACCTGAACACCGGACCCTCGCGATGGTGAGTGGATGAATGTCAGTTTTATTTTTTTCTAAAATCAATAACCAGCTCCTTTGTTTTTGTGGTGTTGAGGAGCATGTTGTTGACTCCACCTCGTCCCTATGTGCCAGCTCACTCTCCTTGCCCGAGATGAGTCCGATTACCATCGTATCGGTAGACTGAGCTCCTTTGGTACTGTAACTCTTTTTCTTGGGTATGGCTGGTTTGACTTTGTGTTGAACGAGCAGATGCTCAATGAGTCCCAAATCAGGCACTTGTCTGCGGCAGATAGATGGCCCTTCTGGGTGGGACTGAATCACATGTTAGCCTGGGGGGTTGCCAACCAGGATCCTGAGTTATTTCATTGTGCTGTATCAGTGCATGCTCCCCAGATGCAGTGGCGATGGTAATAAACTGAAAATCAGAGGCATCTAGTGGCTGATAGAGCGCACTACATGAGTTATTTTCTAAAAAAGAGGATTAGTTTGTTTTTATAGTCCCTGAATGGACTGTAAAACACAGTTCATACTCTGCTTTTCATGAAATTGAATTTCATTATGACTATTAAATGTCATAGCAATTAAACAAAATGCACAGTGGTTTACTATATTGGAACCTCAACATAACAGGTTAAATAAGTAATAAAACTATATAAATCTTTACGTTGATATAGAATGAGCACATTTCCTAGACAGAAATACTCAAGGAATAATAACATAATTCAGGTTAATTTGCTGTGTCCGTGGTCAAACTGCAGTGGCTTTTTTGTATTCCATGCAAATAATAAAAGTGCTTTTCTGCAAAGTAAAGATATGTAGATGAAATAAATCATCCATCCATCCATCCATTTTCCAAACCGCTTATCCTACTGGGTCGTGGGGGGTCCGGAGCCTATCCCGGAAGCAATGGGCACGAGGCAGGGAACAACCCTGGATGGGAAGCCAGCCCATCGTAGGGCACACTCACACACCATTCAATCTCACATGCACATCTATGGGCAATTTAACAAGTCCAATTAGCCTCAGCATGTTTTTAGACTGTGGGGGGAACCCGGAGTACCTGGAGGAAACCCCATGACGACATGGGGAGAACATGCAAACTCCACACACATGTAACCCAGGCGGAGACACGAACCCGGGTTCCAGAGGTGGAGGCAACAGTGCTAACCACTGCACCACCATGCCGCCCCCTGAAATAAATCAGACAGTTTGTTTTTCAAACAAATCTTTTTAAATATTCAAAGTTGTCATTGTGCCTAATAACGTCGAAGGGAATTGTAATTAACAGTCTTTATGACAACAATGGAATATTCATCTGAAGGTCATTAGTGAGTGTTTTGTTTGACTAGGTATATTTTATCTGACATTTCTATCCCCAAGATATATTGTGAATTTGTAAATATGGTATTTCTGCAATAATATTTTGAAAAGCAAAAAAGCAACGAAAGAAGATGGAAATGCAATATAAAGCTAAAACGAACCGCTGTGCTTTGTTCTAAAAGATTTAAAGCTGTTTCACTCACATTGTTTTCTGTTTCTGTTTTGTTTCTAATAGTATTTGGGATTGTGCAGTGACATCAAACTGTAATGTTTTGTTTGTTTTCATATTCGATACATTTGTCATTTACAGTGCATCTGGAGCATATGCACTGACATCCATACAGCTCATGAGGGATATAGTATCAGTGTATAGTTAGAGGCACACAGACAGGGTCAAGAGGTCACACACTGTTCAAAAAAGGATTAGTGTGGCTAAAATGCCTGATCTTAACAAATGGTGTGATTCTTGGTGCCATATGTGGTTTTAGCATTTTAGAAGCAGCCACCATCCTGATATTTTCTCACGCCGCCATGTCTCATGTTTACAGAGAATGGTGTTATAAAGGATACACGTTGAGTCAGTGGCTTTTCTGCGGCCAAAAAGCCTTTTTAATGAAAAAGGTCAGAGGAGAATGACCGGATAATTGTAGCTAATAGGAAGGCCATGGGAGCAGCTCAGTATACAGTGGCGTGCAGAAAGGCTAGAACTAAGCAATGTTAGATAACGTAATCGTGATGCATAACTGCCAGACCTAACAGTGCCTGAAAATGCTATCAGTGGCTGAAACAAACATTTGGCTAGCGGGATCCCTGTGTACGTAAGTGCCAAGCCCGTAATCAGATAGAGATAGCGTTAGAGCTACAGTTAGGGTTATATTATGGTTTCAGTTAGGGTTAGATATGTTATACGAAATATATCTTCGGTATAGATAGATCGCTCTGGTGTTGCCAGTGAAGGGTAGCTGGTCATCTATCATTGCCCCTAGCAAACGTTGATGAATATACTGATCATACAAGGTGGACAGTGACGTCATACTGCATGATAGGGTTGGCAGGGAAGAAACTGGGTCTTCAAAAGGTTCAGTTGGAGGTGCAATCCCTCATTCCGGCTGTAATGTCAGCAAGGCATGTGGAAATCCGAGCTTAAACTGTGGTGTAGTCTGGAGGGAAGGTCAGGTTGAGCTCTATATTATCTGTTTAGTGGTGATAAGAGAAGCCATGAGACTAGATGATCAGGCGTCTAGAGGCGGTGGTCAGAGAGAAGAGGAGGGGGCCAAGAACTGAACCTTGAGGTACATCAGTTCTTACCTGATGTGGCTTAGACACCTGAAAAAAACCAGGAATGATCTACCTAAGATGTAAACACTCTCAGAGCAGAACGTTTTTCCCTGTAAACATTTTAATTATGTACATGTATGGCTAATAATGACTTAAAGCCTTTTCGGTTTGAATCTGCCCCCAATGTTTTTCGTATATGTGTGAACATACCTCACTATCCAAAGAAGTGAATTCTTGTGAATTCTTTAACTGTGTAAATGTCTCTCTTATGTGTATGTGTGTGTGTGTGTGTGTGTGTGTGTGTTTGTGTGTGTGTGTGTGTTGAAAGACCTAAGAGATTATGTTCCCTGTCAGCCATTAGGAGGAGTGTCGTTAATTAAACTTACTGTCCTATCAGAGACAGGCATGTGAAAAATGGACAGACAGGAAAAAATACTGAGGAATCAGATAAGAGTAAATTAATGCACATTCTTGGTTGTTTGTTTTTGCTTCCCACCCACAGCAGCTCTAAACCACTCTGCAAAGGCTCAGATCGTAAAGACAGATCACTTATTGAATGTCTTTTCACTTTTAGGATGTGTTAGTTACACTTTAAATGACTGTACTTGAGTGTTCCATGTGAAAATACACGTTTTGAAATTTTGCCTTATTGCAATGGCAAAGAAATGTTTTTTAGATTGCTTTTTGGGTTTTAGAGAATGAAAATTTGATAAATGTAAGGAAATGGGATCAAGGCCACTAGAAGCCAGAGCATACGGTGCATGTTTATGGGAGTGAGGCTTCTGAGCTTATTTTGTGATTTTGAGTCCATCCATCCATCCATCCATCCATCCATCCATCCATCCATCCATCCATCCATCCATCCATCCATCCATTATCTTCCGCTGAATGCTAGGTCGGGTCACAGGGGCAGCAGTCTCAGCAGGGAAACCCAAACTTCCCTCTCCCCGGCCACTTCATCTAGTTCCTCCGGGGGAATTCCGAGGTGTTCCCAGGGCAGCCGAGAGACATAGTCCCTCCAGCATGTCCTGGGTCTTCCCCGGGGCCTTCTCCCAGTGGGACATGCCTGGAACACCTCACCAGGGAGGCGTCCAGGAGGCATCCTAATCAGATACCCTAGCCACCTCATCTGGCTCCTCTCAATGCGGAGGAGCAGCGACTCTACGCTGAGTCCCTCCCGAATGACTGAGCTCCTCACCCTATCTCCAAGGGAGAGCCCAGCCACCCTGCGGAGAAAACTCATTTTGGCCGCTTGCACTCGCGATCTCGTTCTTTCGGTCACTACCCATAGCTCATGACCATAGGTGAGGGTAGGAACGTAGATCGACTGGTAAATCGAGAGCTTTGCCTTTTGGCTCAGCTCTTTCTTCACCATGACAGACCGATGCAGTGCTCGCATCACTGCTGATGCCGCACCGATCCGCCTGTCGATCTCCTGCTCCATCCTTCCCTCACTCGTGAACAAGACCCCGACATACTTAAACTCCTCCACTTGGGGAAGGATCCCCTCCTCGACCCGGAGTTATGCAGTTCTGCATGGTAGCAAAGGGCTACCGTTCCCAGACTCTGTAACGATGGGCAACTTTATGCGAGGTGCAATTGTACCCCCTATTCATCAGATGAAAATGCCATTTGACAATATTAAGTTCAATAAAATTAAACTATATTGTAAAGTTATATTGATAATTTGGCTTGTGTTAGTTATATCGATGCGTAATAATAATTTACTGTAAATCTATTATTATGTCTTTTTAATTTATATAATTTCTTTTTTACAAATTTATTTATCTGGATTATTGACTGGTTGGGCTCTCTCACCTTGCATCTCCTGAGGGAAAAGCCTGGAGTCACTGATGTCTATGCCTACAATCAGAAGGTCGCTGGTTCAAATTCCATTACCAGGACAATGATGTCACCAACGGGCCCTGCTTGCTCAGTTGCATGTCACTTTGGAAAAAGCTGATGAATTAATTTATTTATTGAATAAGAATCACCTATACTGTAATGTTCTAAACATCCATCCATTTTCTGTAACCACAGATTATATTCAGGGGCATGTGGGGTCCAGAGCCTATGGGCATAAGGCAGGGAACAACCTGGGATGGGCAGTACAGATATTTTATGGGTTCCACTGAAATATGCCTGATCCATAATGAAAATGCAATAGTTATTTTTTCTCTCTCTCATTCTCCATCGGATGACTCTAACTGCCAAAATCCAAATGTAAAGGTGAAACAAATGTCTGCCAGCCAGCAAAGGAAACACATGTTGAGTTTCAGTTGCCAGGTTACTCAAATTTGCATCCTCATTATGACAGCCTACAAATTGAATTACAATTCATTACATTCAGGAATAGCTCAATGTGATTAATTTATAAGTATAAAGTCCGCAGAAGCCATTTTGATTACTAGTTACATGCACATCACATGTAGAGTACTCTCCAGCTGGAAACAAAATAGCCTTCTTAGCATTACATTTCCCAGACCTCTTTTTCCTGGACTTCTACAAACAGTAGAGATTCAAACAACAAAGCACTTAATAAAACCAAACATACTGTAGTGTTTGCACGGGTCATTTTATTCATGGAGATAACAGCTCTGTTAAAATGGAAGTTTGGACTTTTGACAGCCAGAGAAAACAGACAGGGAAGCTGGCAATTTATACAACACTCACTTTTTGGGTAGATGCTTATGGAAACACATGCATTCTACTTTAAAAACATCACACAGTTACAACACTTATTATTTACTGTCCCTCTTCAGAACCACAGCCTTTCGTTGCCCAGGTAGCCATTATAGAGGAAGGGGGGGGGATCTTACTCAGTCCACTCAAGTGATTGTCCAGCTTCGGCGGCTACCCCTTCTGACGCATTGGGCAGTGCTCCCAAACTGGGTCTTCGATGCCAAACCCCGACTTATCTAGCTCTGATTTAAAGGAACCCAGGGTTTTAGGTTGCGCTACACTAGTAGGAAGACTATTCCATACTCTAACTACACGCTGTCTAAAGAAGTTCTTCCTCAAATTTGTTTTAAAATGTTCTCCCGCTTAAGGTGCAGGTGAGCTTGCAGGTTTTTAAGCGCTCTGTCATATTCAGCAGTGTTGGCGAGCAGATCTAGGTAGATGATGCACTATAAGAGACGTGGGGAAGCACTTGCTCCGTTAACCATGTGAAAGTGGCCGGGATGTTGCAGAGCCCAAAAGGCATGACCCGGAACTGCCATAGACCATGACTCATGGCAAATGTGGTCTTGACTGGACATCAGGGGCCACGTTTACCTGCTAAAAGCTGCTTTGGTGGTCTACTCCATGTTGGCCCTGTGATGTAACCCAGTGCCTCATCAATCTGAGGCAGCAGGTACGAGGCCTTCCAGGTCATAGTTTTCACCCATCCATCTGCTTAAGCTGGACTGCCAGGGCAGCCCGCAGAATGTCAGAAGCTTCACAATTCCTGCTGCTGCCATTTTCTGGATCTTTGGCTCTAGATGCCTGAAGCTTCGCAAGAACTCACCAGGGAGGTGATGGAAGGGTTAGGCATCTCCAATATCGAACCAATGATGGACGAGTATGGTTGGTGTGGATTTGTCATCTTGGGCTGGGAAGATGTACTGATGTCAGTCTAGCAGCCACCTCAGCTGGTGCCGTTCCTGCCTGTACCATCTCCAGGGAAGGCTTGGCATTGGATGCCATCCTTTATAGAGTCCTCTTGCCAGTGGAGAGAAGATAATTTCTGCTCTCTCCAGTTCCACCAAAACATTGGCTAACTCGGATGATGCTTGCAGCAGGCCATTCTGCCGCAGCCCTCAGGTACCAGAGCCTTGATAAAGGCATGGAGAACCAGGTCCTCCTGCATGGTGCTGCGGAAGCGTGGGCAGCCTGCCGTGCATAAACACAGGGGTCTGCTCTGAGTCTCACCCTCTACCCCTTACAGTCTCTTCTGCAAGCTGCTGAAAGGACTGCTGTTCTAGGGGCATAACCAGAGCAGCTTAGTCCTGCTTCTCACCTGGGGAAAGGCTGAGGAGGGTTTGAAGTGCCTTCCCTTCCAGGACCAGTGGCAGGTGCACGCTGTCTTTTTAGCTCCCCAGCCGCTGTGCCATGCAGCAAGGCACACTTGAAAGAGGTACAGGTCCAAGGACTCCTTTATGTTATGGTGGAGAAGCTTTGTGGTGGTCTTTCAAAAATCGGCACTTACAATTTCAGTGGTGCACCTTTCTGTGGGGCCACCATGCCCTCTGCAGTCCGGTACTGGTAGTTCAGCAGGGGAACTGCCCTAGATGCATGGAGTTGTGCAGGAAAGGCACAATTCTTGGCTCCAAGAGTTCCCTGCTGGTCTGCGGCTTCAAATATCCAGGGGCATCGTTATATATCGTCTACAGTACAATACAGTACATAACATCTCTTCTCCAACTTCACATTGCCGGCTATGTTTAGGACCCAGGGAAACGGGACGTGCTAAATCAGTTGCTGTAAGACTTCTAAAGACCTAAAACTAGTAAAAAATCTTCAAAGGAGAATGAAGGAATATATTGATACTAATTTTTAGAAGGGAAGCCTTTAGCTTTTTAGAAGCGGGCAATTTATAAAGCTTATGAAACTAAATTTATGAATTTAACAAAACTTGATCATGTGAAAAAGAAAACCATTCTTTAAATAGCCAATACAGTAATGTTATTCTAAACACATTTGGCAAAACAGACTAATAATAGGAGCTTCTCATGTTACCACAGGATGTCTGAAATATCCTTTGAAAAATGATCCAAATTACGCCGAAATAACTCAAAGCATTATAATGATAATAACAATCATTATATCATCACAATCATTACATTATATATATATATATATATATATATATATATATATATATATATATATATATATATATATATATATATATATATATATATATATATATATATATATATATATATATATAGACTTAAAGGATGTGTTTAGTAATTTCAGCAGCTATATGAATGGAAGGTTTATACCTCTCTATTTTTTTTTCATTCAAAAAGAACAACTGAGATTATACTTTATCCTAAACCCAAACCATACTTGCATATTCGTGTACGGAACCGATAAGTCAGATATTACGCTGACGTTGATGCTCCTAGTAACGTATTATAATTCCTGTTAATGGGAGTTGCCTTTCAGATCACCCCGCGGGATGTATCGAACTCTACTCGACCACATATCATATACTGTATCATATAGCATTTACATTTTGCTGCCTTTTCTGACAAAATGCATTGTCTACTGGGCCACTGCTTTCCCAGTATCTGTGGTTGCTGGTCTCACCTTTGCGATTGGTCTTCATTACGCTTTCGTGTTCTTATTGCAGTTCGGCTTTATGGCCACAAGGGGTCTCTCTCGACCTTTGGGAAAACAAAGCCTGCATCCGAAAGCTTTAGAATGTCGTCATAGTCCATCTTCCGTTTCAGCCCGCCGCTGATGACCGTCATCTCTGACATCTCCCTACATGTCTGATTTTGTATTGCATGCAATAGACGTTGTATTGTATCATCTTGAAACTCCGTTCAGGTTGTATTTTTCATTTCCCTAGTACTGTATGTTTATTATAAGTGTTTATGTCAATTTGCTGTTGACTGTTCAATGTAAATCATGTTATATCATTAGACAAATTACTGCCTCAGCCATTTTTTCGATTGTCATTTGTCTTCAAATTTCAAAAGTGTGCACATTACACTGTTTAAAATATGTCATCAGAAGGGTAGATATTCATTAATCAATGAGTTGCTAATGTCATTCACATATTTTTTTCAGGTGCATTGTTAGTATTTTCTGAACCACACAAGCAAAAAAAGTGTTTTCCACTGCAAATATAGATCTTACATATAGATTATTTGTGTAGGTTTGCCATTTTTATTGATTTAATTGGCTCTATATTGTCGCAGAATTGAATTGAAAATGAACAGCTGTTGGTGTATTGCTTTCCAGTGTGGGAAGTACCTCATTCCTGCTGCCTCGCCCGTTTCAGAAATCATAACTGGCATCCAGTGGTAGAGTGTTACTATCACTGGTGATTGCTTTCTCTGCCCCTCACGATCAGTAATCAGTTGAGACTATTTGCCGCTAAGTGCGAATACATGAAGACAGGCGCATGCAGACTGTGGCTCCACCTCATATCACTCGCCGGTCACGTCTTGAACCCGTGGCGAACCCTTAATGACAGGTCTGTCCTGTGATTACGGAGCTCCCCCCCCTCGCCCCCACCCGGGGTGACAGGCACTGAGAATATCCCGATGTGTCACCGTGTCTCTCACCACCGCTGTGTGTCATCTTCTCGGCGCTTTCTAACACAGATTGCGTCTGGCTTCCGTGGCATGTTTCATTGAACAGTAGTGACTGAGCCATATTAAGAAAGAACATTCCTATAAAGGACTGGCATCCCCACCGACGGGTACCTCAGCTTCATGCCCCCTGTTGCCTGGGATAGGCTCCCAATAAAACATCAATTTACAATTCGCAAATAGTTAATGATTACTTGTTTATTTTTGTTGCATCCGATTAACATGTCTGTAGTCATATGGAGATACCAACATTCCATTTTCCCTGAACTGAATTGCTCTCAGATTGAACCCTTACTTTGAATCACACAATAAATATACCAGTGAAGTTTGTCAGTGGGTGCAGGAAATCTGAAAGAATACAGGCATGCAGTGTGTTCCTTTGAAGACATGCACTTCTGAATCCAGTTAGCTTCACAAATGTGGAACTGCATATCTTTATGCATTAATAGAAAGTAGCTTTAGCTTGCTATGAAATCCCTTTCATTCTCCAATACTGCCATCACAGAGGCTCTGGAAACTGTCCCAGACAAAGTCTCTTAGCAATTTAATATTACCAGCTGCTGCTGAAGTTAAATGGGGTTTTGCATCCTTTAACTGTAGGCTTTTTTCCCCTGTCTCTGACCTTAATGTGTGCATATAGTGATGCAATATTCTGTGAGTGGGATGTAGAGGGTGAGACTGTGCTTCTGTGTTTGAAACTCATGCTGATTTTTGAAGAATGTTATCCGATTGTCACGTGTGGCCTCTGCAGTACAATACATCTGTCCCAACACGTGGTTCGTTTAATAAACTACATCTGATAGGAAGTCTTGTAAAGCAGAGGTGGCACCATTTGGTAGCTATGTTTCACACTTTTCCTGGCCTTGATGGCACATGTGCTTGACCAGAGTGGCCCTTAATGTGTTAAGTACTAATGTGTTGTTCTTGTGGACTCTTGGGTGCACTAGAATACCTGCACATCCAGGAAATAACCAAGAAGAGCATTAACCCAGGAAATTCACTACTGACCTCAGACAGTGCACTATAAACCTCTGATCTCAGTATAGCAGACGTAAGGAATGGGATCTGTTGGCTGTTTATCAAGGCAGTCAATAGTGCTGTCAGCTTCTTCTGGTTTGAAGACCTGGATGCTGAAGTAGTGAACAGTATGCAGGTCACTATGGTGACAAATCAAGTTCCTCGGTTATTTATGCTGAACTACAGTAGAATTTAGCATCAGAATAAACGTTATCATCATGTGGCAAGTGCTGTGATATTATGGCACTGTGACACAGCCATCATTTAATTTTATTTATATGTCAGCCTGTTCAGTTCACTTTGCATCTAAGCCTGTCTGCTAAGGACGGCCTGAATGATGTTCCATTGACAGCACAATGTGCAGAAAAAAAAGTCAATGAATTTGGGTGAATTTTTGCCAGTGAAAAAGTGCTACCTATGTCACGATTCTTGACAGGAAATACTTTGATTGTTTATCGCTTGCCAGAAACCCGAATATTAATTTGTCGGCTGCAGTGATTGATTTGACAAGTGATAATGGCAACTGCCACAAATTCTTAGCTGAAAAGTTTTACTTAAAAATTTCATTTTTGATTGCACATGCACTGAATAGAAGGGGAAGTAATGCAGGAAAAAAATTCAGCAGGGTTACAGGTACTGTAATTGGAATCTGGCCAACCAGTATTGCTTACAGACGATTAGCAATGGAGCCTCATTCTTGAACTGCTCCCTCCCCCAGTAATAAATATAACATTAATACCAACTAAGGAATGTTTTATAGAATGATTTGCTCATCTCTTACTCCAACTTGCTCTCCAATGAGAGCCACAAACACAGGTGAGGGTGAAGACTGGGTTTGCTGCCATTAATTAATTCCTGACCTGCAGAGTCACATTCCACCAGCGGCTACATTTGTGTACAAGTTGCTGTTCAATGGTTCAAAGGTTTTACTGTCGTGACTGTTCCCTGACTGAGCAATGGAATTCTTGGCTTTCTAAAATGTTCACAACATCACAGATAAATAAATAAATAAAAGTGATGATGTTATAAATATCACTGGTAAATATAGCCGTGTGCCGACAGTGTTTAACAGTCTGATGAGATGGGGGTAGAAGCTTCTAGATTAGAACCTGTGATGTTGGCTGCCAGACTTAAGAAGGGTAAAAAGTCTGTGGCTGGCTTGTTCAGGGTCTTGGTGGTTCTGTGGACTTTCAGCACAGATTTCTCTGTGTAAGTGTCCTCTATAGCTGAGGTTCTGTTCCCAGTGTGGTCCACATTTATCACCCTCTGTAGGGCCTTGTGCGTATTGATGGTACAGCTGCTGTGCCAGTAGGCCATGCAGCCAGTCAGCTGGTGAGGATCTTGGGGACTATGCTAAATGTCTTAGGTCCCCTGAAGAAGAACAGGTGCTCACATGGTTTTTTTGTCACAATCTTACTGTCTAGTGTCATGTCAAGTGATGTGCACAGTGAGGAGCCTGAAACTCCTGAAAAAAGTGTCTTTGATATGATTCAGTGCCCGTCGTCCCCTGTCATCTCCTTAGCTTAGCTGACATCGATGCTGAGGATGGTGTCTTCGCTCTCATCTCCGCCCTGAAGACCATATGCTTTGTAATGTGTTAACCTAGGTTAACCAGCGATTCATTAGTTAGCTATGCTAAGTTGTATGGTGTGTTCTGTCATCTATGAATGTCAAAGCATCCCAACCCAACTTTTCCCCAAATTACTTTAATGCTTTAAATTAGGAATAACAACACAAACAGAGCAGCTCGCACGCTCTCCCCGTGTTCACGTGTGTTTCCGACGGGGGCTCCAGTTTCCTCCCACGGTCCAAAATCATGAGGGATAGGTTGATTGGTGAATCTAAATTGGCCCTGGGGTGTGTTGGCGACTGCCCCGGGTTGGTTACCTTCTGCGCCTGAAATATCTAGCTCGGGTTCAAACATAGGCAATTAGGCTAACTGCTCATAGAGTATTACTGTATGTGTGCATGGGAACACTCTATCTCTCTCTCCATTTTTGCACTAATATCACTTACCCTTACTGTGTGTGTCTATCTGCTTTTGGAGAAGTGTCCCAGATAATGTAATGATCTGTAGGTTGTGTCTGAACTGCCATAGTTTTGAAATATGTAAATAAGCGGGTTTGGCAGTTGGCGATATATTTCTGTTCATTTTCAGAGAAGACACCCTCCTGATTTAAAACCTCAGTCAACATTTCATACTGCATTATATGCTTAAGTATTGTCTGATTTTTAATATTATACAGACATGGAGTGTCTGGCCCTTAACTGCTAAATGATCAGTCCTCACTGTTCCTGGAGTCGGCCAATGGGAAGCATTAGGGAGTGCAATCGACATCTTTAGTAGTGGGCCAGAATCTGATTGGTCATACTGCACACAGATAGGAGCAGTGGGAAGCGAGATCTGGAATTTTGAAAGCTTTATTTAATGGGAGGGCTCTGTGGAGGGTGTTACTCCGGAGACTCAATGGGAGTCTCTGGAATGATTCAAAGTGAAGCACAGGCTGGCCTCTCGATCTCGTATCTCCCATCGGCTCCACCCTTCAGTCTTTAGTTACGTAATACTTGTATATTTCTTCAAAAGGAGGTAGAGTGTTCAGGTCCAGAAAATAAAAATCCAGACCAAGATTTTGCTTCAACCAAATTTTTACTTTCTTACTTTCTTGGGGGTTTCTTATGAATGACTGGTGCAAAATAATGCTAAAATTAAACTATAGTTTGAAATAGAAAGCACTTGAAGACTTTACAAAACCCCTAGAATTTCAATTTCTATTCATTTTTATATAGCGCCTTTCACAACCGAGTTGTCCCAAGGCGCTTCACATGGATGTGTTGTGATACAACATCATCATGACAGAATAATACAAAAATAGGGAAAAGGAAAGACAAGGAAATAAAAAAAAGAAAAAAGCCAAATGATAATGGAGGAGAGGAACCAAAAACTGTCAAGTGGGGAGAAAAACGGTCAATTGGTCCCCACTAGTGCTGAAAACAAACTTTGTCTTTCGCATCCACTCTGCTCATCTGATTTTTGGTAGAATTCTCTGCTGTACTCTAATATTTAAGCAGGATGTGTCAGGATCAGACCCTGCCTGGCCAGCAGGTGTCACTGGTCACCCCTTTCCTAGTGTTTGAGTCCTTCCTGATTATGACCCTCACCAATATCTTGTTGTTCTCAGCCCTAGTGTTTGATTGTAATTGGCCCATACCTGTCCCTCATCATACCTTCGTTATCAGGTATATATATATATATACCCTCCCTTAGCATTGTTCCCAAGTCAGTTACTGTGTGCTTGCTGCTGTTCTGCTATGGTTGTTCCTGCGTTGCTCCCTGACTTAGTTTTTGTGATCTACCTGCATTGTTTTGACCCCTTGTGGTTATTTTTGTTTCTCGTGTTTTTTTGAGTTTCATGAAGCCCCTTGTTTTTTTAGAGCCACAACATGAATGATCTCTTCCTTCACCCTGCCTGTCCGTTACTTAAAGATTTAAGAAGATTTCTTTTATTGTCATTTTATCATGCACTCTCATACAGTCAAGAATGAAATACTGTTCCACAGACCAAGTGTAAATAAATAAATAGACAAAGAACCTTTTATGAATAAAAACACTAAATTAGAGCAGGGATGGGTGATTTTATCCAGAAAACGTTTTGTGTATTAGAGTCTTTGCTGCGATTACCTAATTAGACTACTAATTAGAGGACTGATTGGCTGAAGAGTCCTCACACCTGGTTTGAACAGCTGACCTAAAGGTTACCCCAAAAACCTGCATACCCTTTGCAGATACGACTGCCCAGCCCCAGGTTAGATAGTATCACTCCTGTGCTTTTGATCTGTGAAGCGTTTCATAGTCGCCTGAGCCCTGTATGCTAAATAAGGAATTACTTCAAACATACGGACCAGTAGCACAGGTCACTGTTAAGCAACTTGTGCCGAATTTAAACAGATTGATTGTTTTTATGTTTTCACTGCAGAATGGAACAAACGGCACCTCCTGCTGATGCTGCCAAAAGGTGTTTTGTTGAGAAAATGTTTTCTTTTTAATTATGCTGTTTGGATTCAGAGTGCGGTATGTGTGCATTTGTGTGTCTGTGACAGAGAAAAGCTTTTCGTTATTTAATAAAACTATGCTGATATACATAAGCATCTTTAGGACACACATTAATTGTGTCATTTTGTTTCCCCAGTTTTGCAGGAATTCTCAGAACATTAGACAGCATTTATCAGTAACGGAGTTATTATGACAGGTTTCACGGAAGAAGTGAGTGTACCCCAAACAGATTGTGCGTCACAGATCGCAGCGAAATGAGACCACCCGAGAGCTCTGAGAATGAATTAACTCCGAAACCTTTCTCATGCATAGCTAGACCACATTGGATATGTTTGGTAGTTTCATTTGAGAGTCGGCAAATGGAAGTTGAACAAAACTGAAACGGGCTGAATAATGGGAGGCTGCCTTGTCTTTCGTTCGGGTGAACTGCTTTGTGACTAAACGCCTGACCTGTATGCTTTACGGTGCTATGCGAGTGAAAGCTGGCATTTTACGGATTAGAGCATGTGACTCCAACAGCGGCGTCTAAAGACAAGTATCCCATCCTCTTCTTGAGTCTTTTCTCTCTCTCTCTCTCTCTCTCTCTTTCTCTCTCTCTCTCCCGTTTTGAACAGTTAAAGACTGAAGTGATGCGATCAAACACACATCAATGCGGCTGAAAGAAATGCCCCAACCCCCGCTCCCCCCCCCCACATCTGCCGCTGTTTCAGACTTCTGATGACATAAAGACTGATGTTCGAGCGAAACGCAGGATGTGGTTGCCATGGCGACGGAAGACTGAAGCGTAACCGTGTGTTGGTGTGATGTTGAAGCTCCTGACAGACTTGAATATGCAGTATGATGAAATAATGCTCCCTCCATCGCTATGGGCAGTGATGAGGATGATAATAATAATAATAATAATAATAATAATAGGCACAAACTGTGAAAATGTCTCATTTTAAAATATTCTTTATAAATGATTTTGTTTACATATATGTTTACATGGGCCTATATATTTTATTCTTGAAAGCAATCAATTGACAGGCATTGAATGGAGGTTTAAAAAGCACACGTTTATAGTGTTGCAATTTGTCTCTTCATGTGTCACCCTAATGTGGGGTGCGACGTTTCTTTAAGCCACATTAATGTATGTCTGATTGTGTCACATCAGCCTTTAACTGAGAGGAACAAAGGCTCAACGGAGGCTCTCTTTTAGAGAATGGATCGCAGATTGTTATTATTCGTTATATAAAAAAAAGCCCTTTCCTTTTTATGGAATATTGTAGTTAGTCGTCTTTTTTTTTTTTAAGAGCTGGGTAGTTTTCGAAAGCGATTCAAGTCAAATGTCTCACACACATGAAATAGTAGATGGTGTCTTGAGAGGTCAGTGCCTCAACACTGTTAACCTTAACATCGTTTTCTATTTTAGCAAACATTTTGAAAGGCTGCTTTGAAATAGCATAGATTACAGGTTTGTTAATGTGTGGAATAGACGGTTATGAATATTCTCAAAGGTAATCTTACTGCACTGCCTATACTGCCTGTGCGTTCCTGAAATGGCGAGATCTTAGCATAGCCTCACTGATGCCTCAAAGAGCCCAGCTGAGATCAGGGGTAGGCATTCATATAAATAAGGGAAAGCCTGCTTAAATATTTAAAGTAATAAAAGGCTGCCCAGCACTTTGAAATTAATTGTCAGTACAATAGTCAGTGACATCATGCTGGAATTAATGTAATTTTAATGATCACTCCTGTGGCAGCCCTTCCTTGAGGCATAGATGTGTTTTTTTGTTATATTGCTGTTTTGCATGTTTTAAGGATTCGTGGAGCTTCGATGATCCAGTACAGCTGCCTTTCTGTGCCGTTCTGGTGCCACAAATTACGCTCCGAAGTCTGGCCGATAACCCAGAATGCAGTGGGGTGATGAGATGATTTTTTTTTTGGCCTGTCGGCTCTTGTAAGAGTTTGCGAGATTATTTGTATTTCTCTTTTTCGCACAGCTTTGAGAGACATGAAACCAGTGTGTGAAAATGGACAGTACGCCCACCCAGCAAAGGCCTTGGCTGAAAGGCCAGCAGCTCCTCTGGGTTCCTCAGTTCTGTTTGCCTGGTTTCTATAGCTCTGCTGTCTGCATGTTTTGGCGCTTGGGTTGTCAAGGCATTGTCCCTGTGTAGGGATCTGCTGGTAAAGCATGCCAGTTTGCAGGTCATATAGCACCACACTGGGAGCCCTTAGGGTTTGCATGCCCATCGCACCCTGGGTTTGGGTTCGTGTCTCAGCTTGTGTTGCTGTGTAGCACTGCCTGACACGGGCAGTGTGTTGGACGCCTATATTCTCTTGGGGTCTTATGTCGTACCCAGGATTATTTGGTCTGAATGGCTGCAGGCAGGCTCAGGTAAATGTTCTTGATGTGTTACTGTGGCTTAAGAGAATATATTTCCCAAATCCTCAAAAAAGAAACTGCATTTGATATTTAAAAATATATATTTTGCCTAATTAAAAAAAATATATAATTGTTCAGGGCAAGAGTTATGCAATGGCCTCCTTGGTCGCCCATAGTAACTGGATGAAAAACAAATACATTGTTAGTTATTTAGGTTGCTCCTTGTAAATTAATGGGCATATTTTGTTATTCCTAATGGTTTTCAGCCTTTTTCATTTGAAGATATCAGAAGCTTTCAGAATGACGCAAAAAATGAAGGATTCACACTTGGTTTCACACTTGATGAAAAACGTTTTTCAAAAACTGACGTCGCAAGATCATTTAGAAGTCGCAGTTATATAATGACCTGCACCGTTATTCTCATCAGCCGAAACGATGCTGCGTCCAATACAGCTCAGAAATTGCATGTTTTCTCAACACAGATCGGGAGTTAATCTCTGAGTACTGTGACGGAGAAGGAGATGAAAAGAGAGCAGCCTTTGATAATAATATTCATGAGGAGGGAGTGTCGTGCTCGGGGGGTGGGTGGCTATTTTTGCCCATTTACTGGTGAAGTGGCCCCTTTAAAGCTGTCCCAGTTCCTCCGCTGCTGTCCTGAAAGTCTGAGCCAGGAAGACGACAGCCTGACTATGAGCAGTTCACACACACACACACACACACACATGCACACTCATGCACACACACACACACACACACACACACACACACACACGCACACACACAGGACTGGCTTGAGAAACACTCATTTAGGGTGTATCAAAGAGCCCCCCCCTCCCAAAATGCCTGTGTACTGTATAGCTACAGCCATCTGATTGCAATGCTTACCGATCCCAAAACTGTGATCAACAATGACCTTCTCAGCAAATATTCTGACATTCCAGCCATTCAGGTATAAGAGCTCTATGTTCCTCTATTACAGATGGTAGATTTTAAAGGACATGTGAAAAAGCAGCGACTGGTGCAATTTAAAGTCGGGGGGGGGGGGGGGTGGAGGGGGAGGTGGGGGTGAGACTTTGTCAGGGTCAGCGGTTGCATTTTGGCGCTTGCTTAAGTAAATAACGAAGTCTCAGATCCCTAAAAGTTTTTATCCAGTCTGTTCTCAGACGGACATTTTGCACATTCTCTCTTCCCAGAGCACAAACAGAAATTTCAATTAAATTTGAAAGTATTTGTCAGAAAATAATATACAAATCTGGAAAGCAGGTTTCTAGAAGGGGACAATAGTAACATGAGGCAGGAGAGCAGAACCCCAGACAACGAAAAACGGTCAGTTTCTGGAAATGTATAAGTAAATAAATGCAAAGTTGTTCTGACATTGCCCGCAGGCATATTAAACTGTAATGTCCAGGTCATCGCTGAAAGTGACTACTATCTTGGGATCCTTTGTGCTTCCTGTATTTTTGGAGTCCAGTGACAAAATGGAAAATTTCATCACTTAGGTTTAGACATACACAACATACCGTATAAAAGCACAGTTTGATTAGTGTTCGATGGACCTCGGAAAATATTCAGCTAATGGGATAAACCTGAAGCTTTGAAGCCTGAATAACAATACAGTACTTCTCGCTGAATTAAAATGTACTTGAATGCAAATTATGCAGTGGGATTGAATGCAATGGCTTTTTTAATCAAGTTTTTTTTTTTTAAATTGGTCTCCCTTGTAAACCAACATAGGGTGAAAATGTACCTCTTCAAATTCATCGAGGAGTTAGCAGCTATGCACGCCCGACCTTTACCGGAGAGGCCATCATGAAAGGATATCTAGCTTGTTTTTAAGTAATAGAATGGGGGACTATCATGGTAACTAAGTTTGTCTGGTTGATTTATCTCCTTTTCCTTTCTAGCCGGGTAAGTAACCCTCAAGCTAATTCTCTTTTGCTTAGGAATTGACTTATATGAATGATTTCAAAACAGCTAATAAATCAGCTTTCATTATTAAGTCTGCCCTGCCTATTGCAGCCTACTGTACCTTGTGACCTAAAAGAGGTGATGCCCATTACTCAGAAGAATATGGTTTATGGTGTATAACCTGCTGTATAGGAACAGAAAAACATGGAGTATTATTTTTACGAAATGGACTTTGAATGTATATATTGGGTTGTGGATGCCGTAGTCTGTTGACTCTTGACCCCGATTCAGATCAGTGCTGTAATGTTCAATTAAATTTTTTTGTGTGCTCTGCTGAAGGGCAATTTGTCCGTTGATGATTTCTGAGCATGTTGCAGAATGGAGTCTCGGTACTCTTAATAAACAAAAAAACTGGCCATTTATTTTTTACTGGGATCGCCATCCCTACGATAAAGTACAACCAGGTTGTGGTTACTGAAGAGGAACTTTTTTTCTTGCCCTAGAGGGTCCAGGTGTGGAGTTTTTGTACCTTTTTTTTAATAATATGAACTGAAGATGCTCTGCTGAGTCCCTTCCGCTATTCGATCGTCTTTTCAGCTGTTAAATTCATCATCAGCCTGTGCTCTCATGCCCTGAAAAGGGCTATTTCAGTAAGATCCTAAAAAGGGGTGATCTGAAAAATACAGGAGGCACAATGCAGAGCCGCCTCTAGCTATAGGACCCCTGAACAACCTGCATTGCAGAGGAAGTGAAACGATTGTTAGCTTTCTTGGTAGAGGGGCCTCTCAAGTTGAGCTTTGCCTAGGGCCCCTGCAAAGGTAGAGCCGGCCCTGCAGACTGAAGGCAGAGGGAGGTGAGTAGGTGGGTAGGGCAGGAGCTGCGGTGTCTGAGTTCTTCAGCCTGTGCTGACACACACACACACACACACACACACACCTTTGCATTTGGATCGTTGTAGGGACCATCCATTCATTTCTACAGGAAAAGCCCTAATCCCAGCAAGGACAACCGTAACCCCCACCCAGCCCTAATCTTAACCGTAAGTAAATTTTTAGTTTTTTGATTGCAGTGACAGATCTTTATAAAAGTGAGTATCACAAAGTCAAAATAGCAGGTTTTTAATCATATTTGGTCCCCACAATGTATTATATATATAAAAAACAAACACACATACACATATACACACATACACATGTCCATACAGATACAGCGATGCTGCTAGAGACTTTGTACCCCATGAGATCATATCATATTGAGTCCCCAACCCAGACCAATCCAATTACATCCCAATTTTTTTTTCTATCACTCAGGGGCCCTTGGTTACGTCCTAACCACCCCCACCCTCTCTTTACAGCACACCTGCGCACGAGCACAAACACACACACACACACACACACACACACACACACACAGACACAGCCTTAGCTGGCCGTTCGCAGAAGCTGTAATCTGTTCTCTCGCTCTGCACCTCCAGCAGTAACACCAGTGACAAAAAAGCAATTCAGAAATTTCAGCTTCGTTTCTGTCCCCCAGCCTCCACCCACCACCTCTGCTCACACTCCACGTCCAGTACGTTCACGGGGGACACTTTTCTGGGGGACCCAGCGGCGGGGGCCGAGCTCCAGCTGGCAGCGGCGACGTCAGTCCGTGGGCGTCCGCTCTCCGCCTGTGAGTCATTCGGCTTGGGGGGGGTTCATGAAAAATTCATTCATCAAGTGGTGCGATGGCGCGAAGCTGGTGCCTAAGGGGAGCGGGGCCCGGCCGCAGCACGCGTTATTTATTTCCCAAAATGGTTTTGTGACACGTGGAACGCGTGAGTCACTGATTTTGTCTTCTGGCAGCTAGTCGCTCCTTGGTGATTGCCGATGAGCCACCTCTCCGTCCATACTGGGTCCCGAGTGAGCATCTCCACCCACCTCGCAACCACTTACTGTTATAGTCATCCTCTTAGCCTCAGATGGGAAATGCTGAGAATGAAAAATAATGCAACAGGATAAACAGCACCTTACATCCTCATTAGGGCAGCCCCTGTAGACCTGTACAGCCCATAATTAGGCATTGAGTGGGTCTGCCAATACTTATCACCATTACCATAAATTCATGGGTCTGGAGTGTGTTTCAAAGTAATATGTGTTTTATATATAATGAATTATAAGAATTGCTTGATATACTGTGCCACCTGTGTGTTGTAGATGGTGGAATGGCATAATGGTTTAATGGTTTGCTCCATAGACCCACCCCTAGCTCTGCATTTGGGGTTTGCATCGTCCTCCCTTGTCTTTGTCAGCTTCTATATCAGGGGTTCTCAAAGTCCAAACCGGATAAGATAAGATAAGATAAGATAAGATAAGATAAGATAAGATAAGATAAGATAAGATAAGAAAAGATAAGATAAGATAAGATAAGAAAAGATAAGATAAGATAAGATGAGATAGGACTTTATTGATCCCACAGTGGGGAAATTTGTGTGTTATCACAGCTCCAGACAGATAGCAAGAAAGAGTTACAAGAGTAAAGAATATAAAAAATACAAGAATAAGAATACAGAAAAAAAAATAATATAAAATAAGATAAAACACTAATACAATAAGGATGCAGACTGAATCACAAGTTAATCCGGATCAAACCGATAATGCACCTTATGAAACAATATGTTTAACGTAAAAAGGCTTATTGTGGTTTGAAGTACAAACAAATATTGTTGGGCTATCAAATTTTGCACACACAGCTCATCATCACCCCCCTCCCCCATGGCGATCAGTGAGCGTTAAGGTGTTCCCATTCTGTTACGTATTGATGTGTATATCCAAGCTTATTGTTAATTTATAATTCAAGTTCATGAAATGCTGTTTTGTTATTGAAAATTGTTCTGGCCCTCTGACTTTGAACAAAAATCTGATGCAGAGCTTTTGCAGTTTGAGAACCACTGCTCGTCAGAGGTGGAAAGTTCAGGTCCAGAAAGTACAAATCCAGATCAAGGTTTTGCTTCAACCGACCAGCTGAGTACTCTGTGACTGTTATTCTTTATACTCAACTGGTTGGGTGAAACAAAACCTTCGTCTGGACTTGTACTTTCTGGACCTCAATTGTCCAGCTTTGTCCACCTCTGTGTGTGTGGACCATGGGATGGTCTGGCACCCCCTTCAGGGTGGCCCCTACATTGTGCCCTGTATCCCTCAGCTCCGGGCTCATGGATGGATGACTATCAATTAGTGACATAATAGTAATTGTTTGGTATGGCTGTTCATTAATGCAAACAGCCTGCTTCTCCAAACAGCCAATCATGTGAATGCAAGGAAACACATACAGCATACAGACAAGGTCAAAGAGATCTGTGAGATTGTGTGACTGTTGGTGCTAAACGTGGTGATTCCAGCATTGTATAAACAACTGCCCTCCTCTGGTTCTCATGCACTACAGTGTGTAGAGTTTTTTAGAGGATGCTACAGTTAAAACATGTAATCAGTGACAGCTCTAAGGACGAAGAGACCTTGTTTACGAGAGAGATCAGAGGGGAACAGCCAGGCTCATTAAGCTAACAGGAAGGTCACAAGTGCAAACATAGCAGCCTAGTAAAAATTGTGGAGTACGGAATGGTTTATCTGAACGAGTTACGAATCTGCCACTGAATCAGTCCTGGAGGAGTGCGTGTTTTCTACACCAGTGTTTCCCAGCCTGGTCCTCAGGGACCCCCCCAGACAGTCCACATTTTTGTTTCCTCATAGCTCAACAAGGACTATCTGGGGGGTGTCCGAGGACCGGGTCTGGAAATGGTGCTAGCTAGGTGTACCTAATAAAGCGATCCCAGCTTGAAATTATATCCAAGGAAAATTCTAGAACCCTCATCTACTCGTCTGTCTCGCAGTCCTTCATCCCTCCCTCCTTCTGTTTCTTTTCCTCCATTTGTGTTTTGCACTCTGCCAATTAATCAGTTAAGTGCCTTCTCCAATATCTCATTTATATTCAGTTGGGAGCTGAATTATGCTTCCTTTTGTTTGTCTGTTTCCAGGCCTGGGCCTTAAAGGGTGATTTATGTTCCGTAATCTACAGTCTTCTTTTACATTATAGACGGTGCTGCGTTCTTCCTATTTGGAAGCCCCCTCTGCGTTTACCTTTTCCACCGGGACCTTTTAACTGGCATACATAGTGCTTCTGTAAACGGTGCTTCTGTGGGTGTTATTGGTGAGCAGGTAAAAACCGTGAGAGTCACAGACGCCTCGGCAAACACCTCCACTCCCGTGCCCCCTCAGTTGCGTGTGAGATTTCGGATTTCCGAGGCGGTTGTATTTGTGGGCCGATGCGGTGACGCGTGAGTGCGCTTCGGCAAGGATGCTGGAGAGCCAAACTTGCTCTGATGACAGCCTGAGAGTTATTCCAGCTAATCCAAGCTTCCCTGGTACACTGTGTTCATTTTTATGCATGAAAAATACTCCCCAGCTATATATATATAAATTTTTTAAAAGCCTTGCTTTGGTCTTATCGTTGCAGTCTGTGCCCGTTGAACGCCCTCCACTCATTTTTACTTCATTTGTGGAATCTAAGGTATAGGATTTAGAAAATTATCATTGTGTTTTTTTAACTGGTTACTTCAAAGTTCTTGAAATTGTCTATTAGGAACTGAAGTGTGTCGAGGTTGCCATGGCAACTGCGTGACTCATACTGCTGTAGTTAGTCACACACTGTATTTTTTCCACTCTGCCTTTTTCGTGTGTTAACATCTGATTTCCTGATTGCATCAGAGGTCCAAAATTTGACACAAGCTCTTTCTGTTGCATTTTTTTTTCTTTTAACAACCTCGACCACCAGCAATTAAAGATAAGTGTTACGGCGAGGGGAGGGGGCCTGGTCGGAAGTTAGGGGACCTCGAGCGTGATTCCTCGGACTTTGATTGGCTGTTTGGGCCGAGGGATAATCAGAAATGCCGCCGCTGACGCCATTTGTCAGGCACCGTAGTCCCTCTGACTTGCCAGGTGTCCTTTTAACTGGAAACCATTTCACTTTACTCTTATTACGCCCACTAACATCCACATGATGTTTCCACTGCTGCTCCAAATAAACTCCAGTTTACTCATACTACCATGGGCTGACATTTACGCTCTGCACTGGATTGTTTTGAGATTAACTGACAGCCTGTCAGTCCTGATGTCAGTGTGTGTTTATCAAGAGGAAAATGTTGATTTTTTTTCTGTTGCTTTATTTACAACTTGTGTGCATTGTTTTGTTGCGGTCCCTGTTTGTGTCAAGATTTCTCTTCGCCTAGAATATTTTCGGTGTCAGTGGCACATACGATCTGGGATGCAGTAAATATTTGCACAGGCCTCCATCTGTATTGACTCATGGAATATAAAATGAGAGGAACATCAAGCTCATTGGCCCGGGACCGGAGGAGCTCAAGTTGATATCCAGTCGGTTTTCCGATCAGCCAGGAGAGCCAGGAGTGGGATCTCACATGTGTTACCGGCTTCGAGTTCACATGCAAATGCTCACACAAGCCGGATGAATCCCAAATGTGTCTCAGAGGGCAGAAACAAATGGCCTGCCAGGCTGGACCTCAGATTCACTGCGACTGTTTATGATAATTGGAATACATGTTAATTAGGGGACTGTTGAACTAGACAAGTGGTCTCCTGAATTCTGCAGCGTCGTTATTGAACGACTGCATGGCAAAGTACACTTTGCCTGTTTTGCGCTACATGTATAATGCTGCTATATGCATAGTAATTTCCCACAGGGACCAATCAAGTTTATGGTAACACTTTACTTAAGCCCAACATTTTTTCAGTAATCTATAAACACATTCATAATGCATTATAACGCATTCATAAAGCATTATAAACATAGCTCTATTTATTAATTGCATTATTATGCTTTATGAGTATGTTCATAATGGCTTTAATGCGTAAGGTGCGGCGGGGTTTGGGGCTACAAGGGAATTCCTGAGTCGTGCTCCTACATCACAGTGGGTTTGGGGACTTTAAGTGAATGCCCAAGTCGTGCTCCTACTCCACGACGGGGTTTGGGGCTTTAAGGGAACGCCTGAATCGTGCTCCTATGCCGTGATGGGGTTTGGGGCTTTAAGGGAACGCCTGAATCGTGCTCCTACGGCATGATGGGATTTGGGGCTTTAAGGGAACGCCTGAATCGTGCTCCTACACCGTAACGGGATTTGGGGCTTTAAGGGAACGCCTGAATCGTGCTCCTACACCGTAACGGGATTTGGGGCTTTAAGGGAACGCCTGAATCGTGCTCCTACACCGTAACGGGATTTGGGGCTTTAAGGGAACGCCTGAATCGTGCTCCTACACCGTAATGGTTTTTGGGGCTTTAAGAGAACGCCCGAGTCGTGCTCCTATGCCATGATGGGGTTTGGGGCTTTAAGGCAACGCCTGAATTGTGCTCCTACACCATTACGGGGTTTGGGGCTTTAAGGGAACGCCTGAATCGTGCTTCTACACCGTAACGGGATTTGGGGCTTTAAGGGAACGCCTGAATCGTGCTCCTACACCGTAACGGGATTTGGGGCTTTAAGGGAACGCCTGAATCGTGCTCCTACACCGTAATGGGATTTGGGGCTTTAAGAGAACGCCCGAGTCGTGCTCCTATGCCATGATGGGGTTTGGGGCTTTAAGGCAACGCCTGAATCGTGCTCTAAACACCGTGACGGGGTTTGGGGCTTTAAGGGAACGCCTGAATCGTGCTCCTATGCTGTGATGGGGTTTGGGGCTTTAAGGGAACGTCTGAATCGTGCTCCAAACACCGTGACAGGGTTTGGGGCTTTAAGGGAACGCCTGAATCGTGCTCCTATGCCGTGACGGGGTTTTGGGTTTTAAGGGAACGCCTGAATCGTGCTCCTATGCCGTGACGGGGTTTTGGGCTTTAAGGGAACGCCTGAATCGTGCTCCTATGCCGTGACGGGGTTTTGGGCTTTAAGGGAACGTCTGAATCGTGCTCCTACGCCGTGACGGGGTTTGGGGCTTTAAGGGAACGCCTGTATCGTGCTCCTATGCCGTGACGGGGGTGGGGCTTTAAGGGAACACCTGAATCGTGCTCCTACACCGTGACGGGGTTTGGGGCTTTAAGGGAACGCCTGAATCGTGCTCCTACGCCGTGATGGGGTTTGGGGCTTTAAGGGAACGCCTGAATCGTGCTTCTACGTCGTGACGGGATTTGGGGCTTTAAGGGAACGCCTGTATCGTGCTCCTATGCCGTGACGGGGGTGGGGCTTTAAGGGAACACCTGAATCGTGCTCCTACACCGTGACGGGGTTTGGGGCTTTAAGGGAACGCCTGAATCGTGCTCCTATGCCGTGACGGGGTTTGGGGCTTTAAGGGAACGTCTGAATCGTGCTCCTACGCCGTGACGGGGTTTGGGGCTTTAAGGGAACGTCTGAATCGTGCTCCTACACCGTGACGGGGTTTGGGGCTTTAAGGGAACGCCTGAATCGTGCTCCTATGCCGTGATGGGGTTTGGGGCTTTAAGGGAACGTCTGAATCGTGCTCCTACGCCGTGACGGGGTTTGGGGCTTTAAGGGAACGCCTGAATCGTGCTCCTACGTCGTGACGGGATTTGGGGCTTTAAGGGAACGCCTGTATCGTGCTCCTATGCCGTGACGGGGGTGGGGCTTTAAGGGAACACCTGAATCGTGCTCTTACACCGTGACGGGGTTTGGGGCTTTAAGGGAATGCCTGAATCGTGCTCCTATGCCGTGACGGGGTTTGGGGCTTTAAGGGAACGTCTGAATCGTGCTCCTACGCCGTGACGGGGTTTGGGGCTTTAAGGGAACGTCTGAATCGTGCTCCTACACCGTGACGGGGTTTGGGGCTTTAAGGGAACGCCTGAATCGTGCTGCTATGCCGTGACGGGGTTTGGGGCTTTAAGGGAACGTCTGAATCGTGCTCCTACGCCGTGACGGGGTTTGGGGCTTTAAGGGAACGTCTGAATCGTGCTCCTACGCCGTGACGGGGGTGGGGCTTTAAGGGAACGCCTGTATCATGCTCCTATGCCGTGACGGGGGTGGGGCTTTAAGGGAACACCTGAATCGTGCTCCTACGCCGTGACGGGGTTTGGGGCTTTAAGGGAACGCCTAAATAGTGCTACTACGCCGTGACGGGGGTGGGGCTTTAAGGGAACGCCTGTATCATGCTCCTATGCCGTGACGGGGGTGGGGCTTTAAGGGAACACCTGAATCGTGCTCCTACACCGTGACGGGGTTTGGGGCTTTAAGGGAACGCCTGAATCGTGCTCCTATGCCGTGACGGGGTTTAGGGCTTTAAGGGAACGTCTGAATCGTGCTCCTACGCCGTGACGGGGTTTGGGGCTTTAAGGGAACGCCTGAATCGTGCTCCTACACCGTGACGGGGTTTGGGGCTTTAAGGGAACGCCTGAATCGTGCTCCTATGCCGTGACGGGGTTTAGGGCTTTAAGGGAACGTCTGAATCGTGCTCCTACGCCGTGACGGGGTTTGGGGCTTTAAGGGAACGCCTGAATCGTGCTCCTATGCCGTGACGGGGTTTGGGGCTTTAAGGCAACGCCTGAATCGTGCTCCTACGCCGTGACGAGGTTTGGGGCTTTAAGGGAACGCCTGAATCGTGCTCCTATGCCGTGACGGGGTTTGGGGCTTTAAGGGAACGCCTGAATCGTGCTCCTACACCATGACGGGGTTTGGGGATTTAAGGGAACGTCTGAGTCGTGCTCCTACAACGTAACGGGATTTGGGGCTTTAAGGGAACGCCTGAATCGTGCTCCTATGCCGTGACGGGGTTTGGGGCTTTAAGGGAACGCCTGAATCGTGCTCCTACTCCGTGACGAGGTTTGGGGATTTAAGGGAACGTCTGAGTCGTGCTCCTACAACGTAACGGGATTTGGGGCTTTAAGGGAACGCCTGAATCGTGCTCCTACACCGTAACGGGATTTGGGGCTTTAAGGGAACGCCTGAGTCGTGCTCCTACAACGTAACGGGATTTGGGGCTTTAAGGGAACGCCTGAATCGTGCTCCAGTGCCACAGATTTACGGCTTGCAGACAGACGCCGCTGCCCGAGGTCTGTGTGGAGGCTGCCGTCTCACCCGAGAGCGTCGAGCACGTCCGTGTGTGGGAGTCTGAGTGGGAGGGGGGCCACAGGGAGTTGCTGCAGTCTAATCAGCTTCTTGGGATTTCCTCCCCCCCCACACCCCCCCCAGTCACCTGCTCATTCATGTGGACTCCCCTGCCTGTGACTCACGCGCTGCTGCACTCTTGGCCTTCTACGTAGTTTCTTCTACCCGGAATTTTAAAAGGCGCAAGGGAAGAAAGACTTACGTGTCATTTGCTTTAATTAAAACACAAGCGAGTCTTTTTTTTCTGACTTCCTTCACCCTTCTTATTCTTGTTATTGCCGCAGTTTGTGCTGGAACTAAATTGCTTTAAGGAAATGTAACAAGTGCATTTAACATGCCAGTAACAAAGTAGCTTCTTGCATTACAGTGCTTTAAAGTTTACCCCACAAACTAGTCACATGTATGACTGTGACTAATTGCCTAACCCTTGTTTTCATTCTTTCATTCATTAATTAATTTTCTCTACCCGCTTGTCCTAGGAAGGGCCTCGTGGGTCTGGAGTCTATGGGCACAAGATGGGGTGGGGGGGGACAACCCATCGCGTGGTACACACACACGCACACACTCAAATGCACACACACACATACACACACATGTTTGTATTGTGGGGACCATCCATTCATTTCTATGGGAAAAGTTCTAATCCCAGCAATGACAACTGTAACCCCTAACCCAACCCTAACCAAACAAAATGCCATTTTCAGTCACAGAGTTTTTTAAATTTGAGTTGACCAAAAAAAAATGTCCCCACATGGTCAAAATAACAGATTTTGTCCCCCACAATAGAATATATACATGACCAAGCCCACAACAAGGGACAATTTGGTGACTCCAATACACCTTGGCATGTTTTTGGACTGTGGGGGGAAACCAGAGGAAATCCCATGACAACACGGAGATGAAAAAGCACATAGAGCTCCTGGGTCTCCCTGCAGCACGAGTTGATTATGTTGACCAGGGTGTTGTTGTGACATTCCCAAAAGAGTTGTTTTATTTAACAAAATACATATATGATGATTGGACAACCAAAAGTCAGGAAAAATTCATTAATGGGAATCAAAAAACAATATTATGGCATTAAAGTTCGGAACCTTTCTTAGGAATGACTCATTGTTTGCCATTAGTCCATTAGCACTAAATATCTAAAACAGTGTTTCCCAACCCGGGCCTCGGGGACCCCCAAACAGTCCACATTTTTGCTCCCTCAGCTCCCAAAAGGGAGCAAAAATGTGGACTTTCAAGCAGGAAGCTGGGAGGGAGCAAAAACATGGACCGTCTGTGGGTCCCCAAGGACCGGGTTGGGAAACACTTTTCTAAACATTAAGCCCCCAGATGTGGAAGCGCAGATGATGGGAGCAGCAGGTGAAGCTGCACTGCACTGCAGAGGGATGGTTAAACAAAACACCTCTTGACTCCGTTTCGTTCCCTGTGATATGGGGACGGATCGGTATTCATTTGAGGCATCTGATCCTACAAAAGGGGGAGAGTCTCAATTTTAAAAAGAATGTCCAGGATGTTCTCCGCTTCACTTCTGTCTCCCACATGTTCTTCCACTGTCTTCTAAAGCCGAGAGTGAGAAAAGTGGAGGAAGAACACCGGCCCATCAAATATGGGATGCGTCACAGAGCATATAAACCCATTATGTGGTAAGAGCTGAAGGCTGCCCATGCAGTCTGCTTTCATAAGTTTCCTGCCTGACTTCTTGGGTGACTCACAGCTTGGCCAGATGTAATGGGAATGCTGGATATTGTTTTTGTTAGAGACTTTCAATTTAATTCCTGGTGCCTCGGATGACTGGTTAGATGAATTGCATGGGTGAGTATTTCAGGCTGGTAACTAGGGTGATTTTTATGTGAGGAACAGCTCCAGCCTCCAAACTGTGTAGGTCAGATCCAGACTTGCAAAGAGGGCAGCTCATATCTGCACAGCTGCACCCGAGTAGCCCTAGAACGTGACCAGCATGCAGGTGAACTGCTTCTTAGATGGTTCGAGCTCATTGGAAGAGAGCCTTAAGTTCGGTTAATTTGTATGTGGGGCTTTCCCCTAAAAGTCTGTCTTCACAATGACCTGCGTTAACTGCAAATGGCGTTGGGGCTACTCGGGTGCAGCTGTGCAGATATGAGCTGCCCTCTTTGCAAGTCTGGATCAGACCTACACAGTATGTGTGTCACTGTGGACTGGCATCCCGTCCAGGCTGTACCCTAGCCCTGTGCCCTGTGATGGACTGGCATCCCATCCAGGATGTACCCTGTGCCCTGCGATGGACTGGCATCCCATCCATGTTGTACCCCAGCACCGTGCCCTGCGATGGACTGGAATCCCGTCCAGGTTGTACCCCAGCACCGTGCCCTGCGATGGACTAGCATCCCGTCCAGGGTGTCCCTCAGCCCTGTGCCCTGCGATGGACAGGCATCCCATCCAGGCTGTACCCCAGCCCTGTGCCCTGCGATGGACTGGCATCCCGTCCAGGGTGTCCCCCAGCCCTGTGCCCTGCGATGGACAAGCATCCCGTCCAGGCTGTAACCCAGCCCTGTGCCCTGCGATGGACTGGCATCCCATGCAGGCTGTACCCCAGCCCCGTGCCCTGTGATGGACTGGCATCCCGTCCAGGGTGTCCCCCAGCCCTGTGCCCTGCGATGGACAGGCATCCCGTCTAGGCTGTACCCCAGCCCTGTGCCCTGCGATGGACTGGCATCCCATTCAGGCAGTACCCCAGCCCTGTGCCCTGTGATGGACTGGCATCCCGTGCAGGGTGTCCCACAGCCCTGTGCCCTGCGATGGACTGGCATCCCGTCCATGTTGTACCCCAGCACCGTGCCCTGCGATGGACTGGCATCTCGTCCAGGGTGTAACCCAGCACCGTGCCCTGCGATGTACTGGCATCCCATCCAGGCTGTACCCCAGCCCAGTGCCCTGCGATGGACTGGCATTCCATCCAGGCTGTACCCTGTGCCCTGTGATGGACGGGCATCCCGTGCAGGGTGTCCCACAGCCCTGTGCCCTGCGATAGACTGGCATCCCGTCCAGGTTGTACCCCAGCACCGTGCCCTGAGATGGACTGGCATCCCATCCAGGCTGTACCCCAGCCCTGTGCCCTGTGATGGACTGGCATCCCGTGCAGGGTGTCCCACAGCCCTGTGCCCAGCGATGGACTGGCATCCCGTCCAGGGTGTCCCCCTGCCCTCTGCCCTGCGATGGACAGGCATCCCGTACAGGCTGTACCCCAGCCCTGTGCCCTGCGATGGACTGGCATCCCATCCAGGCTGTACCCCAGCCCCGTGCCCTGTGATGCACTGGCATCCCATCCAGGCTGTACCCCAGCCCCGTGCCCTGTGATGGACTGGCATCCCGTCCAGGGTGTCCCCCAGCCCTGTGCCCTGCGATGGACAGGCATCCCGTCTAGGCTGTACCCCAGCACCGTGCCCTGCGATGGACTAGCATCCCGTCCAGGGTGTCCCTCAGCCCTGTGCCCTGCGATGGACAGGCATCCCATCCAGGCTGTACCCCAGCCCTGTGCCCTGCGATGGACTGGCATCCCGTCCAGGGTGTCCCCCAGCCCTGTGCCCTGCGATGGACAAGCATCCCGTCCAGGCTGTAACCCAGCCCTGTGCCCTGCGATGGACTGGCATCCCATGCAGGCTGTACCCCAGCCCCGTGCCCTGTGATGGACTGGCATCCCGTCCAGGGTGTCCCCCAGCCCTGTGCCCTGCGATGGACAGGCATCCCGTCTAGGCTGTACCCCAGCCCTGTGCCCTGCGATGGACTGGCATCCCATTCAGGCAGTACCCCAGCCCTGTGCCCTGTGATGGACTGGCATCCCGTGCAGGGTGTCCCACAGCCCTGTGCCCTGCGATGGACTGGCATCCCGTCCATGTTGTACCCCAGCACCGTGCCCTGCGATGGACTGGCATCTCGTCCAGGGTGTAACCCAGCACCGTGCCCTGCGATGTACTGGCATCCCATCCGGGCTGTACCCCAGCCCAGTGCCCTGCGATGGACTGGCATTCCATCCAGGCTGTACCCTGTGCCCTGTGATGGACGGGCATCCCGTGCAGGGTGTCCCACAGCCCTGTGCCCTGCGATAGACTGGCATCCCGTCCAGGTTGTACCCCAGCACCGTGCCCTGAGATGGACTGGCATCCCATCCAGGCTGTACCCCAGCCCTGTGCCCTGTGATGGACTGGCATCCCGTGCAGGGTGTCCCACAGCCCTGTGCCCAGCGATGGACTGGCATCCCGTCCAGGGTGTCCCCCTGCCCTCTGCCCTGCGATGGACAGGCATCCCGTACAGGCTGTACCCCAGCCCTGTGCCCTGCGATGGACTGGCATCCCATCCAGGCTGTACCCCAGCCCCGTGCCCTGTGATGGACTGGCATCCCATCCAGGCTGTACCCCAGCCCCGTGCCCTGTGATGGACTGGCATCCCGTCCAGGGTGTCCCCCAGCCCTGTGCCCTGCGATGGACAGGCATCCCGTCTAGGCTGTACCCCAGCCCTGTGCCCTGCGATGGACTGGCATCCCATTCAGGCTGTACCCCAGCCCTGTGCCCTGTGATGGACTGGCATCCCGTGCAGGGTGTCCCACAGCCCTGTGCCCTGCGATGGACTGGCATCCCGTCCATGTTGTACCCGAGCACCGTGCCCTGCGATGGACTGGCATCTCGTCCAGGTTGTACCCCAGCACCGTGCCCTGCGATGTACTGGCATCCCATCCAGCCTGTACCCCAGCCCAGTGCCCTGCGATGGACTGGCATCCCATCCAGGCTGTACCCTGTGTCCTGTGATGGACGGGCATCCCGTGCAGGGTGTCCCACAGCCCTGTGCCCTGCTATAGACTGGCATCCCGTCCAGGTTGTACCCCAGCACCGTGCCCTGAGATGGACTGGCATCCCATCCAGGCTGTACCCCAGCCCTGTGCCCTGTGATGGACTGGCATCCCGTGCAGGGTGTCCCACAGCCCTGTGCCCTGCGATGGACTGGCATCCCGTCCAGGGTGTCCCCCTGCCCTCTGCCCTGCGATGGACAGGCATCCCGTACAGGCTGTACCCCAGCCCTGTGCCCTGCGATGGACTGACATCCCATCCAGGCTGTACCCCAGCCCCGTGCCCTGTGATGGACTGGCATCCCGTCCAGGGTGTCCCCCAGCCCTGTGCCCTGCGATGGACAGGCATCCCGTCCAGGTTGTACCCCAGCCCTGTGCCCTGCGATGGACTGGCATCCCATCCAGGGTGTCCCCCAGCCCTGTGCCCTGTGATGGACTGGCATCCCGTCCAGGGTGTCCCCCTGCCCTCTGTCTTGCGATGGACAGGCATCCCGTACAGGCTGTTCCCCAGCCCTGTGTCCGGAGATGGACTGGCATCCCATCCAGGCTGTACCCCAGCCCTGTGATGGACGGGCATCCCGTGCAGGGTGTCCCACAGCCCTGTGCCCTGCGATAGACTGGCATCCCGTCCAGGTTGTACCCTAGCACCATGCCCTGAGATGGACTGGCATCCCATCCAGGCTGTACCCCAGCCCTGTACCCTGTGATGGACTGGCATCCCGTGCAGGGTGTCCCACAGCCCTGTGCCCTGCGATGGACTGGCATCCCGTCCAGGGAGTCACCCAGCCCTGTGCCCTGCGATGGACAGGCATCCCGTACAGGCTGTACCCCAGCCCTGTGCCCTGCGATGGACTGGCATCCCATCCAGGCTGTACCCCAGCCCTGTGCCCTGTGATGGACTGGCATCCCGTGCAGGGTGTCCCACATCCCTGTGCCCTGCGATGGACTGGCTTCCCGTCCAGGTTGTACCCCAGCACGATGCCCTGCGATGGACTGGCCTCCCGTCCAGGGTGTCCCCCAGCCCCGTGCCCTGCGATGGACCGGAATCCCATCCAGGCTGTCCCTCAGCCCTGTGCCCTGCGATAGACAGGCATCCCATCCATGCTGTACCCTGTGCCTTGCGATGGACTGGTATCCCGTCCAGGCTGTACCCCAGCCCTGTCCCCTGCGATGGACTGGCATCCCGTCCAGGGTGTCCCCCAGCCCCATGCCCTGTGATGGACTGGCATCCCATCCAGGCTGTACCCTGTGCCCTGTGATGCACTGGAATCCCTCCAGGGTGTCCATCAGCCCTGTGCCCTATGATGGCCTGGCATCCCGGCTAGGGTGTCCCTCAGCCCTGTGCACTGCGCTGGACTGGCATCCCATCCAGGGTGTCCCCTAGCCCTGTGCCCTGTGATGGAGTGGCATCCCATCCAGGGTGTCCCCCAGCCCTGTACCCTATGATGGACTGGCATCCCATCCAGGGTGTCCCCCTGCCCTCTGCCCTGCGATGGACAGGCATCCCATACTGGCTGTACCCCAGCCCTGTGCCCTGCGATGGACTGGCATCCCATCCAGGCTGTACCTCAGCCCCGTGCCCTGTGATGGACTGGCATCCCATCCAGGGTATCCCCCAGCCCTGTGCCCTGCAATGGACAGGCATCTCATCCAGGGTGTACCCCAGCCCCGTGCCCTGTGATGGACTGGCAACCCGTCCAGGGAGTCCCCCAGCCCTGTGCCTTGCGATGGACAGGCATCCCGTCCAGGCTGTACCTCAGCCCTGTGCCCTGCGATGGACTGGCCTCCCGTCCAGGGTGTCCCCCAGCCTCGTGCCCTGCGATGGACCGGAATCCCATCCAGGCTGTCCCTCAGCCCTGTGCCCTGCGATGGACTGGCATCCCATCCAGGCTGTACCCTGTGCCTTGCGATGGACTGGTGTCCCGTCCAGGCTGTACCCCAGCCCTGTGCCCTGCGATGGACTGGCATCCCGTCCAGGTTGTCCCACAGCCCTGTGCCTTGCGATGGATTGACATCCCGTCCAGGATGTATCCCAGCCCTCTGCCCAGCGATGGACTGGCATCCCATCCAGGGTGTCCCCCAGCCCCGTGCCCTGTGATGGACTGGGATTCCATCCAGGCTGTACCCTGTGCCCTGTGATGCACTGGTATCCCGTCCAGGGTATCCCCCGGCCCTGTGCCCTGTGATGGACTGGCATCCCATCAAGGGTGTCACCCAGCCCTGTGCCCTGCGATAGACAGGCATCCCTTCCAGGCTGTACCCCAGCCCTGTGCCCTGCGATGGACTGGCATCCCATCCAGGCTGTACCCCAGCCCTGTGCCCTGTGATGGACTGGCATCCCGTGCAGGGTGTCCCAAATCCCTGTGCCCTGCGATGGACTGGCCTCCCGTCCAGGGAATCCCCCAGCCCCGTGCCCTGCGATGGACCGGAATCCCATCCAGGCTGTCCCTCAGCCCTGTGCCCTGCGATGGACTGGCATCCCATCCAGGCTGTACCCTGTGCCTTGCGATGGACTGGTATCCCGTCCAGGCTGTACCCCAGCCCTGTACCCTGCGATGGACTGGCAACCCGTCCAGGGAGTCCCCCACCCCTGTGCCCTGCGATGGACAGGCATCCCGTCCAGGCTGTACCTCAGCCCTGTGCCCTGCGATGGACTGGCATCCCATCCAGGCTATACCCCAGCCATGTGCCCTGTGATGGACTGGCATCCCGTGCAGGGTGTCCCACAGCCCTGTGCCTTGTGATGGATTGGCATCCCGTCCAGGCTGCACGCCAGCCCTGTGCTCTTTGATGGACTGGCATCCCATCCAGGGTGTCCCCCAGCCCTTTGCCCTGCGATCGACTGGCATCCCGTCCAGGGTGTAACCCAGCCCTGTGCCTTGTGATGGACTGGCATCCCATCCAGGGTGTCCCCCAGCCCTGTGCCCTGTGATGGACTGGCATCCCGTCCAGGGTGTCCCCCAGCCCTGTGCCCTGTGATGGACTGGCATCCCGTGCAGGGTGTCCCCCAGCCCTGTTCCCTGCGATGGACTGGCATCTCATCTGGGGTGTCCCCCAGCCCTGTCCCTTGAGTTAGACTGCGATCACATCCAGGGTGTCCCCCAGCCCTGTGCCCTGTGATCGACTGGCATCCCGTCCAGGGTGTACCCCAGCCCTGTGCCCTGTGATGGACTGGCATCCCATCCAGGGTGTCCCCCAGCCCTGTGCCCTGTGATGGACTGGCATCCCGTCCAGGGTGTCCCCCAGCCCTGTGCACTGCGATGGACAGGCATCCCGTCCAGGCTGTACCCCAGCACCGTGCCCTGCGATGGACTGGCATCCCGTCCAGGTTGTACCCCAGCACCCTGCCCTGCGATGGACTGGCATCCCGTCCAGGGTGTCCCTCAGCCCTGTGCCCTGCGATGGACTGGCATCCCTTCCAGGCTGTACCCTGTGCCCTGTGATGGACTGGCATCCCGTCCAGGGTCTCCCCCAGCCCCGCGTCCTGTGATGGACTGGCATCCTGTCCAGGCTGTACCCCAGCCCTGTGCCCTGCGATGGACTGGTATCCCATCCAGGCTGTTCCCAGTGCCCTGTGATGGACTGGCATCGCGTCCAGGCTGTACCTCAGCCCCATGCCCTGTAATGGACTGGCATCCCATCCAGGCTGAACCCTCTGCCCAGTGATGGACGGGCATCCCATCTAAGCTGTAACCCAGCCCTGTGCCCTGTCATGGACTGGCATCCCATCCAGGGTGTCCCCCAGCCCCGTGCCCTGTGATGGACTTGCATTCCAACCAGGTTGTACCCTGTGCCCTGTGATGCACTGGCATCCCGTCCAGGGTGTCCCCCAGCCCTGTGCCCTGTGATGGACTGGCATCCCGTCCAGGGTGTCACCCAGCCCTGTGCCCTGCGATGGACAGGCATCCCGTCCAGGCTGTAACCCAGCCCTGTGCCCTGCGATGGACTGGCATCCCATCCAGGCTGTACCCCAGCCCTGTGCCCTGTGATGGACTGGCATCCCGTGCAGGGTGTCCCACATCCCTGTGCCCTGCGATGGACTGGCCTCCCGTCCAGGGTGTCCCCCAGCCCCGTGCCCTGCGATGGACCGGAATCCCATCCAGGCTGTCCCTCAGCCCTGTGCCCTGCGATGGACTGGCATCCCATCCAGGCTGTACCCTGTGCCTTGCGATGGACTGGTATCCCGTCCAGGCTGTAACCCAGCCCTGTGCCCTGCGATGCACTGGCATCCCTTCCAGGCTGTACCCTGTGCCCTGTGATGGACTGGCATCCCGTCCAGGGTGTCCCCTAACCCCGCGCCCTGTGATGGACTGGCATCCTGTCCAGGCTGTACCCCAGACCTGTGCCCTGCGATGGACTGGCATCCCATCCAGGGTGTCCCCCAGCCCTGTACCCTGTGATGGACTGGCATCCCATCCAGGGTGTCCCCCAGCCCTGTGCCCTGCGATGGACTGGCATCCCATCCAGGGTGTCCCCCAGCCCAGTGCCCTGCGATGGACTGGCATCCCATCCAGGCTGTACCCCAGCCCTGTGCCCTGTGATAGACTGGCATCCCATCCAGGTTGTTACCCAGCACCGTGCCCTGCGATGGACTGGCATCCCGTCCAGGTTGTACCCCAGCACCCTGCCCTGCGATGGACTGGCATCCCGTCCAGGGTGTCCCTCAGCCCTGTGCCCTACGATGGACTGGCATCCCTTCCAGGCTGTACCCTGTGCCCTCTGATGGACTGGCATCCCGTCCAGGGTGTCCCCCAACCCCGCGCCCTGTGATGGACTGGCATCCTGTCCAGGCTGTACCCCAGACCTGTGCCCTGCGATGGACTGGCATCCCATCCAGGCTGTTCCCAGTGCCCTGTGATGGACTGGCATCCCGTCCAGGCTGTACCCCAGCCCTGTGCCCTGTGATAGACTGGCATCCCGTGCAGGGTGTCCCACAGCCCTGTGCCCTGCGATGGACTGGCATCCCATCCAGGTTGTACCCCAGCCCTGTGCCCTGTGATGGACTGGCATCCCGTGCAGGGTGTCCCACAGCCCTGTGCCCTGCGATGGACTGGCATCCCATCAAGGCTGTACCCCAGCCCAGTGCCCTGCGATGGACTGGCATCCCGTCCAGGCTGTACCTCAGCCCCATGCCCTGTAATGGACTGGCATCCCCTCCAGGCTGAACCCTCTGCCCTGTGATGGACGGGCATCCCATCTAAGCTGTACCCCAGCCCAGTGCCCTGTCATGGACATGCATCCCGTCCAGGGTGTCCCCCAGCCCTGTGCGCTGTGATGGACTGGCATCCCATCCAGGGTGTACCCCAGCCCCGTGCCCTGTGATGGACTGACAACCCGTCCAGGGAGTCCCCCAGCCCTGTGCCCTGCGATGGACAGGCATCCCGTCCAGGCTGTACCTCAGCCCTGTGCCCTGCGATGGACTGGCATCCCATCCAGGCTGTACCCCAGCCCTGTGCCCTGTGATGGACTGGCATCCCGTGCAGGGTGTCCCACAGCCCTGTGCCTTGCGATGGATTGGCATCCCGTCCAGGATGTATCCCAGCCCTCTGCCCTGCGATGGACTGGCATCCCATCCAGGGTGTCCCCCAGCCCCGTGCCCTGTGATGGACTGGCATTCCATCCAGGCTGTACCCTGTGCCCTGTGATGCACTGGCATCCCGTCCAGGGTCTCCCCCAGCCCTGTGCCCTGTGATGGACTGGCATCCCGTCCAGGGTGTCACCCAGCCCTGTGCCCTGCGATGGACAGGCTTCCCGTCCAGGCTGTACCCCAGCCCTGTGCCCTGCGATGGACTGGCATCCCATCCAGGCTGTACCCCAGCCCTGTGCCCTGCGATGGACTGTCCTCCCGTCCAGGGTGTCCCCCAGCCCCGTGCCCTGCGATGGACCGGAATCCCATCCAGGCTGTCCCCCAGCACCGTGCCCTGCGATGGACCGGAATCCCATCCAGGCTGTCCCTCAGCCCTGTGCCCTGCGATGGACTGGCATCCCATCCAGGCTGTATCCTGTGCCTTGCGATGGACGGGTATCCCGTCCAGGCTGTACCCCAGCCCTGTGCCCTGCGATGGACTGGCATCCCGTCCAGGGTGTCCCCCAGCCCCGTGCCCTGTGATGGACTGGCATCCCATCCAGCCTGTACCCTGTGCCCTGTGATGCACTGGCATCCCGTACAGGGTGTCCCCCAGCCCTGTACCCTGCGATCGACTGGCATCCCGTCCAGGGTGTACCCCAACCCTTTGCCCTGTGATGGACTGGCATCCCATCCAGGGAGTCCCCCAGCTCTGTGCCCTGTGATGGACTGGCATCCCATCCAGGGTGTCCCCCAGCCATGTGCCCTGCGAAGGACTGGCATCCCATCCAGGGTGTACCCCAGCCCCGTGCCCTGTGATGGACTGGCATCCCATCTAGGGTGTACCCCAGCCCCGTGCCCTGTGATGGACTGGCAACCCGTCCGGGGAGTCCCACAGCCCAGTGCCCTGCGATGGACAGGCATCCCGTCCAGGCTGTACCTCAGCCCTGTGCCCTGCGATGGACTGGCATCCCATCCAGGCTGTACCCCAGCCCTGTGCCCTATGATGGACTGGCATCCCGTGCAGGGTGTCCAACAGCCCTGTGCCTTGCGATGGATTGGCATCCCGTCCAGGATGTATCCCAGCCCTCTGCCCTGCGATGGACTGGCATCCCATCCAGGGTGTCCCCCAGCCCCGTGCCCTGTGATGGACTGGCATTCCATCCAGGCTGTACCCTGTGCCCTGTGATGGACTGGCATCCCGTGCAGGGTGTCCCAAATCCCTGTGCCCTGCGATTGACTGACCTCCCGTCCAGGGAGTCCCCCAGCCCCGTGCCCTGCGATGGACCGGAATCCCATCCAGGTTGTCCCTCAGCCCTGTGCCCTGTGATGGACTGGCATCCCATCCAGGCTGTACCCTATGCCTTGCGATGGACTGGTATCCCGTCCAGGCTGTACCCCAGCCCTGTGCCCTGCGATGGACTGGCATCCCATCCAGGCTGTACCCCAGCCCTGTGCCCTGTGATGGACTGGCATCCCGTGCAGGGTGTCCCAAATCCCTGTGCCCTGCGATGGACTGACCTCCCGTCCAGGGAGTCGCCCAGCCCCGTGCCCTGCGATGGACCGGAATCCCATCCAGGTTGTCCCTCAGCCCTGTGCCCTGTGATGGACTGGCATCCCATCCAGGCTGTACCCTATGCCTTGCGATGGACTGGTATCCCGTCCAGGCTGTACCCCAGCCCTGTGCCCTGCGATGGACTGGCATCCCATCCAGGCTGTACCCCAGCCCTGTGCCCTGTGATGGACTGGCATCCCGTGCAGGGTGTCCCAAATCCCTGTGCCCTGCGATGGACTGACCTCCCGTCCAGGGAGTCGCCCAGCCCCGTGCCCTGCGATGGACCGGAATCCCATCCAGGTTGTCCCTCAGCCCTGTGCCCTGCGATGGACTGGCATCCTATCCAGGCTGTACCTTGTGCCCTGCGATGGACTGGCATCCCGTCCAGGGTGTCCCCCAGTCCCGTGCCCTGTGATGGACTGGCATCCCATCCAGGCTGTACCCTGTGCCCTGTGATGCACTGGTATCCCGTCCAGGTTGTCCATCAGCCCTGTGCCCTGCGATGTACTGGCATCCCATCCAGGGTGTCCCCTAGCCCTGTGCCTTGTGATGGAGTGGCATCCCATCCAGGGTGCCCCCCAGCCCTGTGCCCTGTGATGGACTGGCATCCTGTCCAGGGAGTCCCCCTGCCCTCTGCCCTGCGATGGACAGGCATCCCGTACAGGCTGTACCCCAGCCCTGTGCCCTGCGTTGGACTGGCATCCCATCCAGGCTGTTCCCAGTGCCCTGTGATGGACTGGCATCCCGTCCAGGCTGTACCCCAGCCCTGTGCCCTGTGATGGACTGGCATCCCATGCAGGGTGTCCCACAGCCCTGTGCCCTGCGATGGACTGGTATCCCATCCAGGTTGTTACCCAGCACCGTGCTCTGCGATGGACTGGCATCCCGTCCAGGTTGTACCCCAGCACCCTGCCCTGCGATGGACTGGCATCCCGTCCAGGCTGTACCCTGTGCCTTGCGATGGACTGGTATCCCGTCCAGGCTGTACCCCAGCCCTGTGCCCTGCGATGGACTGGCATCCCGTCCAGGGTGTCCCCCAGCCCCGTGCACTGTGATGGACTGGCATCCCATCCAGGCTGTACCCTGTGCCCTGTGATGCACTGGCATCCCATCCAGGTTGTCCATCAGCCCTGTGCCCTATGATGGGCTGGCTTCGCTGCCAGGGTGTCCCTCAGCCCTATGCCCTGCGATGGACTGGCATCCCATCCAGGGTGTCCCCTAGCCCTGTGCCCTGTGATGGAGTGGCATCCCATCCAGCGTGCCCCCCAGCCCTGTGCCCTGTGATGGACTGGCACCCTGTCCAGGGTGTCCCCCTGCCCTATGCCCTGCAATGGACAGGCATCCCGTACAGGCTGTACCCCAGCCCTGTGCCCTGCGTTGGACTGGCATCCCATCCAGGCTGTTCCCAGTGCCCTGTGATGGACTGGCATCCCGTCCAGGCTGTACCCCAGCCCTGTGCCCTGTGATGGACTGGCATCCCATGCAGGGTGTCCCACAGCCCTGTGCCCTGCGATGGACTGGTATCCCATCCAGGTTGTTACCCAGCACCGTGCCCTGCGATGGACTGGCATCCCGTCCAGGTTGTACCCCAGCACCCTGCCCTGCGATGGACGGGCATCCCGTCCAGGGTGTCCCTCAGCCCTGTGCCCTGTGATGGACTGGCATCCCGTCCAGGGTGTACCCCAACCCCGCGCCCTGTAATGGACTGGCATCCTGTCCAGGCTGTACCCCATACCTGTGCCCTGCGATGGACTGGCATCCCATCCAGGCTATACCCCAGCCATGTGCCCTGTGATGGACTGGAATCCCGTGCAGGGTGTCCCACAGCCCTGTGCCCTGCGATGGACAGGCATCCCGTCCAGGCTGTACGCCAGCCCTGTGCCCTGTGATGGACTGGCATCCCATCCAAGGTGTCCCCCAGCCCTGTGCACTGTGATGGACTGGCAACCCGTCCAGGGAGTCCCCCACCCCTGTGCCCTGCGATGGACAGGCATCCCGTCCAGGCTGTACCTCAGCCCTGTGCCCTGCGATGGACTGGCATCCCATCCAGGCTATACCCCAGCCATGTGCCCTGTGATGGACTGGCATCCCGTGCAGGGTGTCCCACAGCCCTGTGCCTTGTGATGGATTGGCATCCCGTCCAGGCTGCACGCCAGCTCTGTGCTCTTTGATGGACTGGCATCCCATCCAGGTTGTCCCCCAGCCCTTTGCCCTGCGATCGACTGGCATCCCGTCCAGGGTGTAACCCAGCCCTGTGCCTTGTGATGGACTGGCATCCCATCCAGGGTGTCCCCCAGCCCTGTGCCCTGTGATGGACTGGCATCCCGTCCAGGGTGTCCCCCAGCCCTGTGCCCTGTGATGGACTGGCATCCTGTGCAGGGTGTCCCCCAGCCCTGTTCCCTGCGATGGACTGGCATCTCATCTGGGGTGTCCCCCAGCCCTGTCCCTTGAGTTGGACTGCGATCACATCCAGGGTGTCCCCCAGCCCTGTGCCCTGTGATCGACTGGCATCCCGTCCAGGGTGTACCCCAGCCCTGTGCCCTGCGATGGACTGGCATCCCGTCCAGGGTGTCCCCCAGCCCCGTGCCTTGTGATGGACTGGCATCCCATCCAGGCTGTACCCTGTGCCCTGTGATGCACTGGTATCCCGTCCAGGTTGTCCATCAGCCCTGTGCCCTGCGATGGACTGGCATCCCATCCAGGGTGTCCCCTAGCCCTGTGCCTTGTGATAGAGTGGCATCCCATCCAGGGTGCCCCCCAGCCCTGTGCCCTGTGATGGACTGGCATCCTGTCCAGGGAGTCCCCCTGCCCTCTGCCCTGCGATGGACAGGCATCCCGTACAGGCTGTACCCCAGCCCTGTGCCCTGCGTTGGACTGGCATCCCATCCAGGCTGTTCCCAGTGCCCTGTGATGGACTGGCATCCCGTCCAGGCTGTACCCCAGCCCTGTGCCCTGTGATGGACTGGCATCCCATGCAGGGTGTCCCACAGCCCTGTGCCCTGCGATGGACTGGCAACCCGTCCAGGTTGTACCCCAGCACCCTGCCCTGCGATGGACTGGCATCCCGTCCAGGCTGTACCCTGTGCCTTGCGATGGACTGGTATCCCGTCCAGGCTGTACCCCAGCCCTGTGCCCTGCGATGGACTGGCATCCCGTCCAGGGTGTCCCCCAGCCCCGTGCACTGTGATGGACTGGCATCCCATCCAGGCTGTACCCTGTGCCCTGTGATGCACTGGCATCCCATCCAGGTTGTACATCAGCCCTGTGCCCTATGATGGGCTGGCATCGCGGCTAGGGTGTCCCTCAGCCCTGTGCCCTGCGATGGACTGGCATCCCATCCAGGGTGTCCCCTAGCCCTGTGCCCTGTGATGGAGTGGCATCCCATCCAGCGTGCCCCCCAGCCCTGTGCCCTGTGATGGACTGGCACCCTGTCCAGGGTGTCCCCCTGCCCTATGCCCTGCGATGGACAGGCATCCCGTACAGGCTGTACCCCAGCCCTGTGCCATGCGTTGGACTGGCATCCCATCCAGGCTGTTCCCAGTGCCCTGTGATGGACTGGCATCCCGTCCAGGTTGTACCCTAGCCCTGTGCCCTGTGATGGACTGGCATCCCATGCAGGGTGTCCCACAGCCCTGTGCCCTGCGATGTACTGGTATCCCATCCAGGTTGTTACCCAGCACCGTGCCCTGCGATGGACTGGCATCCCGTCCAGGTTGTACCCCAGCACCCTGCCCTGCGATGGACGGGCATCCCGTCCAGGGTGTCCCTCAGCCCTGTGCCCTGTGATGGACTGGCATCCCGTCCAGGGTGTACCCCAACCCCGCGCCCTGTGATGGACTGGAATCCTGTCCAGGCTGTACCCCAGACCTGTGCCCTGCGATGGACTGGCATCCCGTGCAGGGTGTCCCACAGCCCTGTGCCCTGCGATGGACAGGCATCCCGTCCAGGCTGTACGCCAGCCCTGTGCCCTGTGATGGACTGGCATCCCATCCAAGGTGTCCCCCAGCCCTGTGCACTGTGATGGACTGGCAACCCGTCCAGGGAGTCCCCCACCCCTGTGCCCTGCGATGGACAGGCATCCCGTCCAGGCTGTACCTCAGCCCTGTGCCCTGCGATGGACTGGCATCCCATCCAGGCTATACCCCAGCCATGTGCCCTGTGATGGACTGGCATCCCGTGCAGGGTGTCCCACAGCCCTGTGCCTTGTGATGGATTGGCATCCCGTCCAGGCTGCACGCCAGCCCTGTTCTCTTTGATGGACTGGCATCCCATCCAGGTTGTCCCCCAGCCCTTTGCCCTGCGATCGACTGGCATCCCGTCCAGGGTGTAACCCAGCCCTGTGCCTTGTGATGGACTGGCATCCCATCCAGGGTGTCCCCCAGCCCTGTGCCCTGTGATGGACTGGCATCCCATGCAGGGTGTCCCACAGCCCTGTGCCCTGCGATGGACTGGTATCCCATCCAGGTTGTTACCCAGCACCGTGCCCTGCGATGGACTGGCATCCCGTCCAGGTTGTACCCCAGCACCCTGCCCTGCGATGGACGGGCATCCCGTCCAGGGTGTCCCTCAGCCCTGTGCCCTGTGATGGACTGGCATCCCGTCCAGGGTGTACCCCAACCCCGCGCCCTGTGATGGACTGGCATCCTGTCCAGGCTGTACCCCATACCTGTGCCCTGCGATGGACTGGCATCCCATCCAGGCTATACCCCAGCCATGTGCCCTGTGATGGACTGGCATCCCGTGCAGGGTGTCCCACAGCCCTGTGCCCTGTGATGGACAGGCATCCCGTCCAGGCTGTACGCCAGCCCTGTGCCCTGTGATGGACTGGCATCCCATCCAAGGTGTCCCCCAGCCCTGTGCCCTGTGATGGACTGGCATCCCATGCAGGGTGTCCCACAGCCCTGTGCCCTGCGATGGACTGGCAACCCGTCCAGGGAGTCCCCCACCCCTGTGCCCTGCGATGGACAGGCATCCCGTCCAGGCTGTACCTCAGCCCTGTGCCCTGCGATGGACTGGCATCCCATCCAGGCTATACCCCAGCCATGTGCCCTGTGATGGACTGGCATCCCGTGCAGGGTGTCCCACAGCCCTGTGCCTTGTGATGGATTGGCATCCCGTCCAGGCTGCACGCCAGCCCTGTGCTCTTTGATGGACTGGCATCCCATCCAGGTTGTCCCCCAGCCCTTTGCCCTGCGATCGACTGGCATCCCGTCCAGGGTGTAACCCAGCCCTGTGCCTTGTGATGGACTGGCATCCCATCCAGGGTGTCCCCCAGCCCTGTGCCCTGTGATGGACTGGCATCCCATCCAGGGTGTCCCCCAGCCCTGTGCCCTGTGATGGACTGGCATCCTGTGCAGGGTGTCCCCCAGCCCTGTTCCCTGCGATGGACTGGCATCTCATCTGGCGTGTCCCCCAGCCCTGTCCCTTGAGTTGGACTGCGATCACATCCAGGGTGTCCCCCAGCCCTGTGCCCTGTGATCGACTGGCATCCCGTCCAGGGTGTACCCCAGCCCTGTGCCCTGCGATGGACTGGCATCCCGTCCAGGGTGTCCCCCAGCCCCGTGCCCTGTGATGGACTGGCATCCCATCCAGGCTGTACCCTGTGCCCTGTGATGCACTGGTATCCCGTCCAGGTTGTCCATCAGCCCTGTGCCCTGCGATGGACTGGCATCCCATCCAGGGTGTCCCCTAGCCCTGTGCCTTGTGATGGAGTGGCATCCCATCCAGGGTGCCCCCCAGCCCTGTGCCCTGTGATGGACTGGCATCCTGTCCAGGGAGTCCCCCTGCCCTCTGCCCTGCGATGGACAGGCATCCCGTACAGGCTGTACCCCAGCCCTGTGCCCTGCGTTGGACTGACATCCCATCCAGGCTGTTCCCAGTGCCCTGTGATGGACTGGCATCCCGTCCAGGCTGTACCCCAGCCCTGTGCCCTGTGATGGACTGGCATCCCATGCAGGGTGTCCCACAGCCCTGTGCCCTGCGATGGACTGGCAACCCGTCCAGGTTGTACCCCAGCACCCTGCCCTGCGATGGACTGGCATCCCGTCCAGGCTGTACCCTGTGCCTTGCGATGGACTGGTATCCCGTCCAGGCTGTACCCCAGCCCTGTGCCCTGCGATGGACTGGCATCCCGTCCAGGGTGTCCCCCAGCCCCGTGCACTGTGATGGACTGGCATCCCATCCAGGCTGTACCCTGTGCCCTGTGATGCACTGGCATCCCATCCAGGTTGTACATCAGCCCTGTGCCCTATGATGGGCTGGCATCGCGGCTAGGGTGTCCCTCAGCCCTGTGCCCTGCGATGGACTGGCATCCCATCCAGGGTGTCCCCTAGCCCTGTGCCCTGTGATGGAGTGGCATCCCATCCAGCGTGCCCCCCAGCCCTGTGCCCTGTGATGGACTGGCACCCTGTCCAGGGTGTCCCCCTGCCCTATGCCCTGCGATGGACAGGCATCCCGTACAGGCTGTACCCCAGCCCTGTGCCCTGCGTTGGACTGGCATCCCATCCAGGCTGTTCCCAGTGCCCTGTGATGGACTGGCATCCCGTCCAGGTTGTACCCCAGCCCTGTGCCCTGTGATGGACTGGCATCCCATGCAGGGTGTCGCACAGCCCTGTGCCCTGCGATGTACTGGAATCCCATCCAGGTTGTTACCCAGCACCGTGCCCTGCGATGGACTGGCATCCCGTCCAGGTTGTACCCCAGCACCCTGCCCTGCGATGGACGGGCATCCCGTCCAGGGTGTCCCTCAGCCCTGTGCCCTGTGATGGACTGGCATCCCGTCCAGGGTGTACCCCAACCCCGCGCCCTGTGATGGACTGGCATCCTGTCCAGGCTGTACCCCAGACCTGTGCCCTGCGATGGACTGGCATCCCATCCAGGCTATACCCCAGCCATGTGCCCTGTGATGGACTGGCATCCCGTGCAGGGTGTCCCACAGCCCTGTGCCCTGCGATGGACAGGCATCCCGTCCAGGCTGTACGCCAGCCCTGTGCCCTGTGATGGACTGGCATCCCATCCAAGGTGTCCCCCAGCCCTGTGCACTGTGATGGACTGGCAACCCGTCCAGGGAGTCCCCCACCCCTGTGCCCTGCGATGGACAGGCATCCCGTCCAGGCTGTACCTCAGCCCTGTGCCCTGCGATGGACTGGCATCCCATCCAGGCTATACCCCAGCCATGTGCCCTGTGATGGACTGGCATCCCGTGCAGGGTGTCCCACAGCCCTGTGCCTTGTGATGGATTGGCATCCCGTCCAGGCTGCACGCCAGCCCTGTTCTCTTTGATGGACTGGCATCTCATCCAGGTTGTCCCCCAGCCCTTTGCCCTGCGATCGACTGGCATCCCGTCCAGGGTGTAACCCAGCCCTGTGCCTTGTGATGGACTGGCTTCCCATCCAGGGTGTCCCCCAGCCCTGTGCCCTGTGATGGACTGGCATCCCGTCCAGGGTGTCCCCCAGCCCTGTGCCCTGTGATGGACTGGCATCCCGTGCAGGGTGTCCCCCAGCCCTGTTCCCTGCGATGGACTGGCATCTCATCTGGGGTGTCCCCCAGCCCTGTCCCTTGAGTTGGACTGCGATCACATCCAGGGTGTCCCCCAGCCCTGTGCCCTGTGATCGACTGGCATCCCGTCCAGGGTGTACCCCAGCCCTGTGCCCTGTGATGGACTGGCATCCCATCCAGGGTGTCCCCCAGCCCTGTGCCCTGTGATGGACTGGCATCCCGTCCAGGGTGTCCCCCAGCCCTGTGCACTGCGATGGACAGGCATCCCGTCCAGGCTGTACCCCAGCCCTGTGCCCTGCGATGTACTGGAATTTAATCCAGGCTGTACCCAAGCCCCTTGCCCGGTGATGAACTGACATCCCGTCCAGGGTGTCTCCCAGCCCTGTGCCCTGCGATGGACAGGCATCCCGTCCAGGCTGTACCCCAGCCCTGTGCCCTGCGATAGACTGTCATCGCATCCAGGCTGTACCCCAGCCCTGTGCCCTGTGATGGACTGGCATCCCGTGCAGGGTGTCCCACAGCCCTGTGCCCTGCGATGGACTGGCCTCCCGTCCAGGGTGTCCCACAGCCCTGTGCCTTGCGATGGATTGGCATCCCGTCCAGGATATATCCCAGCCCTCTGCCCTGCGATGGACTGGCATCCCATCCATGGTGTCCCCCTGGCCCGTGCCCTGTGATGGACTGGCATTCCATCCGGACTGTACCGTGTGCCCTGTGATTCAATGGCATCCCGTCCAGAGTGTCCCCCAGCCCCGTGCCCTGTGATGGACTGGCAACCCGTCCAGGGAGTCCCCCAGCCCTGTGCCCTGCGATGGACAGGCATCCCGTCCAGGCTGTACCACAGCCCTGTGCCCTGCGATAGACTGGCATCCCATCCAGGCTATACCCCAGCCATGTGCCCTGTGATGGACTGGCATCCCGTGCAGGGTGTCCCACAGCCCTGTGCCTTGTGATAGATTGGCATCCCGTCCAGGCTGTACGCCAGCCCTGTGCCCTGTGATGGACTGGCATCCCATCCAGGGTGTCCCCCAGCCCTGTGCCCTGCGATCGACTGGCATCCCGTCCAGGGTGTAACTCAGCCCTGTGCCGTGTGATGGACTGGCATCCCATCCAGGGTGTCCCCCAGCCCTGTGCCCTATGATGGACTGGCATCCCGTTCAGGGTGTCCCCCAGCCCTGTGCCCTGTGATGGACTGGCATCCCGTGCAGGGTGTCCCCCAGCCCTGTTCCCTGCGATGGACTGGCATCTCATCTGGGGTGTCCCCCAGCCCTGTCCCTTGAGTTAGACTGCGATCACATCCAGGGTGTCCCCCAGCCCTGTGCCCTGTGATCGACTGGTATCCCGTCCAGGGTGTACCCCAGCCCTGTGCCCTGTGATGGACTGGCATCCCATCTAGGGTGTCCCCCAGCCCTGTGCCCTGTGATGGACTGGCATCCCGTCCAGGGTGTCCCCCAGCCCTGTGCACTGCGATGGACAGGCATCCCGTCCAGGCTGTACCCCAGCACCGTGCCCTGCGATGGACTGGCATCCCGTCCAGGTTGTACCCCAGCACCCTGCCCTGCGATGGACTGGCATCCCGTCCAGGGTGTCCCTCAGCCCTGTGCCCTGCGATGGACTGGCATCCCTTCCAGGCTGTACCCTGTGCCCTGTGATGGACTGGCATCCCGTCCAGGGTCTCCCCCAGCCCCGCGCCCTGTGATGGACTGGCATCCTGTCCAAGCTGTACCCCAGCCCTGTGCCCTGCGATGGACTGGTATCCCATCCAGGCTGAACCCTCTGCCCAGTGATGGACGGGCATCCCATCTAAGCTGTAACCCAGCCCTGTGCCCTGTCATGGACTGGCATCCCATCCAGGGTGTCCCCCAGCCCCGTGCCCTGTGATGGACTTGCATTCCATCCAGGCTGTTCCCTGTGCCCTGTGATGCACTGGCATCCCGTCCAGGGTGTCCCCCAGCCCTGTGCCCTGTGATGGACTGGCATCCCGTCCAGGGTGTCACCCAGCCCTGTGCCCTGCGATGGACAGGCATCCCGTCCAGGCTCTAACCCAGCCCTGTGCCCTGCGATGGACTGGCATCCCATCCAGGCTGTACCCCAGCCCTGTGCCCTGTGATGGACTGGCATCCCGTGCAGGGTGTCCCACATCCCTGTGCCCTGCGATGGACTGGCCTCCCGTCCAGGGTGTCCCCCAGCCCCGTGCCCTGCGATGGACTGGCATCTCATCTGGGGTGTCCCCCAGCCCTGTCCCTTGAGTTAGACTGCGATCACATCCAGGGTGTCCCCCAGCCCTGTGCCCTGTGATCGACTGGTATCCCGTCCAGGGTGTACCCCAGCCCTGTGCCCTGTGATGGACTGGCATCCCATCTAGGGTGTCCCCCAGCCCTGTGCCCTGTGATGGACTGGCATCCCGTCCAGGGTGTCCCCCAGCCCTGTGCACTGCGATGGACAGGCATCCCGTCCAGGCTGTACCCCAGCACCGTGCCCTGCGATGGACTGGCATCCCGTCCAGGTTGTACCCCAGCACCCTGCCCTGCGATGGACTGGCATCCCGTCCAGGGTGTCCCTCAGCCCTGTGCCCTGCGATGGACTGGCATCCCTTCCAGGCTGTACCCTGTGCCCTGTGATGGACTGGCATCCCGTCCAGGGTCTCCCCCAGCCCCGCGCCCTGTGATGGACTGGCATCCTGTCCAAGCTGTACCCCAGCCCTGTGCCCTGCGATGGACTGGTATCCCATCCAGGCTGAACCCTCTGCCCAGTGATGGACGGGCATCCCATCTAAGCTGTAACCCAGCCCTGTGCCCTGTCATGGACTGGCATCCCATCCAGGGTGTCCCCCAGCCCCGTGCCCTGTGATGGACTTGCATTCCATCCAGGCTGTTCCCTGTGCCCTGTGATGCACTGGCATCCCGTCCAGGGTGTCCCCCAGCCCTGTGCCCTGTGATGGACTGGCATCCCGTCCAGGGTGTCACCCAGCCCTGTGCCCTGCGATGGACAGGCATCCCGTCCAGGCTCTAACCCAGCCCTGTGCCCTGCGATGGACTGGCATCCCATCCAGGCTGTACCCCAGCCCTGTGCCCTGTGATGGACTGGCATCCCGTGCAGGGTGTCCCACATCCCTGTGCCCTGCGATGGACTGGCCTCCCGTCCAGGGTGTCCCCCAGCCCCGTGCCCTGCGATGGACCGGAATCCCATCCAGGCTGTCCCTCAGCCCTGTTCCCTGCGATGGACTGGCATCCCATCCAGGCTGTACCCTATGCCTTGCGATGGACTGCTATCCCGTCCAGGCTGTAACCCAGCCCTGTGCCCTGCGAAGCACTGGCATCCCTTCCAGGCTGTACCCTGTGCCCTGTGATGGACTGGCATCCCGTCCAGGGTGTCCCCTAACCCCGCGCCCTGTGATGGACTGGCATCCTGTCCAGGCTGTACCCCAGACCTGTGCCCTGCGATGGACTGGCATCCCATCCGGGGTGTCCCCCAGCCCTGTACCCTGTGATGGACTCTCATCCCATCCAGGGTGTCCCCCAGCCCTGTGCCCTGCGATGGACTGGCATCCCATCCAGGGTGTCCCCCAGCCCTGTGCCCTGCGATGGACTGGCATCCCATCCAGGCTGTACCCCAGCCCTGTGCCCTGTGATAGACTGGCATCCCATCCAGGTTGTTACCCAGCACCGTGCCCTGCGATGGACTGGCATCCCGTCCAGGTTGTACCCCAGCACCCTGCCCTGCGATGGACTGGCATCCCGTCCAGGGTGTCCCTCAGCCCTGTGCCCTACGATGGACTGGCATCACTTCCAGGCTGTACCCTGTGCCCTCTGATGGACTGGCATCCCGTCCAGGGTGTCCCCCAACCCCGCGCCCTGTGATGGACTGGCATCCTGTCCAGGCTGTACCCCAGACCTGTGCCCTGCGATGGACTGGCATCCCATCCAGGCTGTTCCCACTGCCCTATGATGGACTGGCATCCCGTCCAGGCTGTACCCCAGCCCTGTGCCCTGTGATAGACTGGCATCCCGTGCAGGGTGTCCCACAGCCCTGTGCCCTGCGATGGACTGGCATCCCATCCAGGTTGTACCCCAGCCCTGTGCCCTGTGATGGACTGGCATCCCGTCCAGGGTGTCCCCCAGCCCCGCGCGCTGTGATAGACTGTCATCCTGTCCAGGCTGTACCCCAGCCCTGTGCCCTGCGATGGACTGGTATCCCATCCAGGCTGTTCCCAGTGCCCTGTGATGGACTGGCATCGCGTCCAGGCTGTACCTAAGCCCCATGCCCTGTAATGGACAGGCATCCCATCTAAGCTGTACCCCAGCCCAGTGCCCAGTCATGGACATGCATCCCGTCCAGGGTGTCCCCCAGACCTGTGCGCTGTGATGGACTGGCATCCCATCCAGGGTGTACCCCAGCCCCGTGCCCTGTGATGGACTGGCAACCCGTCCAGGGAGTCCCCCAGCCCTGTGCCCTGCGATGGACAGGCATCCCGTCCAGGCTGTACCTCAGCCCTGTGCCCTGCGATGGACTGGCATCCCATCCAGGCTGTACCCCAGCCCTGTGCCCTGTGATGGACTGGCATCCCGTGCAGGGTGTCCCACAGCCCTGTGCCTTGCGATGGATTGGCATCCCGTCCAGGATATACCCTGTGCCTTGCGATGGACTGGTATCCTGTCCAAGCTGTACCCCAGCCCTGTGCCCTGCGATGGACTGGTATCCCATCCAGGCTGAACCCTCTGCCCAGTGATGGACGGGCATCCCATCTAAGCTGTAACCCAGCCCTGTGCCCTGTCATGGACTGGCATCCCATCCAGGGTGTCCCCCAGCCCCGTGCCCTGTGATGGACTTGCATTCCATCCAGGCTGTTCCCTGTGCCCTGTGATGCACTGGCATCCCGTCCAGGGTGTCCCCCAGCCCTGTGCCCTGTGATGGACTGGCATCCCGTCCAGGGTGTCACCCAGCCCTGTGCCCTGCGATGGACAGGCATCCCGTCCAGGCTCTAACCCAGCCCTGTGCCCTGCGATGGACTGGCATCCCATCCAGGCTGTACCCCAGCCCTGTGCCCTGTGATGGACTGGCATCCCGTGCAGGGTGTCCCACATCCCTGTGCCCTGCGATGGACTGGCCTCCCGTCCAGGGTGTCCCCCAGCCCCGTGCCCTGCGATGGACCGGAATCCCATCCAGGCTGTCCCTCAGCCCTGTTCCCTGCGATGGACTGGCATCCCATCCAGGCTGTACCCTATGCCTTGCGATGGACTGCTATCCCGTCCAGGCTGTAACCCAGCCCTGTGCCCTGCGAAGCACTGGCATCCCTTCCAGGCTGTACCCTGTGCCCTGTGATGGACTGGCATCCCGTCCAGGGTGTCCCCTAACCCCGCGCCCTGTGATGGACTGGCATCCTGTCCAGGCTGTACCCCAGACCTGTGCCCTGCGATGGACTGGCATCCCATCCGGGGTGTCCCCCAGCCCTGTACCCTGTGATGGACTCTCATCCCATCCAGGGTGTCCCCCAGCCCTGTGCCCTGCGATGGACTGGCATCCCATCCAGGGTGTCCCCCAGCCCTGTGCCCTGCGATGGACTGGCATCCCATCCAGGCTGTACCCCAGCCCTGTGCCCTGTGATAGACTGGCATCCCATCCAGGTTGTTACCCAGCACCGTGCCCTGCGATGGACTGGCATCCCGTCCAGGTTGTACCCCAGCACCCTGCCCTGCGATGGACTGGCATCCCGTCCAGGGTGTCCCTCAGCCCTGTGCCCTACGATGGACTGGCATCACTTCCAGGCTGTACCCTGTGCCCTCTGATGGACTGGCATCCCGTCCAGGGTGTCCCCCAACCCCGCGCCCTGTGATGGACTGGCATCCTGTCCAGGCTGTACCCCAGACCTGTGCCCTGCGATGGACTGGCATCCCATCCAGGCTGTTCCCACTGCCCTATGATGGACTGGCATCCCGTCCAGGCTGTACCCCAGCCCTGTGCCCTGTGATAGACTGGCATCCCGTGCAGGGTGTCCCACAGCCCTGTGCCCTGCGATGGACTGGCATCCCATCCAGGTTGTACCCCAGCCCTGTGCCCTGTGATGGACTGGCATCCCGTCCAGGGTGTCCCCCAGCCCCGCGCGCTGTGATAGACTGTCATCCTGTCCAGGCTGTACCCCAGCCCTGTGCCCTGCGATGGACTGGTATCCCATCCAGGCTGTTCCCAGTGCCCTGTGATGGACTGGCATCGCGTCCAGGCTGTACCTAAGCCCCATGCCCTGTAATGGACAGGCATCCCATCTAAGCTGTACCCCAGCCCAGTGCCCAGTCATGGACATGCATCCCGTCCAGGGTGTCCCCCAGACCTGTGCGCTGTGATGGACTGGCATGCCATCCAGGGTGTACCCCAGCCCCGTGCCCTGTGATGGACTGGCAACCCGTCCAGGGAGTCCCCCAGCCCTGTGCCCTGCGATGGACAGGCATCCCGTCCAGGCTGTACCTCAGCCCTGTGCCCTGCGATGGACTGGCATCCCATCCAGGCTGTACCCCAGCCCTGTGCCCTGTGATGGACTGGCATCCCGTGCAGGGTGTCCCACAGCCCTGTGCCTTGCGATGGATTGGCATCCCGTCCAGGATGTACCCTGTGCCTTGCGATGGACTGGTATCCCGTCCAGGGTGTCCCCCAGCCCCGTGCCCTGTGATGGACTGGCATTCCATCCAGGCTGTACCCTGTGCCCTGTGATGCACTGGCATCCCGTCCAGGGTCTCCCCCAGCCCTGTGCCCTGTGATGGACTGGCATCCCCGTCCAGGGTGTCACCCAGCCCTGTGCCCTGCGATGGACAGGCATCCCGTCCAGGCTGTACCCCAGCCCTGTGCCCTGCGATGGACTGGCATCCCATCCAGGCTGTACCCCAGCCCTGTGCCCTGCGATGGACTGTCCTCCCATCCAGGGTGTCCCCCAGCCCCGTGCCCTGCGATGGACTGGAATCCCATCCAGGCTGTCCCCCAGCTCCGTGCCCTGCGATGGACCGGAATCCCATCCAGGCTGTCCCTCAGCCCTGTGCCCTGCGATGGACTGGCATCCCATCCAGGCTGTACCCTGTGCCTTGCGATGGACTGGTATCCCGTCCAGGCTGTACCCCAGCCCTGTGCCCTGCGATGGACTGGCATCCCGTCCAGGGTGTCCCCCAGCCCCGTGCCCTGTGATGGACTGGCATCCCATCCAGGCTGTACCCTGTGCCCTGTGATGCACTGGCATCCCGTACAGGGTGTCCCCCAGCCCTGTACCCTGCGATCGACTGGCATCCCGTCCAGGGTGTACCCCAACCCTTTGCCCTGTGATGGACTGGCATCCCATCCAGGGTGTCCCCCAGCCTTGTGCCCTGTGATGGACTTGCATCCCATCCAGGGTGTCCCCCAGCCATGTGCCCTGCGAAGGACTGGCATCCCATCCAGGGTGTACCCCAGCCCCGTGCCCTGTGATGGACTGGCATCCCATCTAGGGTGTACCCCAGCCCCGTGCCCTGTGATGGACTGGCAACCCGTCCGGGGAGTCCCCCAGCCCCGTGCCCTGTGATGGACTGGCAACCCGTCCAGGGAGTCCCCCAGCCCTGTGCCCTGCGATGGACAGGCATCCCGTCCAGGCTGTACCTCAGCCCTGTGCCCTGCGATGGACTGGCATCCCATCCAGGCTGTACCCCAGCCCTGTGCCCTGTGATGGACTGGCATCCCGTGCAGGGTGTCCCACAGCCCTGTGCCTTGCGATGGATTGGCATCCCGTCCAGGATGTATCCCAGCCTTGTGCCCTGCGATGGACTGGCATCCCATCCAGGCTGTACCCCAACCCTGTGCCCTGCGATGGACTGGCCTCCCGTCCAGGGTGTCCCCCAGCCCCGTGCCCTGCGATGGACCGGAATCCCATCCAGGCTGTCCCCCAGTCCCGTGCCCTGCGATGGACCGGAATCCCATCCAGGCTGTCCCTCAGCCCTGTGCCCTGCGATGGACTGGCATCCCATCCAGGCTGTACCCTGTGCCTTGCGATGGACTGGTATCCCGTCCAGGCTGTACCCCAGCCCTGTGCCCTGCGATGGACTGGCATCCCGTCCAGGGTGTCCCCCAGCCCCGTGCCCTGTGATGGACTGGCATCCCATCCAGGCTGTACCCTGTGCCCTGTGATGCACTGGCATCCCGTCCAGGGTGTCCCCCAGCCCTGTACCCTGCGATCGACTGGCATCCCGTCCAGGGTGTACCCCAACCCTGTGCCCAGTGATGGACTGGCATCCCATCCAGGGTGTCCCCCAGCCCTGTGCCCTGTGATGGACTGGCATCCCATCCAGGGTGTCCCCCAGCCATGTGCCCTGCGAAGGACTGGCATCCCATCCAGGGTGTACCCCAGCCCCGTGCCCTGTGATGGACTGGCATCCCATCTAGGGTGTACCCCAGCCCCGTGCCCTGTGATGGACTGGCAACCCGTCCGGGGAGTCCCCCAGCCCTGTGCCCTGCGATGGACAGGCATCCCGTCCAGGCTGTACCTCAGCCCTGTGCCCTGCGATGGACTGACATCCCATCCAGGCTGTACCCCAGCCCTGTGCCCTATGATGGACTGGCATCCCATGCAGGGTGTCCAACAGCCTTGTGCCTTGCGATGGATTGGCATCCCATCCAGGATGTATCCCAGCCCCGTGCCCTGCGATGGACTTGAATCCCATCCAGGCTGTCCCTCAGCCCTGTGCCCTGCGATGGACTGGCATCCCATCCAGGCTGTACCCTGTGCCTTGCGATGGACTGGTATCCCGTCCAGGCTGTACCCCAGCCCTGTACCCTGCGATGGACTGGCTTCCCGTCCAGGGTGTCCCCCAGCCCCGTGCCCTGTGATGGACTGGCATCGCATCCAGGCTGTACCCTGTGCCCTGTGATGCACTGGCATCCCGTCCAGGGTGTCCATCAACCCTGTGCCCGATGATGGGCTGGCATCCCGGCCAGGCTGTACCCCTAGCCCTGTGCCCTGTGATGGAGTGGCATCCCATCCAGGGTGTCCCCCTGCCCTGTGCCCTGTGATGGACTGGCATCCCGTACAGGCTGTCCCACAGCCCTGTGCCTTGCGATGGATTGGCATCCCGTCCAGGATGTATCCCAGCCCTGTGCCCTGCGATGGACTGGCATCCCATCCAGGCTGTACCCCAGCCCTATGCCCTGCGATGGACTGGCCTCCCGTCCAGGGTGTCCCCCAGCCCCGTGCCCTGCGATGGACCAGAATCCCATCCAGGCTGTCCCCCAGCCCCGTGCCCTGCGATCGACTGGCATCCCGTCCAGGGTGTACCCCAACCCTGTGCCCAGTGATGGACTGGCATCCCATCCAGGGTGTCCCCCAGCCCTGTGCCCTGTGATGGACTGGCATCCCATCCAGGGTGTCCCCCAGCCATGTGCCCTGCGAAGGACTGGCATCCCATCCAGGGTGTACCCCAGCCCCGTGCCCTGTGATGGACTGGCATCCCATCTAGGGTGTACCCCAGCCCCGTGCCCTGTGATGGACTGGCAACCCGTCCGGGGAGTCCCCCAGCCCTGTGCCCTGCGATGGACAGGCATCCCGTCCAGGCTGTACCTCAGCCCTGTGCCCTGCGATGGACTGACATCCCATCCAGGCTGTACCCCAGCCCTGTGCCCTATGATGGACTGGCATCCCATGCAGGGTGTCCAACAGCCTTGTGCCTTGCGATGGATTGGCATCCCATCCAGGATGTATCCCAGCCCCGTGCCCTGCGATGGACTTGAATCCCATCCAGGCTGTCCCTCAGCCCTGTGCCCTGCGATGGACTGGCATCCCATCCAGGCTGTACCCCAGCCCTGTGCCCTGTGATGGACTGGCATCCCGTGCAGGGTGTCCCACAGCCCTGTGCCTTGCGATGGATTGGCATCCCGTCCAGGATGTATCCCAGCCTTGTGCCCTGCGATGGACTGGCATCCCATCCAGGCTGTACCCCAACCCTGTGCCCTGCGATGGACTGGCCTCCCGTCCAGGGTGTCCCCCAGCCCCGTGCCCTGCGATGGACCGGAATCCCATCCAGGCTGTCCCCCAGTCCCGTGCCCTGCGATGGACCGGAATCCCATCCAGGCTGTCCCTCAGCCCTGTGCCCTGCGATGGACTGGCATCCCATCCAGGCTGTACCCTGTGCCTTGCGATGGACTGGTATCCCGTCCAGGCTGTACCCCAGCCCTGTGCCCTGCGATGGACTGGCATCCCGTCCAGGGTGTCCCCCAGCCCCGTGCCCTGTGATGGACTGGCATCCCATCCAGGCTGTACCCTGTGCCCTGTGATGCACTGGCATCCCGTCCAGGGTGTCCCCCAGCCCTGTACCCTGCGATCGACTGGCATCCCGTCCAGGGTGTACCCCAACCCTGTGCCCAGTGATGGACTGGCATCCCATCCAGGGTGTCCCCCAGCCCTGTGCCCTGTGATGGACTGGCATCCCATCCAGGGTGTCCCCCAGCCATGTGCCCTGCGAAGGACTGGCATCCCATCCAGGGTGTACCCCAGCCCCGTGCCCTGTGATGGACTGGCATCCCATCTAGGGTGTACCCCAGCCCCGTGCCCTGTGATGGACTGGCAACCCGTCCGGGGAGTCCCCCAGCCCTGTGCCCTGCGATGGACAGGCATCCCGTCCAGGCTGTACCTCAGCCCTGTGCCCTGCGATGGACTGACATCCCATCCAGGCTGTACCCCAGCCCTGTGCCCTATGATGGACTGGCATCCCATGCAGGGTGTCCAACAGCCTTGTGCCTTGCGATGGATTGGCATCCCATCCAGGATGTATCCCAGCCCCGTGCCCTGCGATGGACTTGAATCCCATCCAGGCTGTCCCTCAGCCCTGTGCCCTGCGATGGACTGGCATCCCATCCAGGCTGTACCCTGTGCCTTGCGATGGACTGGTATCCCGTCCAGGCTGTACCCCAGCCCTGTACCCTGCGATGGACTGGCTTCCCGTCCAGGGTGTCCCCCAGCCCCGTGCCCTGTGATGGACTGGCATCGCATCCAGGCTGTACCCTGTGCCCTGTGATGCACTGGCATCCCGTCCAGGGTGTCCATCAACCCTGTGCCCGATGATGGGCTGGCATCCCGGCCAGGCTGTACCCCTAGCCCTGTGCCCTGTGATGGAGTGGCATCCCATCCAGGGTGTCCCCCTGCCCTGTGCCCTGTGATGGACTGGCATCCCGTACAGGCTGTCCCACAGCCCTGTGCCTTGCGATGGATTGGCATCCCGTCCAGGATGTATCCCAGCCCTGTGCCCTGCGATGGACTGGCATCCCATCCAGGCTGTACCCCAGCCCTATGCCCTGCGATGGACTGGCCTCCCGTCCAGGGTGTCCCCCAGCCCCGTGCCCTGCGATGGACCAGAATCCCATCCAGGCTGTCCCCCAGCCCCGTGCCCTGCGATCGACTGGCATCCCGTCCAGGGTGTACCCCAACCCTGTGCCCAGTGATGGACTGGCATCCCATCCAGGGTGTCCCCCAGCCCTGTGATGGACTGGCATCCCATCCAGGGTGTCCCCCAGCCATGTGCCCTGCGAAGGACTGGCATCCCATCCAGGGTGTACCCCAGCCCCGTGCCCTGTGATGGACTGGCATCCCATCTAGGGTGTACCCCAGCCCCGTGCCCTGTGATGGACTGGCAACCCGTCCGGGGAGTCCCCCAGCCCTGTGCCCTGCGATGGACAGGCATCCCATCCAGGCTGTACCCCAGCCCTATGCCCTGCGATGGACTGGCCTCCCGTCCAGGGTGTCCCCCAGCCCCGTGCCCTGCGATGGACCAGAATCCCATCCAGGCTGTCCCCCAGCCCCGTGCCCTGCGATGGACCGGAATCTCATCCAGACTGTCCCTCAGCCCTGTGCCCTGCGATGGACTGGCATCCCATCCAGGCTGTACCCTGTGCCTTGCGATGGACTGGTATCCCGTCCAGGCTGTACCCCAGCCCTGTGCCCTGCGATGGACTGGCATCCCGTCCAGGGTGTCCCCCAGCCCCGTGCCCTGTGATGGACTGGCATCCCATCCAGGCTGTACCCTGTGCCCTGTGATGCACTGGCATCCCGTCCAGGGTGTCCCCCAGCCCTGTACCCTGCGATCGACTGGCATCCCGTCCAGGGTGTACCCCAACCCTGTGCCCTGTGATGGACTGGCATCCCATCCAGGGTGTCCCCCAGCCCTGTGCCCTGTGATGGACTGGCATCCCATCCAGGGTGTCCCCCAGCCATGTGCCCTGCGAAGGACTGGCATCCCATCCAGGGTGAACCCCAGCCCCGTGCCCTGTGATGGACTGGCATCCCATCTAGGGTGTACCCCAGCCCCGTGCCCTGTGATGGACTTGCAACCCGTCCGGGGAGTCCCCCAGCCCTGTGCCCTGCGATGGACAGGCATCCCGTCCAGGCTGTACCTCAGCCCTGTGCCCTGCGATGGACTGGCATCCCATCCAGGCTGTACCCCAGCCCTGTGCCCTATGATGGACTGGCATCCCGTGCAGGGTGTCCAACAGCCCTGTGCCTTGCGATGGATTGGCATCCCGTCCAGGATGTATCCCAGCCCCGTGCCCTGCGATGGACTGGAATCCCATCCAGGCTGTCCCTCAGCCCTGTGCCCTGCGATGGACTGGCATCCCATCCAGGCTGTACCCTGTGCCTTGCGATGGACTGGTATCCCGTCCAGGCTGTACCCCAGCCCTGTACCCTGCGATGGACTGGCATCCCGTCCAGGGTGTCCCCCAGCCCCGTGCCCTGCGATGGACTGGTATCCCATCCAGGTTGTTACCCCGCACCGTGCCCTGCGATGGACTGGCATCCCGTCCAGGTTGTACCCCAGCACCCTGCCCTGCGATGGACTGGCATCCCGTCCAGGCTGTACCCTGTGCCTTGCGATGGACTGGTATCCCGTCCAGGCTGTACCCCAGCCCTGTGCCCTGTGATGGACTGGCATCCCGTCCAGGGTGTCCCCCAGCCCCGTGCCCTGTGATGGACTGGCATCGCATCCAGGCTGTACCCTGTGCCCTGTGATGCACTGGCATCCCATCCAGGTTGTCCATCAGCCCTGTGCCCTATGATGGGCTGGCATCGCGGCCAGGGTGTCCCTCAGCCCTGTGCCCTGCGATGGACTGGCATCCCATCCAGGGTGTCCCCTAGCCCTGTGCCCTGTGATGGAGTGGCATCCCATCCAGCGTGCCCCCCAGCCCTGTGCCCTGTGATGGACTGGCACCCTGTCCAGGGTGTCCCCCTGCCCTATGCCCTGCGATGGACAGGCATCCCGTACAGGCTGTACCCCAGCCCTGTGCCCTGCGTTGGACTGGCATCCCATCCAGGCTGTTCCCAGTGCCCTGTGATGGACTGGCATCCCGTCCAGGCTGTACCCCAGCCCTGTGCCCTGTGATGGACTGGCATCCCATGCAGGGTGTCCCACAGCCCTGTGCCCTGCGATGGACTGGTATCCCATCCAGGTTGTTACCCAGCACCGTGCCCTGCGATGGACTGGCATCCCGTCCAGGTTGTACCCCAGCACCCTGCCCTGCGATGGACGGGCATCCCGTCCAGGGTGTCCCTCAGCCCTGTGCCCTGTGATGGACTGGCATCCCGTCCAGGGTGTACCCCAACCCCGCGCCCTGTGATGGACTGGCATCCTGTCCAGGCTGTACCCCAGACCTGTGCCCTGCGATGGACTGGCATCCCATCCAGGCTATACCCCAGCCATGTGCCCTGTGATGGACTGGCATCCCGTGCAGGGTGTCCCACAGCCCTGTGCCCTGCGATGGACAGGCATCCCGTCCAGGCTGTACGCCAGCCCTGTGCCCTGTGATGGACTGGCATCCCATCCAGGGTGTCCCACAGCCCTGTGCACTGTGATGGACTGGCAACCCGTCTAGGGAGTCCCCCACCCCTGTGCCCTGCGATGGACAGGCATCCCGTCCAGGCTGTACCTCAGCCCTGTGCCCTGCGATGGACTGGCATCCCATCCAGGCTATACCCCAGCCATGTGCCCTGTGATGGACTGGCATCCCATGCAGGGTGTCCCACAGCCCTGTGCCTTGTGATGGATTGGCATCCCGTCCAGGCTGCACGCCAGCCCTGTGCTCTTTGATGGACTGGCATCCCATCCAGTTTGTCCCCCAGCCCTTTGCCCTGCGATCGACTGGCATCCCGTCCAGGGTGTAACCCAGCCCTGTGCCTTGTGATGGACTGGCATCCCATCCTGGATGTCCCCCAGCCCTGTGCCCTGTGATGGACTGGCATCCCGTCCAGGGTGTCCCCGAGCCCTGTGCCCTGTGATGGACTGGCATCCCGTGCAGGGTGTCCCCAGCCCTGTTCCCTGCGATGGACTGGCATCTCATCTGGGGTGTCCCCCAGCCCTGTCCCTTGAGTTGGACTGCGATCACATCCAGGGTGTCCCCCAGCCCTGTGCCCTGTGATCGACTGGCATCCCGTCCAGGGTGTACCCCAGCCCTGTGCCCTGTGATGGACTGGCATCCCATCCAGGGTGTCCCCCAGCCCTGTGCCCTGTGATGGACTGGCATCGCATCCAGGCTGTACCCCAGCCCTGTGCCCTGCGATGTACTGGAATTTAATCCAGGCTGTACCCCAGCCCCTTGCCCGGTGATGAACTGGCATCCCGTCCAGGGTGTCTCCCAGCCCTGTGCCCTGCGATGGACAGGCATCCCGTCCAGGCTGTACCCCAGCCCTGTGCCCTGCGATGGACTGGCATCGCATCCAGGCTGTACCCCAGCCCTGTGCCCTGTGATGGACTGGCATCCCGTGCAGGGTGTCCCACAGCCCTGTGCCCTGCGATGGACTGGCCTCCCGTCCAGGGTGTCCCACAGCCCTGTGCCTTGCGATGGATTGGCATCCCGTCCAGGATATATCCCAGCCCTCTGCCCTGCGATGGACTGGCATCCCATCCATGGTGTCCCCCAGCCCCGTGCCCTGTGATGGACTGGCATTCCATCCAGACTGTACCGTGTGCCCTGTGATGCAATGGCATCCCGTCCAGAGTGTCCCCCAGCCCCGTGCCCTGTGATGGACTGGCAACCCGTCCAGGGAGTCCCCCAGCCCTGTGCCCTGCGATGGACAGGCATCCCGTCCAGGCTGTACCTCAGCCCTGTGCCCTGCGATAGACTGGCATCCCATCCAGGCTATACCCCAGCCATGTGCCCTGTGATGGACTGGCATCCCGTGCAGGGTGTCCCACAGCCCTGTGCCTTGTGATAGATTGGCATCCCGTCCAGGCTGTACGCCAGCCCTGTGCCCTGTGATGGACTGGCATCCCATCCAGGGTGTCCCCCAGCCCTGTGCCCTGCGATCGACTGGCATCCCGTCCAGGGTGTAACCCAGCCCTGTGCCGTGTGATGGACTGGCATCCCATCCAGGGTGTCCCCCAGCCCTGTGCCCTGTGATGGACTGGCATCCCGTCCAGGGTGTCCCCCAGCCCTGTGCCCTGTGATGGAGTGGCATCCCATCCAGGGTGTCCCCCAGCCCTGTGTCCTGTGATAGACTGGCATTCCATCCAGGGTGTCCCCCAGCCCTGTGCCCTGCGATGGACTGGCATCCCATCCAGGGTGTACCCCATCCCCGTGCCCTGTGATGGACTGGAATCCCATCCAGGGTGTACCCCAGCCCCGTGCCCTGTGATGGACTGGCATCCTGTCCAGGCTGTACTCCAGACCTGTGCCCTGCGATGGACTGGCATCCCATCCAGGCTGTTCCCAGTGCCCTGTGATGTACTGGCATCCCGTCCAGGCTGTACCCCAGCCCTGTGCCCTGTGATGGACTGGCATCCCGTGCAGGGTGTCCCACAGCCCTGTGCCCTGCGATGGACTGGCATCCCATCAAGGCTGTACCCCAGCCCAGTGCCCTGCGATGGACTGGCATCCCGTCCAGGGTGTCCCTCAGCCCTGTGCCCTGCAATGGACTGGCATCCCTTCCAGCCTGTACCCTGTGCCCTGTGATGGACTGGCATCCCGTCCAGGGTGTCCCCCAGCCCCGCGCCCTGTGATGGACTGGCATCCTGTCCAGGCTGTACCCCAGCCCTGTGCCCTGCGATGGACTGGTATCCCATCCAGGCTGTTCCCATTGCCCTGTGATGGACTGGCATCGCGTCCAGGCTGTACCTCAGCCTTGTAGGAATTATTAGCTCAGGTAAATTTTTATATCTCCACCAATATGTTTTGAAATTAATTAACTTTTAATTAATTATTATTTAATGCCGATTATTAACCAATTGTTATGCCGAATGGTCGGCTCCTCCAAACTCAATTGTGAATCCCCAATATCTGTTAATGTGAGACTTAAATGGGATTCATTAATAACCAGTATCGCTTAATAACCTGGGTTAGTAGGCTCGTCCAGCGAGCTGCGTCACCAGGTAATGTGAACGATCGGTAGCGAAGCTCCCCTCACGGCCAATGAGAGAGAGTCTCGCGATATTTCAGGCGAGTTTAGAGGTTTCAGAGCGTAGTAGCCAGATCGCACAGAGGCAGGGACTATTGTGAGCACTCAATGACGGAGGCTGAAGTTGTGTAAAAAGACATGCATTTATTCCTACAACTAACATAAGACAGACATTACACCTAACAAACAATAAACATGGAATAACGGAATAGACACAAACGATGTAATCATGAAAATGCAATGACCAGATTTAAAATGATTAAAAAGGGAAAAACTGTTCTGCAAAGCAAGCAGTTTGTAACGATTATAAACCTAAAGTAATATAGCAGGTGAATAGGACAGTTTAGGTTGTTAGAAAGGAAAGGAAGTTGGTTTACTTGGATGCAGGAAAGAGGGAGGTCTTTGCAGTTGGTTGCAGTGGCTGATGAGCTGATGGGTGATGGCTCTCAGGGAGGCGCGGTGTTTGCAGCGGTTGTTGGAGTGGAGTCCCTCCGGTTCTTTCTTCTGGTGAAGCTTGGGCTGAGTTGCAGTTCTTTGGGTCTTCACCGACGGGCTTTAAGAACGCTGCTTGTTTCTCCGTTTTCTTCTCTTTTTCTTTTCTTCTTCTCCGCTCTTTGTTCTGAGGTGCCAGGTTTTATAGCATAAGGTTCGTGATTAGGAGTGACCAGGAATTTGAGTCCTGGACCAATGGCTGACCATCCATTTGGCGGGCTTCGGAAGGGGGTCGGTATCAGTCTTTTTGGGATTTATGACCAGACTGACTTCTCTGGTAATGGTGATTTTCATTAGGCTGGTGTAACTTTTGATACGTCCACTTTTGTGGTAACCACTGACCAGATTTGGAAACTGGAGTGATTTTCCTTCGGTTTGATACCAAACATGCCGTACCAGCCTAGCGGTTCACACCAAATACCATCTGTGATGATTAATTAATGATAACATAATAGCATAATATAGGTAATGTTCTATTACTAACACCAGTATATGGTACAGGTGGTTTAGGTTGTACCTCAACAGATATTACCCTTTATACAGACATTATATGACATATTCTCATGTCATAAGCACATGTTACCCTTAGATAGGCATGGTAGAATACAAAGATCAGATAAGGGTTGCCGAGGAATGTGGCAAAGCAAAGAGGGGGGGGGAAGGTTTGTCAGACAAAGGAAAAGAATCTTCAAAAGTTAGGGCACACTAAGATCCCTGGTTAGACTATTCAATTTCCAAGATTATTCTGGTATAATATATATGCAGTGGTAGCTATACCTATCTATTTATTCAAATTTATACAAGGGTTTAAGTGTGAGGGGGAAAATAATTGATACTCTGTGAACATGGTTATAAGGGTGGCACACAAAACTGAGACTGCCTAAGGACACACACACAAACATGATTTGCATATTGAGACATAAGCATCATACTACACAGGGTATACAAAACCAAACTTAAAGGAAACTTTCAGTGGGATGTTGGGTGAGTGGTATGCACGGCAGGATGTCGGGTGATGGGGTTGTGGGCCAAGTCGAGGGGCCCCTGTCCCTGGGGATCCACTCTGCTATCTGTAGGTCATTAAAAACTTGGGCAATAAAAGTTGGAGTGCTGGCCTCCCTGGTTATCTATGCGTGTGGGGTCACAAATCCCCCTCTTTGGGGCCTAGGCCAATGTGTGCCTTCTCGTACCAGGGTAGGCCTTGTCTCAGGTCACCTGGAGTTTAAGCTTGGTGAAATGTGCATGTGTGATCCTACAGCCCCATGCCCTGTAATGGACTGGCATCCCATCCAGGCTGAACCCTCTGCCCTGTGATGGACGGGCATCCCATCTAAGCTGTACCCCAGCCCAGTGCCCTGTCATGGACATGCATCCCATCCAGGGAGTCCCCCAGCCCTGTGCGCTGTGATGGACTGGCATCCCATCCAGGGTGTACCCCAGCCCCGTGCCCTGTGATGGACTGGCAACCCGTCCAGGGAGTCCCCCAGCCCTGTGCCCTGCGATGGACAGGCATCCCGTCCAGGCTGTACCTCAGCCCTGTGCCCTGCGATGGACTGGCATCCCATCCAGGCTGTACCCCAGCCCTGTGCCCTGTGATGGACTGGCATCCCGTGCAGGGTGTCCCACAGCCCTGTGCCTTGCGATGGATTGGCATCCCGTCCAGGATGTATCCCAGCCCTGTGCCCTGCGATGGACTGGCATCCCATCCAGGCTGTACCCCAACCCTGTGCCCTGCGATGGACTGGCCTCCCGTCCAGGGTGTCCCCCAGCCCCGTGCCCTGCGATGGACCGGAATCCCATCCAGGCTGTCCCCCAGTCCCGTGCCCTGCGATGGACCGGAATCCCATCCAGGCTGTCCCTCAGCCCTGTGCCCTGCGATGGACTGGCATCCCATCCAGGCTGTACCCTGTGCCTTGCGATGGACTGGTATCCCGTCCAGGCTGTACCCCAGCCCTGTGCCCTGCGATGGACTGGCATCCCGTCCAGGGTGTCCCCCAGCCCCGTGCCCTGTGATGGACTGGCATCCCATCCAGGCTGTACCCTGTGCCCTGTGATGCACTGGCATCCCGTCCAGGGTGTCCCCCAGCCCTGTACCCTGCGATCGACTGGCATCCCGTCCAGGGTGTACCCCAACCCTGTGCCCTGTGATGGACTGGCATCCCATCCAGGGTGTCCCCCAGCCCTGTGCCCTGTGATGGACTGGCATCCCATCCAGGGTGTCCCCCAGCCATGTGCCCTGCGAAGGACTGGCATCCCATCCAGGGTGTACCCCAGCCCCGTGCCCTGTGATGGACTGGCATCCCATCTAGGGTGTACCCCAGCCCCGTGCCCTGTGATGGACTGGCAACCCGTCCGGGGAGTCCCCCAGCCCTGTGCCCTGCGATGGACAGGCATCCCGTCCAGGCTGTACCTCAGCCCTGTGCCCTGCGATGGACTGACATCCCATCCAGGCTGTACCCCAGCCCTGTGCCCTATGATGGACTGGCATCCCATGCAGGGTGTCCAACAGCCCTGTGCCTTGCGATGGATTGGCATCCCATCCAGGATGTATCCCAGCCCCGTGCCCTGCGATGGACTTGAATCCCATCCAGGCTGTCCCTCAGCCCTGTGCCCTGCGATGGACTGGCATCCCATCCAGGCTGTACCCTGTGCCTTGCGATGGACTGGTATCCCGTCCAGGCTGTACCCCAGCCCTGTACCCTGCGATGGACTGGCTTCCCGTCCAGGGTGTCCCCCAGCCCCGTGCCCTGTGATGGACTGGCATCGCATCCAGGCTGTACCCTGTGCCCTGTGATGCACTGGCATCCCGTCCAGGGTGTCCATCAACCCTGTGCCCGATGATGGGCTGGCATCCCGGCCAGGCTGTACCCCTAGCCCTGTGCCCTGTGATGGAGTGGCATCCCATCCAGGGTGTCCCCCTGCCCTGTGCCCTGTGATGGACTGGCATCCCGTACAGGCTGTCCCACAGCCCTGTGCCTTGCGATGGATTGGCATCCCGTCCAGGATGTATCCCAGCCCTGTGCCCTGCGATGGACTGGCATCCCATCCAGGCTGTACCCCAGCCCTATGCCCTGCGATGGACTGGCCTCCCGTCCAGGGTGTCCCCCAGCCCCGTGCCCTGCGATGGACCAGAATCCCATCCAGGCTGTCCCCCAGCCCCGTGCCCTGCGATGGACCGGAATCCCATCCAGACTGTCCCTCAGCCCTGTGCCCTGCGATGGACTGGCATCCCATCCAGGCTGTACCCTGTGCCTTGCGATGGACTGGTATCCCGTCCAGGCTGTACCCCAGCCCTGTGCCCTGCGATGGACTGGCATCCCGTCCAGGGTGTCCCCCAGCCCCGTGCCCTGTGATGGACTGGCATCCCATCCAGGCTGTACCCTGTGCCCTGTGATGCACTGGCATCCCGTCCAGGGTGTCCCCCAGCCCTGTACCCTGCGATCGACTGGCATCCCGTCCAGGGTGTACCCCAACCCTGTGCCCTGTGATGGACTGGCATCCCATCCAGGGTGTCCCCCAGCCCTGGGCCCTGTGATGGACTGGCATCCCATCCAGGGTGTCCCCCAGCCATGTGCCCTGCGAAGGACTGGCATCCCATCCAGGGTGAACCCCAGCCCCGTGCCCTGTGATGGACTGGCATCCCATCTAGGGTGTACCCCAGCCCCGTGCCCTGTGATGGACTTGCAACCCGTCCGGGGAGTCCCCCAGCCCTGTGCCCTGCGATGGACAGGCATCCCGTCCAGGCTGTACCTCAGCCCTGTGCCCTGCGATGGACTGGCATCCCATCCAGGCTGTACCCCAGCCCTGTGCCCTATGATGGACTGGCATCCCGTGCAGGGTGTCCAACAGCCCTGTGCCTTGCGATGGATTGGCATCCCGTCCAGGATGTATCCCAGCCCCGTGCCCTGCGATGGACTGGAATCCCATCCAGGCTGTCCCTCAGCCCTGTGCCCTGCGATGGACTGGCATCCCATCCAGGCTGTACCCTGTGCCTTGCGATGGACTGGTATCCCGTCCAGGCTGTACCCCAGCCCTGTACCCTGCGATGGACTGGCATCCCGTCCAGGGTGTCCCCCAGCCCCGTGCCCTGTGATGGACTGGCATCGCATCCAGGCTGTAACCTGTGCCCTGTGATGCACTGGCATCCCGTCCAGGGTGTCCATCAGCCCTGTGCCCGATGATGGGCTGGCATCCCGGCCAGGCTGTACCCCTAGCCCTGTGCCCTGTGATGGAGTGGCATCCCATCCAGGGTGTCCCCCTGCCCTGTGCCCTGTGATGGACTGGCATCCCGTCCAGGGTGTCCCCCAGCCCCGTGCCCTGTGATGGACTGGCATCGCATCCAGGCTGTACCCTGTGCCCTGTGATGCACTGGCATCCCGTCCAGGGTGTCCATCAGCCCTGTGCCCGATGATGGGCTGGCATCCCGGCCAGGCTGTACCCCTAGCCCTTTGCCCTGTGATGGAGTGGCATCCCATCCAGGGTGTCCCCCTGCCCTGTGCCCTGTGATGGACTGGCATCCCGTACAGGCTGTACCCCAACCCTGTGCCCTACGTTGGACTGGTGTCCCGTCCAGGCTGTACCCCAGCCCTGTGCCCTGCGATGTACTGGCATCCCGTCCAGGGTGTCCCCCAGCCCCGTGCCCTGTGATGGACTGGCATCCCATCCAGGCTGTACCCTGTGCCCTGTGATGCACTGGCATCCCGTCCAGGGTGTCCATCAGCCCTGTGCCCTATGATGGGCTGGCATCCCGGCCAGGGTGTCCCTCAGCCCTGTGCCCTGCGATGGACTGGCATCCCATCCAGGGTGTCCCCTAGCCCTGTGCCCTGTGATGGAGTGGCATCCCATCCAGGGTGCCCCCCAGCCCTGTGCCCTGTGATGTACTGGCATCCTGTCCAGGGTGTCCCCCTGCCCTCTGCCCTGCGATGGACAGGCATCCCGTACAGGCTGTAACCCAGCCCTGTGCCCTGCGTTGGACTGGCATCCCATCCAGGCTGTTCCCAGTGCCCTGTGTTGGACTGGCATCCCGTCCAGGCTGTACCCCAGCCCTGTGCCCTCTGATGGACTGGCATCCCATGCAGGGTGTCCCACAGCCCTGTGCCCTGCAATGGACAGGTATCCCATCCAGTTTGTTACCCAGCACCGTGCCCTTCGATGGACTGGCATCCCGTCCAGGCTGTACCCCAGCCCTGTGCCCTCTGATGGACTGGCACCCCGTCCAGGGTGTCCCTCAGCCCTGTGCCCTGCAATGGACTGGCATCCCTTCCAGGCTGTACCCTGTGCCCTGTGATGGACTGGCATCCCGTCCAGGATGTCCCCCAGCCCCGCGCCCTGTGATGGACAGTCATCCTGTCCAGGCTGTACCCCAGCCCAGTGCCCTGCGATGGACTGGTATCCCATCCAGGCTGTTCCCAGTGCCCTGTGATGGACTGGCATCGCGTCCAGGCTGTACCTCAGCCCCATGCCCTGTAATGGACTGGCATCCCATGCAGGCTGAACCCTCTGCCCTGTGATGGACGGGCATCCCATCTAAGCTGTACCCCAGCCCAGTGCCCTGTCATGGACATGCATCCCGTCCAGGGTGTCCCCCAGCCCTGTGCGCTGTGATGGACTGGCATCCCATCCAGGGTGTACCCCAGCCCCGTGCCCAGTGATGGACTGGCAACCCGTCCAGGGAGTCCCCCAGCCCTGTGCCCTGCGATGGACAGGCATCCCGTCCAGGCTGTACCTCAGCCCTGTGCCCTGCGATGGACTGGCATCCCATCCAGGCTGTACCCCAGCCCTGTGCCCTGTGATGGACTGGCATCCCGTGCAGGGTGTCCCACAGCCCTGTGCCTTGCGATGGATTGGCATCCCGTCCAGGATGTATCCCAGCCCTCTGCCCTGCGATGGACTGGCATCCCATCCAGGGTGTCCCCCAGCCCCGTGCCCTGTGATGGACTGGCATTCCATCCAGGCTGTACCCTGTGCCCTGTGATGCACTGGCATCCCGTCCAGGGTGTCCCCCAGCCCTGTGCCCTGTGATGGACTGGCATCCCATCCAGGCTGTACCCCAGCCCTGTGCCCTGCGATGGACTGGCCTCCCGTCCAGGGTGTCCCCCAGCCCCGTGCCCTGCGATGGACCGGAATCCCATCCAGGCTGTCCCCCAGCCCCGTGCCCTGCGATGGACCGGAATCCCATCCAGGCTGTCCCTCAGCCCTGTGCCCTGCGATGGACTGGCATCCGATCCAGGCTGTACCCTGTGCCTTGCGATGGACTGGCATCGCATCCAGGCTGTACCCCAGCCCTGTGCCCTGTGATGGACTGGCATCCCGTGCAGGGTGTCCCACAGCCCTGTGCCCTGCGATGGACTGGCCTCCCGTCCAGGGTGTCCCACAGCCCTGTGCCTTGCGATGGATTGGCATCCCGTCCAGGATGTATCCCAGCCCTCTGCCCTGCGATGGACTGGCATCCCATCCTGGGTGTCCCCCAGCCCCGTGCCCTGTGATGGACTGGCATTCCATCCAGGCTGTACCCTGTGCCCTGTGATGCACTGGCATCCCGTCCAGGGTGTCCCCCAGCCCCGTGCCCTGTGATGGACTGGAAACCCGTCCAGGGAGTCTCCCAGCCCTGTGCCCTGCGATGGACAGGCATCCCGTCCAGGCTGTAACTCAGCCCTGTGCCCTGCGATGGACTGGCATCCCATCCAGGCTGTACCCCAGCCCTGTGCCCTGTGATGGACTGGCATCCCGTGCAGGGTGTCCCACAGCCCTGTGCCTTGCGATGGATTGGCATCCCATCCAGGATATATCCCAGCCCTCTGCCCTGCGATGGACTGGCATCCCATCTAAGCTGTAACCCAGCCCTGTGCCCTGTCATGGACTGGCATCCCATCCAGGGTGTCCCCCAGCCTCGTGCCCTGTGATGGACTTGCATTCCATCCAGGCTGTACCCTGTGCCCTGTGATGCACTGGCATCCCGTGCAGGGTGTCCCACAGCCCTGTGCCCTGCGATGGACTGGCCTCCCGTCCAGGGTGTCCCACAGCCCTGTGCCTTGCGATGTATTGGCATCCCGTCCAGGATGTATCCCAGCCCTCTGCCCTGCGATGGACTGGCATCCCATCCAGGGTGTCCCCCAGCCCCGTGCCCTTAGATGGACTGGCATTCCATCCAGGCTGTACCCTGTGCCCTGTGATGCACTGGCATCCCATCCAGGGTGTCCCCCAGCCCCGTGCCCTGTGATGGACTGGAAACCCGTCCAGGGAGTCTCCCAGCCCTGTGCCCTGCGATGGACAGGCATCCCGTCCAGGCTGTACCTAAGCCCTGTGCCCTGCGATGGACTGGCATCCCGTGCAGGGTGTCCCAAAGCCCAGTGCCCTGCGATGGACTGGCATCCCATCCAGGTTGTACCCCAGCCCTGTGCCCTGTGATGGACTGGCATCCCGTGCAGGGTGTCCCACAGCCCTGTTCCCTGCGATGGACTGGCATCCCATCAAGGCTGTACCCCAGCCCAGTGCCCTGCGATGGACTGGCATCCCGTCCAGGGTGTCCCTCAGCCCTGTGCCCTGCGATGGACTGGCATCCCATTAAGGCTGTACCCCAGCCCAGTGCCCTGCGATGGACTGGCAACCCGTCCAGGGTGTCCCTCAGCCCTGTGCCCTGCAATGGACTGGCATCCCTTCCAGGCTGTACCCTGTGCCCTGTGATGGACTGGCATCCCGTCCAGGATGTCCCCCAGCCCCGCGCCCTGTGATGGACTGGCATCCCATCCAGGCTGTTCCCAGTGCCCTGTGATGGACTGGCATCCCGTCCAGGCTGTACCCCAGCCCTGTGCCCTGTGATAGACTGGCATACTGTGCAGGGTGTCCCACAGCCCAGTGCCCTGCGATGGACTGGCATCCCATCCAGGTTGTACCCCAGCCCTGTGCCCTGTGATGGACTGGCATCCCGTGCAGGGTGTCCCACAGCCCTGTGCCCTGCGATGGACTGGCATCCCATCAAGGTTGTACCCCAGCCCAGTGCCCTGCGATGGACTGGCATCCCGTCCAGGGTGTCCCTCAGCTCTGTGCCCTGCAATGGACTGGCATCCCTTCCAGGCTGTACCCTGTGCCCTGTGATGGACTGGCATCCCGTCCAGGATGTCCCCCAGCCCCGCGCCCTGTGATGGACTGTCATCCTGTCCAGGCTGTACCCCAGCCCAGTGCCCTGCGATGGACTGGTATCCCATCCAGGCTGTTCCCAGTGCCCTGTGATGGACTGGCATCGCGTCCAGGCTGTACCTCAGCCCCATGCCCTGTAATGGACTGGCATCCCATCCAGGCTGAACCCTCTGCCCTGTGATGGACGGGCATCCCATCTAAGCTGTACCCCAGCCCAGTGCCCTGTCATGGACATGCATCCCGTCCAGGGTGTCCCCCAGCCCTGTGCGCTGTGATGGACTGGCATCCCATCCAGGGTGTACCCCAGCCCCGTGCCCAGTGATGGACTGGCAACCCGTCCAGGGAGTCCCCCAGCCCTGTGCCCTGCGATGGACAGGCATCCCGTCCAGGCTGTACCTCAGCCCAGTGCCCTGCGATGGACTGGCATCCCATCCAGGCTGTACCCCAGCCTTGTGCCCTGTGATGGACTGGCATCCCGTGCAGGGTGTCCCACAGCCCTGTGCCTTGCGATGGATTGGCATCCCGTCCAGGATGTATCCCAGCCCTCTGCCCTGCGATGGACTGGCATCCCATCCAGGGTGTCCCCCAGCCCCGTGCCCTGTGATGGACTGGCATTCCATCCAGGCTGTACCCTGTGCCCTGTGATGCACTGGCATCCCGTCCAGGGTGTCCCCCAGCCCTGTGCCCTGTGATGGATTGGCATCCCATCCAGGCTGTACCCCAGCCCTGTGCCCTGCGATGGACTGGCCTCCCGTCCAGGGTGTCCCCCAGCCCCGTGCCCTGCGATGGACCGGAATCCCATCCAGGCTGTCCCCCAGCCCCGTGCCCTGCGATGGACCGGAATCCCATCCAGGCTGTCCCTCAGCCCTGTGCCCTGCGATGGACTGGCATCCCATCCAGGCTGTACCCTGTGCCTTGCGATGGACTGGCATCGCATCCAGGCTGTACCCCAGCCCTGTGCCCTGTGATGGACTGGCATCCCGTGCAGGGTGTCCCACAGCCCTGTGCCCTGCGATGGACTGGCCTCCCGTCCAGGGTGTCCCACAGCCCTATGCCTTGCGATGGATTGGCATCCCGTCCAGGATGTATCCCAGCCCTCTGCCTTGCGATGGACTGGCATCCCATCCAGGGTGTCCCCCAGCCCCGTGCCCTGTGATGGACTGGCATCCCATCCAGGCTGTACCCTGTGCCCTGTGATGTACTGGCATCCCGTCCAGGGTGTCCCCCAGCCCTGTGCCCTGTGATGGACTGGCATCCCGTCCAGGGTGTCACCCTGCCCTGTGCCCTGCGATGGACAGGCATCCCGTCCAGGCTGTACCCCAGCCCTGTGCCCTGCGATGGACTGGCATCCCATCCAGGCTGTACCCCAGCTCTGTGCCCTGTGATGGACTGGCATCCCGTGCAGGGTGTCCCACATCCCTGTGCCCTGCGATGGACTGGCCTCCCGTCCAGGGTGTCCCCCAGCCCTGTGCCCTGCGATGGACCGGAATCCCATCCAGGCTGTCCCTCAGCCCTGTGCCCTGCGATGGACTGGCATCCCATCCAGGCTGTACCCTGTGCCTTGCGATGGACTGGTATCCCGTCCAGGTTGTACCCCAGCTCCCTGCACTGCGATGGACTGGCATCCCGTCCAGGGTGTCCCTCAGCCCTGTGCCCTGCGATGGACTGGCATCCCTTCCAGACTGTACCCTGTGCCCTTTGATGGACTGGCATCCCGTCCAGGGTGTCCCCCAACCCCGCGCCCTGTGATGGACTGGCATCCTGTCCAGGCTGTACCCCAGACCTGTGCCCTGCGATGGACTGGCATCCCATCCAGGTTGTTCCCAGTGCCCTGTGATGGACTGGCATCACGTCCAGGCTGTACCCCAGCCCTGTGCCCTGTGATAGACTGGCATCCCGTGCCGGGTGTCCCACAGCCCTGTGCCCTGCGATGGACTGGCATCCCTTCCAGGTTGTACCCCAGCCCTGTGCACTGTGATGGACTGGCATCCCGTGCAGGTTGTACCCCAGCACCCTGCCCTGCGATGGACTGGCATCCCGTCCAGGGTGTCCCTCAGCCCTGTGCCCTGCGATGGACTGGCATCCCGTCCAGGGTGTCACCCAGCCCTGTGATGGACTGGCATCCCGTCCAGGGTGTCCCCCAGCCCCGTGCCCTGCGATGGACCGGAATCCCATCCAGGCTGTCCCTCAGCCCTGTGCCCTGCGATGGACTGGCATCCCATCCAGGCTGTACCCTGTGCCTTGCGATGGACTGGCATCGCATCCAGGCTGTACCCCAGCCCTGTGCCCTGTGATGGACTGGCATCCCGTGCAGGGTGTCCCACAGCCCTGTGCCCTGCGATGGACTGGCCTCCCGTCCAGGGTGTCCCACAGCCCTGTGCCTTGCGATGGATTGGCATCCCGTCCAGGATGTATCCCAGCCCTCTGCCCTGCGATGGACTGGCATCCCATCCAGGGTGTCCCCCAGCCCCGTGCCCTGTGATGGACTGACATCCCATCCAGGCTGTACCCTGTGCCCTGTGATGTACTGGCATCCCGTCCAGGGTGTCCCCCAGCCCTGTGCCCTGTGATGGACTGGCATCCCGTCCAGGGTGTCACCCTGCCCTGTGCCCTGCGATGGACAGGCATCCCGTCCAGGCTGTACCCCAGCCCTGTGCCCTGCGATGGACTGGCATCCCATCCAGGCTGTACCCCAGCTCTGTGCCCTGTGATGGACTGGCATCCCGTGCAGGGTGTCCCACATCCCTGTGCCCTGCGATGGACTGGCCTCCCGTCCAGGGTGTCCCCCAGCCCTGTGCCCTGCGATGGACCGGAATCCCATCCAGGCTGTCCCTCAGCCCTGTGCCCTGCGATGGACTGGCATCCCATCCAGGCTGTACCCTGTGCCTTGCGATGGACTGGTATCCCGTCCAGGTTGTACCCCAGCTCCCTGCACTGCGATGGACTGGCATCCCGTCCAGGGTGTCCCTCAGCCCTGTGCCCTGCGATGGACTGGCATCCCTTCCAGACTGTACCCTGTGCCCTTTGATGGACTGGCATCCCGTCCAGGGTGTCCCCCAACCCCGCGCCCTGTGATGGACTGGCATCCTGTCCAGGCTGTACCCCAGACCTGTGCCCTGCGATGGACTGGCATCCCATCCAGGTTGTTCCCAGTGCCCTGTGATGGACTGGCATCACGTCCAGGCTGTACCCCAGCCCTGTGATGCACTGGCATCCCGTCCAGGGTGTCCATCAACCCTGTGCCCGATGATGGGCTGGCATCCCGGCCAGGCTGTACCCCTAGCCCTGTGCCCTGTGATGGAGTGGCATCCCATCCAGGGTGTCCCCCTGCCCTGTGCCCTGTGATGGACTGGCATCCCGTACAGGCTGTCCCACAGCCCTGTGCCTTGCGATGGATTGGCATCCCGTCCAGGATGTATCCCAGCCCTGTGCCCTGCGATGGACTGGCATCCCATCCAGGCTGTACCCCAGCCCTATGCCCTGCGATGGACTGGCCTCCCGTCCAGGGTGTCCCCCAGCCCCGTGCCCTGCGATGGACCAGAATCCCATCCAGGCTGTCCCCCAGCCCCGTGCCCTGCGATGGACCGGAATCCCATCCAGACTGTCCCTCAGCCCTGTGCCCTGCGATGGACTGGCATCCCATCCAGGCTGTACCCTGTGCCTTGCGATGGACTGGTATCCCGTCCAGGCTGTACCCCAGCCCTGTGCCCTGCGATGGACTGGCATCCCGTCCAGGGTGTCCCCCAGCCCCGTGCCCTGTGATGGACTGGCATCCCATCCAGGCTGTACCCTGTGCCCTGTGATGCACTGGCATCCCGTCCAGGGTGTCCCCCAGCCCTGTACCCTGCGATCGACTGGCATCCCGTCCAGGGTGTACCCCAACCCTGTGCCCTGTGATGGACTGGCATCCCATCCAGGGTGTCCCCCAGCCCTGGGCCCTGTGATGGACTGGCATCCCATCCAGGGTGTCCCCCAGCCATGTGCCCTGCGAAGGACTGGCATCCCATCCAGGGTGAACCCCAGCCCCGTGCCCTGTGATGGACTGGCATCCCATCTAGGGTGTACCCCAGCCCCGTGCCCTGTGATGGACTTGCAACCCGTCCGGGGAGTCCCCCAGCCCTGTGCCCTGCGATGGACAGGCATCCCGTCCAGGCTGTACCTCAGCCCTGTGCCCTGCGATGGACTGGCATCCCATCCAGGCTGTACCCCAGCCCTGTGCCCTATGATGGACTGGCATCCCGTGCAGGGTGTCCAACAGCCCTGTGCCTTGCGATGGATTGGCATCCCGTCCAGGATGTATCCCAGCCCCGTGCCCTGCGATGGACTGGAATCCCATCCAGGCTGTCCCTCAGCCCTGTGCCCTGCGATGGACTGGCATCCCATCCAGGCTGTACCCTGTGCCTTGCGATGGACTGGTATCCCGTCCAGGCTGTACCCCAGCCCTGTACCCTGCGATGGACTGGCATCCCGTCCAGGGTGTCCCCCAGCCCCGTGCCCTGTGATGGACTGGCATCGCATCCAGGCTGTAACCTGTGCCCTGTGATGCACTGGCATCCCGTCCAGGGTGTCCATCAGCCCTGTGCCCGATGATGGGCTGGCATCCCGGCCAGGCTGTACCCCTAGCCCTGTGCCCTGTGATGGAGTGGCATCCCATCCAGGGTGTCCCCCTGCCCTGTGCCCTGTGATGGACTGGCATCCCGTCCAGGGTGTCCCCCAGCCCCGTGCCCTGTGATGGACTGGCATCGCATCCAGGCTGTACCCTGTGCCCTGTGATGCACTGGCATCCCGTCCAGGGTGTCCATCAGCCCTGTGCCCGATGATGGGCTGGCATCCCGGCCAGGCTGTACCCCTAGCCCTTTGCCCTGTGATGGAGTGGCATCCCATCCAGGGTGTCCCCCTGCCCTGTGCCCTGTGATGGACTGGCATCCCGTACAGGCTGTACCCCAACCCTGTGCCCTACGTTGGACTGGTGTCCCGTCCAGGCTGTACCCCAGCCCTGTGCCCTGCGATGTACTGGCATCCCGTCCAGGGTGTCCCCCAGCCCCGTGCCCTGTGATGGACTGGCATCCCATCCAGGCTGTACCCTGTGCCCTGTGATGCACTGGCATCCCGTCCAGGGTGTCCATCAGCCCTGTGCCCTATGATGGGCTGGCATCCCGGCCAGGGTGTCCCTCAGCCCTGTGCCCTGCGATGGACTGGCATCCCATCCAGGGTGTCCCCTAGCCCTGTGCCCTGTGATGGAGTGGCATCCCATCCAGGGTGCCCCCCAGCCCTGTGCCCTGTGATGTACTGGCATCCTGTCCAGGGTGTCCCCCTGCCCTCTGCCCTGCGATGGACAGGCATCCCGTACAGGCTGTAACCCAGCCCTGTGCCCTGCGTTGGACTGGCATCCCATCCAGGCTGTTCCCAGTGCCCTGTGTTGGACTGGCATCCCGTCCAGGCTGTACCCCAGCCCTGTGCCCTCTGATGGACTGGCATCCCATGCAGGGTGTCCCACAGCCCTGTGCCCTGCAATGGACAGGTATCCCATCCAGGTTGTTACCCAGCACCGTGCCCTTCGATGGACTGGCATCCCGTCCAGGCTGTACCCCAGCCCTGTGCCCTCTGATGGACTGGCATCCCGTCCTGGGTGTCCCTCAGCCCTGTGCCCTGCAATGGACTGGCATCCCTTCCAGGCTGTACCCTGTGCCCTGTGATGGACTGGCATCCCGTCCAGGATGTCCCCCAGCCCCGCGCCCTGTGATGGACAGTCATCCTGTCCAGGCTGTACCCCAGCCCAGTGCCCTGCGATGGACTGGTATCCCATCCAGGCTGTTCCCAGTGCCCTGTGATGGACTGGCATCGCGTCCAGGCTGTACCTCAGCCCCATGCCCTGTAATGGACTGGCATCCCATGCAGGCTGAAGCCTCTGCCCTGTGATGGACGGGCATCCCATCTAAGCTGTACCCCAGCCCAGTGCCCTGTCATGGACATGCATCCCGTCCAGGGTGTCCCCCAGCCCTGTGCGCTGTGATGGACTGGCATCCCATCCAGGGTGTACCCCAGCCCCGTGCCCAGTGATGGACTGGCAACCCGTCCAGGGAGTCCCCCAGCCCTGTGCCCTGCGATGGACAGGCATCCCGTCCAGGCTGTACCTCAGCCCTGTGCCCTGCGATGGACTGGCATCCCATCCAGGCTGTACCCCAGCCCTGTGCCCTGTGATGGACTGGCATCCCGTGCAGGGTGTCCCACAGCCCTGTGCCTTGCGATGGATTGGCATCCCGTCCAGGATGTATCCCAGCCCTCTGCCCTGCGATGGACTGTCATCCCATCCAGGGTGTCCCCCAGCCCCGTGCCCTGTGATGGACTGGCATTCCATCCAGGCTGTACCCTGTGCCCTGTGATGCACTGGCATCCCGTCCAGGGTGTCCCCCAGCCCTGTGCCCTGTGATGGACTGGCATCCCATCCAGGCTGTACCCCAGCCCTGTGCCCTGCGATGGACTGGCCTCCCGTCCAGGGTGTCCCCCAGCCCCGTGCCCTGCGATGGACCGGAATCCCATCCAGGCTGTCCCCCAGCCCCGTGCCCTGCGATGGACCGGAATCCCATCCAGGCTGTCCCTCAGCCCTGTGCCCTGCGATGGACTGGCATCCCATCCAGGCTGTACCCTGTGCCTTGCGATGGACTGGCATCGCATCCAGGCTGTACCCCAGCCCTGTGCCCTGTGATGGACTGGCATCCCGTGCAGGGTGTCCCACAGCCCTGTGCCCTGCGATGGACTGGCCTCCCGTCCAGGGTGTCCCACAGCCCTGTGCCTTGCGATGGATTGGCATCCCGTCCAGGATGTATCCCAGCCCTCTGCCCTGCGATGGACTGGCATCCCATCCTGGGTGTCCCCCAGCCCCGTGCCCTGTGATGGACTGGCATTCCATCCAGGCTGTACCCTGTGCCCTGTGATGCACTGGCATCCCGTCCAGGGTGTCCCCCAGCCCCGTGCCCTGTGATGGACTGGAAACCCGTCCAGGGAGTCTCCCAGCCCTGTGCCCTGCGATGGACAGGCATCCCGTCCAGGCTGTAACTCAGCCCTGTGCCCTGCGATGGACTGGCATCCCATCCAGGCTGTACCCCAGCCCTGTGCCCTGTGATGGACTGGCATCCCGTGCAGGGTGTCCCACAGCCCTGTGCCTTGCGATGGATTGGCATCCCATCCAGGATATATCCCAGCCCTCTGCCCTGCGATGGACTGGCATCCCATCTAAGCTGTAACCCAGCCCTGTGCCCTGTCATGGACTGGCATCCCATCCAGGGTGTCCCCCAGCCTCGTGCCCTGTGATGGACTTGCATTCCATCCAGGCTGTACCCTGTGCCCTGTGATGCACTGGCATCCCGTGCAGGGTGTCCCACAGCCCTGTGCCCTGCGATGGACTGGCCTCCCGTCCAGGGTGTCCCACAGCCCTGTGCCTTGCGATGTATTGGCATCCCGTCCAGGATGTATCCCAGCCCTCTGCCCTGCGATGGACTGGCATCCCATCCAGGGTGTCCCCCAGCCCCGTGCCCTTAGATGGACTGGCATTCCATCCAGGCTGTACCCTGTGCCCTGTGATGCACTGGCATCCCATCCAGGGTGTCCCCCAGCCCCGTGCCCTGTGATGGACTGGAAACCCGTCCAGGGAGTCTCCCAGCCCTGTGCCCTGCGATGGACAGGCATCCCGTCCAGGCTGTACCTAAGCCCTGTGCCCTGCGATGGACTGGCATCCCGTGCAGGGTGTCCCAAAGCCCAGTGCCCTGCGATGGACTGGCATCCCATCCAGGTTGTACCCCAGCCCTGTGCCCTGTGATGGACTGGCATCCCGTGCAGGGTGTCCCACAGCCCTGTTCCCTGCGATGGACTGGCATCCCATCAAGGCTGTACCCCAGCCCAGTGCCCTGCGATGGACTGGCATCCCGTCCAGGGTGTCCCTCAGCCCTGTGCCCTGCGATGGACTGGCATCCCATCAAGGCTGTACCCCAGCCCAGTGCCCTGCGATGGACTGGCAACCCGTCCAGGGTGTCCCTCAGCCCTGTGCCCTGCAATGGACTGGCATCCCTTCCAGGCTGTACCCTGTGCCCTGTGATGGACTGGCATCCCGTCCAGGATGTCCCCCAGCCCCGCGCCCTGTGATGGACTGGCATCCCATCCAGGCTGTTCCCAGTGCCCTGTGATGGACTGGCATCCCGTCCAGGCTGTACCCCAGCCCTGTGCCCTGTGATAGACTGGCATACTGTGCAGGGTGTCCCACAGCCCAGTGCCCTGCGATGGACTGGCATCCCATCCAGGTTGTACCCCAGCCCTGTGCCCTGTGATGGACTGGCATCCCGTGCAGGGTGTCCCACAGCCCTGTGCCCTGCGATGGACTGGCATCCCATCAAGGTTGTACCCCAGCCCAGTGCCCTGCGATGGACTGGCATCCCGTCCAGGGTGTCCCTCAGCTCTGTGCCCTGCAATGGACTGGCATCCCTTCCAGGCTGTACCCTGTGCCCTGTGATGGACTGGCATCCCGTCCAGGATGTCCCCCAGCCCCGCGCCCTGTGATGGACTGTCATCCTGTCCAGGCTGTACCCCAGCCCAGTGCCCTGCGATGGACTGGTATCCCATCCAGGCTGTTCCCAGTGCCCTGTGATGGACTGGCATCGCGTCCAGGCTGTACCTCAGCCCCATGCCCTGTAATGGACTGGCATCCCATCCAGGCTGAACCCTCTGCCCTGTGATGGACGGGCATCCCATCTAAGCTGTACCCCAGCCCAGTGCCCTGTCATGGACATGCATCCCGTCCAGGGTGTCCCCCAGCCCTGTGCGCTGTGATGGACTGGCATCCCATCCAGGGTGTACCCCAGCCCCGTGCCCAGTGATGGACTGGCAACCCGTCCAGGGAGTCCCCCAGCCCTGTGCCCTGCGATGGACAGGCATCCCGTCCAGGCTGTACCTCAGCCCAGTGCCCTGCGATGGACTGGCATCCCATCCAGGCTGTACCCCAGCCTTGTGCCCTGTGATGGACTGGCATCCCGTGCAGGGTGTCCCACAGCCCTGTGCCTTGCGATGGATTGGCATCCCGTCCAGGATGTATCCCAGCCCTCTGCCCTGCGATGGACTGGCATCCCATCCAGGGTGTCCCCCAGCCCCGTGCCCTGTGATGGACTGGCATTCCATCCAGGCTGTACCCTGTGCCCTGCGATGGACTGGCCTCCCGTCCAGGGTGTCCCCCAGCCCCGTGCCCTGCGATGGACCGGAATCCCATCCAGGCTGTCCCCCAGCCCCGTGCCCTGCGATGGACCGGAATCCCATCCAGGCTGTCCCTCAGCCCTGTGCCCTGCGATGGACTGGCATCCCATCCAGGCTGTACCCTGTGCCTTGCGATGGACTGGCATCGCATCCAGGCTGTACCCCAGCCCTGTGCCCTGTGATGGACTGGCATCCCGTGCAGGGTGTCCCACAGCCCTGTGCCCTGCGATGGACTGGCCTCCCGTCCAGGGTGTCCCACAGCCCTGTGCCTTGCGATGGATTGGCATCCCGTCCAGGATGTATCCCAGCCCTCTGCCCTGCGATGGACTGGCATCCCATCCAGGGTGTCCCCCAGCCCCGTGCCCTGTGATGGACTGGCATCCCATCCAGGCTGTACCCTGTGCCCTGTGATGTACTGGCATCCCGTCCAGGGTGTCCCCCAGCCCTGTGCCCTGTGATGGACTGGCATCCCGTCCAGGGTGTCACCCTGCCCTGTGCCCTGCGATGGACAGGCATCCCGTCCAGGCTGTACCCCAGCCCTGTGCCCTGCGATGGACTGGCATCCCATCCAGGCTGTACCCCAGCTCTGTGCCCTGTGATGGACTGGCATCCCGTGCAGGGTGTCCCACATCCCTGTGCCCTGCGATGGACTGGCCTCCCGTCCAGGGTGTCCCCCAGCCCTGTGCCCTGCGATGGACCGGAATCCCATCCAGGCTGTCCCTCAGCCCTGTGCCCTGCGATGGACTGGCATCCCATCCAGGCTGTACCCTGTGCCTTGCGATGGACTGGTATCCCGTCCAGGTTGTACCCCAGCTCCCTGCACTGCGATGGACTGGCATCCCGTCCAGGGTGTCCCTCAGCCCTGTGCCCTGCGATGGACTGGCATCCCTTCCAGACTGTACCCTGTGCCCTTTGATGGACTGGCATCCCGTCCAGGGTGTCCCCCAACCCCGCGCCCTGTGATGGACTGGCATCCTGTCCAGGCTGTACCCCAGACCTGTGCCCTGCGATGGACTGGCATCCCATCCAGGTTGTTCCCAGTGCCCTGTGATGGACTGGCATCACGTCCAGGCTGTACCCCAGCCCTGTGCCCTGTGATAGACTGGCATCCCGTGCCGGGTGTCCCACAGCCCTGTGCCCTGCGATGGACTGGCATCCCTTCCAGGTTGTACCCCAGCCCTGTGCACTGTGATGGACTGGCATCCCGTGCAGGTTTTACCCCAGCACCCTGCCCTGCGATGGACTGGCATCCCGTCCAGGGTGTCCCTCAGCCCTGTGCCCTGCGATGGACTGGCATCCCGTCCAGGGTGTCACCCAGCCCTGTGATGGACTGGCATCCCGTCCAGGGTGTCCCCCAGCCCCGTGCCCTGCGATGGACCGGAATCCCATCCAGGCTGTCCCTCAGCCCTGTGCCCTGCGATGGACTGGCATCCCATCCAGGCTGTACCCTGTGCCTTGCGATGGACTGGCATCGCATCCAGGCTGTACCCCAGCCCTGTGCCCTGTGATGGACTGGCATCCCGTGCAGGGTGTCCCACAGCCCTGTGCCCTGCGATGGACTGGCCTCCCGTCCAGGGTGTCCCACAGCCCTGTGCCTTGCGATGGATTGGCATCCCGTCCAGGATGTATCCCAGCCCTCTGCCCTGCGATGGACTGGCATCCCATCCAGGGTGTCCCCCAGCCCCGTGCCCTGTGATGGACTGGCATCCCATCCAGGCTGTACCCTGTGCCCTGTGATGTACTGGCATCCCGTCCAGGGTGTCCCCCAGCCCTGTGCCCTGTGATGGACTGGCATCCCGTCCAGGGTGTCACCCTGCCCTGTGCCCTGCGATGGACAGGCATCCCGTCCAGGCTGTACCCCAGCCCTGTGCCCTGCGATGGACTGGCATCCCATCCAGGCTGTACCCCAGCTCTGTGCCCTGTGATGGACTGGCATCCCGTGCAGGGTGTCCCACATCCCTGTGCCCTGCGATGGACTGGCCTCCCGTCCAGGGTGTCCCCCAGCCCTGTGCCCTGCGATGGACCGGAATCCCATCCAGGCTGTCCCTCAGCCCTGTGCCCTGCGATGGACTGGCATCCCATCCAGGCTGTACCCTGTGCCTTGCGATGGACTGGTATCCCGTCCAGGTTGTACCCCAGCTCCCTGCACTGCGATGGACTGGCATCCCGTCCAGGGTGTCCCTCAGCCCTGTGCCCTGCGATGGACTGGCATCCCTTCCAGACTGTACCCTGTGCCCTTTGATGGACTGGCATCCCGTCCAGGGTGTCCCCCAACCCCGCGCCCTGTGATGGACTGGCATCCTGTCCAGGCTGTACCCCAGACCTGTGCCCTGCGATGGACTGGCATCCCATCCAGGTTGTTCCCAGTGCCCTGTGATGGACTGGCATCACGTCCAGGCTGTACCCCAGCCCTGTGCCCTGTGATAGACTGGCATCCCGTGCAGGGTGTCCCACAGCCCTGTGCCCTGCGATGGACTGGCATCCCTTCCAGGTTGTACCCCAGCCCTGTGCACTGTGATGGACTGGCATCCCGTGCAGGTTGTACCCCAGCACCCTGCCCTGCGATGGACTGGCATCCCGTCCAGGGTGTCCCTCAGCCCTGTGCCCTGCGATGGACTGGCATCCCGTCCAGGGTGTCACCCAGCCCTGTGATGGACTGGCATCCCGTCCAGGGTGTCCCCCAGCCCCGCGGCCTGTGATGGACTGGCATCCTGTCCAGGCTGTACCCCAGACCTGTGCCCTGCGATGGACTGGCATCCCATCCAGGCTGTTCCCAGTGCCCTGTGATGGACTGGCATCCCGTCCAGGCTGTACCCCAGCCCTGTGCCCTGTGATAGACTGGCATCCCGTCCAGGGTGTCCCCCAGCCCCGTGCCCTGTGATGGACTGGCATCGCATCCAGGCTGTACCCTGTGCCCTGTGATGCACTGGCATCCCGTCCAGGGTGTCCATCAGCCCTGTGCCCGATGATGGGCTGGCATCCCGGCCAGGCTGTACCCCTAGCCCTGTGCCCTGTGATGGAGTGGCATCCCATCCAGGGTGTCCCCCTGCCCTGTGCCCTGTGATGGACTGGCATCCCGTCCCGGCTGTACCCCAGCCCTGTGCCCTGTGATGGACTGGCATCCCATGCAGGTTGTCCCACAGCCCTGTGCCCTGCGATGGACTGGTATCCCATCTAGGTTGTTATCCAGCACCGTGCCCTGCGATGGACTGGCATCCCGTCTAGGTTGTACCCCAGCACCCTGCCCTGCGATGGACTGGCATCCCGTCCAGGGTGTCCCTCAGCCCTGTGCCCTGCGATGGACTGGCATCCCTTCCAGGCTGTACCCTGTGCCCTGTGATGGACTGGCATCCCGTCCATGGTGTCCCCCAACCCCGCGCCCTGTGATGGACTGGCATCCTGTCCAAGCTGTACCCCAGACCTGTGCCCTGCGATGGACTGGCATCCCATCCAGGCTGTTCCCAGTGCCCTGTGATGGACTGGCATCCCGTCCAGGCTGTACCCCAGCCCTGTGCCCTGTGATAGACTGGCATCCCGTGCAGGGTGTCCCACAGCCCTGTGCCCTGCGATGGACTGGCATCCCGTCCAGGGTGTCCCCCAGCCCCGTGCCCTGTGATGGACTGGCATCCCATCCAGGCTGTACCCTGTGCCCTGTGATGCACTGGCATCCCGTCCAGGGTGTCCCACAGCCCTGTGCCCTGCGATGGACTGGCATCCCGTCCAGGGTGCACCCCAGCCCTGTGCCCTGTGATGGACTGGCAACCCGTCCGGGGAGTCCCCCAGCCCTGTGCCCTGCGATGGACAGGCATCCCGTCCAGGCTGTACCTCAGCCCTGTGCCCTGCGATGGACTGGCATCCCATCCAGGCTGTACCCCAGCCCTGTGCCCTATGATGGACTGGCCTCCCGTCCAGGGTGTCCCACAGCCGTGTGCCTTGCGATGTATTGGCATCCCGTCCAGGATGTATCCCAGCCCTCTGCCCTGCGATGGACTGGCATCCCATCCAGGGTGTCCCCCAGCCCCGTGCCCTGTGATGGACTGGCATTCCATCCAGGCTGTACCCTGTGCCCTGTGATGCACTGGCATCCCGTCCAGGGTGTCCCCCAGCCCCGTGCCCTGTGATGCACTGGAAACCCATCCAGGGAGTCTCCCAGCCCTGTGCCCTGCGATGGACAGGCATCCCGTCCAGGCTGTACCTCAGCCCTGTGCCCTGCGATGGACTGGCATCCCGTGCAGGGTGTCCCACAGCCCAGTGCCCTGCGATGGACTGGCATCCCATCCAGGTTGTACCCCAGCCCTGTGCCCTGTGATGGACTGGCATCATGTGCAGGGTGTCCCACAGCCCTGTGCCCTGCGATGGACTGGCATCCCTTCAAGGCTGTACCCCAGCCCAGTGCCCTGCGATGGACTGGCATCCCGTCCAGGGTGTCCCTCAGCCCTGTGCCCTGCGATGGACTGGCATCCCATCAAGGCTGTACCCCAGCCCAGTGCCCTGCGATGGACTGGCATCCCGTCCAGGGTGTCCCTCAGCCCTGTGCCCTGCAATGGACTGGCATCCCTTCCAGGCTGTACCCTGTGCCCTGTGATGGACTGGCATCCCGTCCAGGATGTCCCCCAGCCCCGCGCCCTGTGATGGACTGGCATCCCATCCAGGCTGTTCCCAGTGTCCTGTGATGGACTGGCATCCCGTCCAGGCTGTACCCCAGCCCTGTGCCCTGTGATAGACTGGCATCCCGTGCAGGGTGTCCCACAGCCCAGTGCCCTGCGATGGACTGGCATCCCATCCAGGTTGTACCCCAGCCCTGTGCCCTGTGAAGGACTGGCATCCCGTGCAGGGTGTCCCACAGCCCTGTGCCCTGCGATGGACTGGCATCCCATCAAGGCTGTACCCCAGCCCAGTGCCCTGCGATGGACTGGCATCCCGTCCAGGGTGTCCCTCAGCCCTGTGCCCTGCAATGGACTGGCATCCGTTCCAGGCTGTACCCTGTGCCCTGTGATGGACTGGCATCCCGTCCAGGATGTCCCCCAGCCCCGCGCCCTGTGATGGACTGTCATCCTGTCCAGGCTGTACCCCAGCCCAGTGCCCTGCGATGGACTGGTATCCCATCCAGGCTGTTCCCAGTGCCCTGTGATGGACTGGCATCGCGTCCAGGCTGTACCTCAGCCCCAAGCCCTGTAACGGACTGGCATCCCATCCAGGCTGAACCCTCTGCCCTGTGATGGACGGGCATCCCATCTAAGCTGTACCCCAGCCCAGTGCCCTGTCATGGACATGCATCCCGTCCAGGGTGTCCCCCAGCCCTGTGCGCTGTGATGGACTGGCATCCCATCCAGGGTGTACCCCAGCCCCGTGCCCAGTGATGGACTGGCAAACCGTCCAGGGAGTCCCCCAGCCCTGTTCCCTGCGATGGACAGGCATCCCGTCCAGGCTGTACCTCAGCCCTGTGCCCTGCGATGGACTGGCATCCCATCCAGGCTGTACCCCAGCCCTGTGCCCTGTGATGGACTGGCATCCCGTCCAGGATGTATCCCAGCCCTCTGCCCTGCGATGGACTGGCATCCTATCCAGGGTGTCCCCCAGCCCCGTGCCCTGTGATGGACTGGCATTCCATCCAGGCTGTACCCTGTGCCCTGTGATGCACTGGCATCCCGTCCAGGGTGTCCCCCAGCCCTGTGCCCTGTGATGGACTGGCATCCCATCCAGGCTGTACCCCAGCCCTGTGCCCTGCGATGGACTGGCCTCCCGTCCAGGGTGTCCCCCAGCCCCGTGCCCTGCGATGGACCGGAATCCCATCCAGGCTGTCCCCCAGCCCCGTGCCCTGCGATGGACCGGAATCCCATCCAGGCTGTCCCTCAGCCCTGTGCCCTGCGATGGACTGGCATCCCATCCAGGCTGTACCCTGTGCCTTGCGATGGACTGGCATCGCATCCAGGCTGTACCCCAGCCCTGTGCCCTGTGATGGACTGGCATCCCGTGCAGGGTGTCCCACAGCCCTGTGCCCTGCGATGGACTGGCCTCCCGTCCAGGGTGTCCCACAGCCCTGTGCCTTGCGATGGATTGGCATCCCGTCCAGGATGTATCCCAGCCCTCTGCCCTGCGATGGACTGGCATCCCATCCAGGGTGTCCCCCAGCCCCGTGCCCTGTGATGGACTGGCATTCCATCCAGGCTGTACCCTGTGCCCTGTGATGCACTGGCATCCCGTCCAGGGTGTCCCCCAGCCCCGTGCCCTGTGATGGACTGGAAACCCGTCCAGGGAGTCTCCCAGCCCTGTGCCCTACGATGGACAGGCATCCCGTCCAGGCTGTACCTCAGCCCTGTGCCCTGCGATGGACTGGCATCCCATCCAGGCTGTACCCCAGCCCTGTGCCCTGTGATGGACTGGCATCCTGTGCAGGGTGTCCCACAGCCCTGTGCCTTGCGTTGGATTGGCATCCCATCCAGGATATATCCCAGCCCTCTGCCCTGCGATGGACTGGCATCCCATCTAAGCTGTAACCCAGCCCTGTGCCCTGTCATGGACTGGCATCCCATCCAGGGTGTCCCCCAGCCCCGTGCCCTGTGATGTACTTGCATTCCATCCAGGCTGTACCCTGTGCCCTGTGATGCACTGGCATCCCGTCCAGGGTGCCCCCCAGCCCTGTGCCCTGTGATGGACTGGCATCCCGTCCAGGGTGTCACCCAGCCCTGTGCCCTGCGATGGACAGGCATCCGGTCCAGGCTGTACCCCAGCCCTGTGCCCTGCGATGGACTGGCATCCCATCCAGGCTGTACCCCAGCCCTGTGCCCTGTGATGGACTGGCATCCCGTGCAGGGTGTCCCACATCCCTGTGCCCTGCGATGGACTGGCCTCCCGTCCAGGGTGTCCCCCAGCCCTGTGCCCTGCGATGGACCGGAATCCCATCCAGGCTGTCCCTCAGCCCTGTGCCCTGCTTTGGACTGGCATCCCATCCAGGCTGTACCCTGTGCCTTGCGATGGACTGGTATCCCGTCCAGGTTGTACCCCAGCACCCTGCCCTGCGATGGACTGGTATCCCGTCCAGGGTGTCCCTCAGCCCTGTGCCCTGCGATGGACTGGCATCCCTTCCAGGCTGTACCCTGTGCCCTTTGATGGACTGGCATCCCGTCCAGGGTGTCCCCCAACACCGCGCCCTGTGATGGACTGGCATCCTGTCCAGGCTGTACCCCAGACCTGTGCCCTGAGATGGACTGGCATCCCATCCAGGCTGTTCCCAGTGCCCTGTGATGGACTGGCATCCCGTCCAGGCTGTACCCCAGCCCTGTGCCCTGTGATACACTGGCATCCCGTGCAGGGTGTCCCACAGCCCTGTGCCCTGCGATGGACTGGCATCCCATCCAGGTTGTACCCCCACCCCTGTGCACTGTGATGGACTGGCATCCCGTGCAGGTTGTACCCCAGCACCCTGCCCTGCGATGGACTGGCATCCCGTCCAGGGTGTCCCTCAGCCCTGTGCCCTGCGATGGACTGGCATCCCGTCCAGGGTGTCACCCAGCCCTGTGATGGACTGGCATCCCGTCCAGGGTGTCCCCCAGCCCCGCGCCCTGTGATGGACTGGCATCCTGTCCAGGCTGTACCCCAGACCTGTGCCCTGCGATGGACTGGCATCCCATCCAGGCTGTTCCCAGTGCCCTGTGATGGACTGGCATCCCATCCAGGCTGTACCCCATCCCTGTGCCCTGTGATAGACTGGCATCCCGTCCAGGGTGTCCCCCAGCCCCGTGCCCTGTGATGGACTGGCATCGCATCCAGGCTGTACCCTGTGCCCTGTGATGCACTGGCATCCCGTCCAGGGTGTCCATCAGCCCTGTGCCCGATGATGGGCTGGCATCCCGGCCAGGCTGTACCCCTAGCCCTGTGCCCTGTGATGGAGTGGCATCCCATCCAGGGTGTCCCCCTGCCCTGTGCCCTGTGATGGACTGGCATTTCGTACAGGCTGTACCCCAACCCTGTGCCCTGCGTTGGACTGGCATCCCATCCAGGCTGTTCCCAGTGCCCTGTGATGGACTGGCATCCCGTCCAGGCTGTACCCCAGCCCTGTGCCCTGTGATGGACTGGCATCCCATGCAGGTTGTCCCACAGCCCTGTGCCCTGCGATGGACTGGTATACAATCTAGGTTGTTACCCAGCACCGTGCCCTGCGATGGACTGGCATCCCGTCTAGGTTGTACCCCAGCATCCTGCCCTGCGATGGACTGGCATCCCGTCCAGGGTGTCCCTCAGCCCTGTGCCCTGCGATGGACTGGCATCCCTTCCAGGCTGTACCCTGTGCCCTGTGATGGACTGGCATCCCGTCCATGGTGTCCCCCAACCCCGCGCCCTGTGATGGACTGGCATCCTGTCCAGGCTGTACCCCAGACCTGTGCCCTGCGATGGACTGGCATCCCATCCAGGCTGATCCCAGTGCCCTGCGATGGACAGGCATCCCGTCCAGGCTGTACCTCAGCCCTGTGCCCTGCGATGGACTGGCATCCCATCCAGGCTGTACCCCAGCCCTGTGCCCTGCGATGGACTGGCATCCCGTCTAGGTTGTACCCCAGCATCCTGCCCTGCGATGGACTGGCATCCCGTCCAGGGTGTCCCTCAGCCCTGTGCCCTGCGATGGACTGGCATCCCTTCCAGGCTGTACCCTGTGCCCTGTGATGGACTGGCATCCCGTCCATGGTGTCCCCCAACCCCGCGCCCTGTGATGGACTGGCATCCTGTCCAGGCTGTACCCCAGACCTGTGCCCTGCGATGGACTGGCATCCCATCCAGGCTGATCCCAGTGCCCTGCGATGGACAGGCATCCCGTCCAGGCTGTACCTCAGCCCTGTGCCCTGCGATGGACTGGCATCCCATCCAGGCTGTACCCCAGCCCTGTGCCCTGTGATGGACTGGCATCCCGTGCAGGGTGTCCCACAGCCCTGTGCCTTGCGATGGATTGGCATCCTGTCCAGGATGTATCCCAGCCCTGTGCCCTGCGATGGACTGGCATCCCATCCAGGCTGTACCCTGTGCCCTCTGATGGACTGGCATCCTGTCCAGGGTGTCCCCCAACCCCGCGCCCTGTGATGGACTGGCATCCTGTCCAGGCTGTACCCCAGACCTGTGCCCTGAGATGGACTGGCATCCCATCCAGGCTGTTCCCAGTGCCCTGTGATGGACTGGCATCCCGTCCAGGCTGTACCCCAGCCCTGTGCCCTGTGATACACTGGCATCCCGTGCAGGGTGTCCCACAGCCCTGTGCCCTGCGATGGACTGGCATCCCATCCAGGTTGTACCCCAGCCCTGTGCACTGTGATGGACTGGCATCCCGTGCAGGTTGTACCCCAGCACCCTGCCCTGCGATGGACTGGCATCCCGTCCAGGGTGTCCCTCAGCCCTGTGCCCTGCGATGGACTGGCATCCCGTCCAGGGTGTCACCCAGCCCTGTGATGGACTGGCATCCCCTCCAGGGTGTCCCCCAGCCCCGCGCCCTGTGATGGACTGGCATCCTGTCCAGGCTGTACCCCAGACCTGTGCCCTGCGATGGACTGGCATCCCATCCAGGCTGTTCCCAGTGCCCTGTGATGGACTGGCATCCCGTCCAGGCTGTACCCCAGCCCTGTGCCCTGTGATAGACTGGCATCCCGTCCAGGGTGTCACCCAGCCCTGTGATGGACTGGCATCCCGTCCAGGGTGTCCCCCAGCCCCGCGCCCTGTGATGGACTGGCATCCTGTCTAGGCTGTACCCCAGACCTGTGCCCTGCGATGGACTGGCATCCCATCCAGGCTGTTCCCAGTGCCCTGTGATGGACTGGCATCCCGTCCAGGCTGTACCCCATCCCTGTGCCCTGTGATAGACTGGCATCCCGTCCAGGGTGTCCCCCAGCCCCGTGCCCTGTGATGGACTGGCATCGCATCCAGGCTGTACCCTGTGCCCTGTGATGCACTGGCATCCCGTCCAGGGTGTCCATCAGCCCTGTGCCCGATGATGGGCTGGCATCCCGGCCAGGCTGTACCCCTAGCCCTGTGCCCTGTGATGGAGTGGCATCCCATCCAGGGTGTCCCCCTGCCCTGTGCCCTGTGATGGACTGGCATCCCGTACAGGCTGTACCCCAACCCTGTGCCCTGCGTTGGACTGGCATCCCATCCAGGCTGTTCCCAGTGCCCTGTGATGGACTGGCATCCCGTCCAGGCTGTACCCCAGCCCTGTGCCCTGTGATGGACTGGCATCCCATGCAGGTTGTCCCACAGCCCTGTGCCCTGCGATGGACTGGTATACAATCTAGGTTGTTACCCAGCACCGTGCCCTGCGATGGACTGGCATCCCGTCTAGGTTGTACCCCAGCATCCTGCCCTGCGATGGACTGGCATCCCGTCCAGGGTGTCCCTCAGCCCTGTGCCCTGCGATGGACTGGCATCCCTTCCAGGCTGTACCCTGTGCCCTGTGATGGACTGGCATCCCGTCCATGGTGTCCCCCAACCCCGCGCCCTGTGATGGACTGGCATCCTGTCCAGGCTGTACCCCAGACCTGTGCCCTGCGATGGACTGGCATCCCATCCAGGCTGATCCCAGTGCCCTGCGATGGACAGGCATCCCGTCCAGGCTGTACCTCAGCCCTGTGCCCTGCGATGGACTGGCATCCCATCCAGGCTGTACCCCAGCCCTGTGCCCTGTGATGGACTGGCATCCCGTGCAGGGTGTCCCACAGCCCTGTGCCTTGCGATGGATTGGCATCCCGTCCAGGATGTATCCCAGCCCTGTGCCCTGCGATGGACTGGCATCCCATCCAGGCTGTACCCTGTGCCCTCTGATGGACTGGCATCCCGTCCAGGGTGTCCCCCAACCCCGCGCCCTCTGATGGACTGGCATCCTGTCCAGGCTGTACCCCAGACCTGTGCCCTGAGATGGACTGGCATCCCATCCAGGCTGTTCCCAGTGCCCTGTGATGGACTGGCATCCCGTCCAGGCTGTACCCCAGCCCTGTGCCCTGTGATACACTGGCATCCCGTGCAGGGTGTCCCACAGCCCTGTGCCCTGCGATGGACTGGCATCCCATCCAGGTTGTACCCCAGCCCTGTGCACTGTGATGGACTGGCATCCCGTGCAGGTTGTACCCCAGCACCCTGCCCTGCGATGGACTGGCATCCCGTCCAGGGTGTCCCTCAGCCTGTGCCCTGCGATGGACTGGCATCCCGTCCAGGGTGTCACCCAGCCCTGTGATGGACTGGCATCCCGTCCAGGGTGTCCCCCAGCCATGTGCCCTGCGAAGGACTGGCATCCCATCCAGGGTGTACCCCAGCCCCGTGCCCTGTGATGGACTGGCATCCCATCTAGGGTGTACCCCAGCCCCGTGCCCTGTGATGGACTGGCAACCCGTCCGGGGAGTCCCCCAGCCCTGTGCCCTGCGATGGACAGGCATCCCGTCCAGGCTGTACCTCAGCCCTGTGCCCTGCGATGGACTGACATCCCATCCAGGCTGTACCCCAGCCCTGTGCCCTATGATGGACTGGCATCCCGTGCAGGGTGTCCAACAGCCCTGTGCCTTGCGATGGTTTGGCATCCCATCCAGGATGTATCCCAGCCCCGTGCCCTGCGATGGACTGGAATCCCATCCAGGCTGTCCCTCAGCCCTGTGCCCTGCGATGGACTGGCATCCCATCCAGGCTGTACCCTGTGCCTTGCGATGGACTGGTATCCCGTCCAGGCTGTACCCCAGCCCTGTACCCTGCGATGGACTGGCTTCCCGTCCAGGGTGTCCCCCAGCCCCGTGCCCTGTGATGGACTGGCATCGCATCCAGGCTGTACCCTGTGCCCTGTGATGCACTGGCATCCCGTCCAGGGTGTCCATCAACCCTGTGCCCGATGATGGGCTGGCATCCCGGCCAGGCTGTACCCCTAGCCCTGTGCCCTGTGATGGAGTGGCATACCATCCAGGGTGTCCCCCTGCCCTGTGCCCTGTGATGGACTGGCATCCCGTACAGGCTGTCCCACAGCCCTGTGCCTTGCGATGGATTGGCATCCCGTCCAGGATGTATCCCAGCCCTGTGCCCTGCGATGGACTGGCATCCCATCCAGGCTGTACCCCAGCCCTATGCCCTGCGATGGACTGGTCTCCCGTCCAGGGTGTCCCCCAGCCCCGTGCCCTGCGATGGACCAGAATCCCATCCAGGCTGTCCCCCAGCCCCGTGCCCTGCGATGGACCGGAATCCCATCCAGACTGTCCCTCAGCCCTGTGCCCTGCGATGGACTGGCATCCCATCCAGGCTGTACCCTGTGCCTTGCGATGGACTGGTATCCCGTCCAGGCTGTACCCCAGCCCTGTGCCCTGCGATGGACTGGCATCCCATCCAGGCTGTACCCTGTGCCCTGTGATGGACTGGCATCGCATCCAGGCTGTACCCTGTGCCCTGTGATACACTGGCATCCCGTCCAGGGTGTCCATCAGCCCTGTGCCCGATGATGGGCTGGCATCCCGGCCAGGCTGTACCCCTAGCCCTGTGCCCTGTGATGGAGTGGCATCCCATCCAGGGTGTCCCCCTGCCCTGTGCCCTGTGATGGACTGGCATCCGTCCAGGCTGTACCCCAGCCCTGTGCCCTGTGATGGACTGGCATCCCATGCAGGTTGTCCCACAGCCCTGTGCCCTGCGATGGACTGGTATCCCATCTAGGTTGTTACCCAGCACCGTGCCCTGCGATGGACTGGCATCCCGTCTAGGTTGTACCCCAGCTCCCTGCCCTGCGATGGACTGGCATCCCGTCCAGGGTGTCCCTCAGCCCTGTGCCTTGCGATGGACTGGCATCGCATCCAGGCTGTACCCCAGCCCTGTGCCCTGTGATGGACTGGCATCCCGTGCAGGGTGGCCCACAGCCCTGTGCCCTGCGATGGACTGGCCTCCCGTCCAGGGTGTCCCACAGCCCTGTGCCTTGCGATGGATTGGCATCCAGTCCAGGATGTATCCTAGCCCTCTGCCCTGCGATGGACTGGCATCCCATCTAGGGTGTCCCCCAGCCCCGTGCCCTGTGATGGACTGGCATTCCATCCAGGCTGTACCCTGTGCCCTGTGATGCACTGGCATCCCGTCCAGGGTGTCCCCCAGCCCCGTGCCCTGTGATGGACTGGAAACCCGTCCAGGGAGTCCCCCAGCCCTGTGCCCTGCGATGGACAGGCATCCCGTCCAGGCTGTACCTCAGCCCTGTGCCCTGCGATGGACTGGCATCCCATCCAGGCTGTACCCCAGCCCTGTGCCCTGTGATGGACTGGCATCCCGTGCAGGGTGTCCCCCAGCCCCGTGCCCTGTGATGGACTGGAAACCCGTCCAGGGAGTCCCCCAGCCCTGTGCCCTGCGATGGACAGGCATCCCGTCCAGGCTGTACCTCAGCCCTGTGCCCTGCGATGGACTGGCATCCCATCCAGGCTGTACCCCAGCCCTGTGCCCTGTGATGGACTGGCATCCCGTCCAGGGTGTCCCCCAGCCCCGTGCCCTGTGATGGACTGGAAACCCGTCCAGGGAGTCCCCCAGCCCTGTGCCCTGCGATGGACAGGCATCCCGTCCAGGCTGTACCTCAGCCCTGTGCCCTGCGATGGACTGGCATCCCATCCAGGCTGTACCCCAGCCCTGTGCCCTGTGATGGACTGGCATCCCGTCCAGGGTGTCCCCCAGCCCCGTGCCCTGTGATGGACTGGAAACCCGTCCAGGGAGTCCCCCAGCCCTGTGCCCTGCGATGGACAGGCATCCCGTCCAGGCTGTACCTCAGCCCTGTGCCCTGCGATGGACTGGCATCCCATCCAGGCTGTACCCCAGCCCTGTGCCCTGTGATGGACTGGCATCCCGTGCAGGGTGTCCCACAGCCCTGTGCCTTGCGATGGATTGGCATCCCTTCCAGGATGTATCCCAGCCCTCTGCCCTGCGATGGACTGGCATCCCATCCAGGGTGTCCCCCAGCCCCGTGCCCTGTGATGGACTGGCATTCCATCCAGGCTGTACCCTGTGCCCTGTGATGCACTGGCATCCCGTCCAGGGTGTCCCCCAGCCCCGTGCCCTGTGATGGACTGGAAACCCGTCCAGGGAGTCCCCCAGCCCTGTGCCCTGCGATGGACAGGCATCCCGTCCAGGCTGTACCTCAGCCCTGTGCCCTGCGATGGACTGGCATCCCATCCAGGCTGTACCCCAGCCCTGTGCCCTGTGATGGACTGGCATCCCGTGCAGGGTGTCCCACAGCCCTGTGCCTTGCGATGGATTGGCATCCCTTCCAGGATGTATCCCAGCCCTCTGCCCTGCGATGGACTGGCATCCCATCCAGGGTGTCCCCCAGCCCCGTGCCCTGTGATGGACTGGCATTCCATCCAGGCTGTACCCTGTGCCCTGTGATGCACTGGCATCCCGTCCAGGGTGTCCCCCAGCCCTGTGCCCTGTGATGGACTGGCATCCCATCCAGGCTGTACCCCAGCCCTGTGCCCTGCGATGGACTGGCCTCCCGTCCAGGGTGTCCCCCAGCCCCGTGCCCTGCGATGGACCGGAATCCCATCCAGGCTGTCCCCCAGCCCCGTGCCCTGCGATGGACCGGAATCCCATCCAGGCTGTCCCTCAGCCCTGTGCCCTGCGATGGACTGGCATCCCATCCAGGCTGTACCCTGTGCCTTGCGATGGACTGGCATCGCATCCAGGCTGTACCCCAGCCCTGTGCCCTGTGATGGACTGGCATCCCGTGCAGGGTGTCCCACAGCCCTGTGCCCTGCGATGGACTGGCCTCCCGTCCAGGGTGTCCCACAGCCCTGTGCCTTGCGATGGATTGGCATCCCGTCCAGGATGTATCCCAGCCCTCTGCCCTGCGATGGACTGGCATCCCATCCAGGGTGTCCCCCAGCCCCGTGCCCTGTGATGGACTGGCATTCCATCCAGGCTGTACCCTGTGCCCTGTGATGCACTGGCATCCCGTCCAGGGTGTCCCCCAGCCCCGTGCCCTGTGATGGACTGGAAACCCGTCCAGGGAGTCTCCCAGCCCTGTGCCCTGCGATGGAAAGGCATCCCGTCCAGGCTGTAACTCAGCCCTGTGACCTGCGATGGACTGGCATCCCATCCAGGCTGTACCCCAGCCCTGTGCCCTGTGATGGACTGGCATCCCGTGCAGGGTGTCCCACAGCCCTGTGCCTTGCGATGGATTGGCATCCCATCCAGGATATATCCCAGCCCTCTGCCCTGCGATGGACTGGCATCCCATCTAAGCTGTAACCCAGCCCTGTGCCCTGTCATGGACTGGCATCCCATCCAGGGTGTCCCCCAGCCCCGTGCCCTGTGATGGACTTGCATTCCATCCAGGCTGTACACTGTGCCCTGTGATGCACTGGCATCCCGTGCAGGGTGTCCCACAGCCCTGTGCCCTGCGATGGACTGGCCTCCCGTCCAGGGTGTCCCACAGCCCTGTGCCTTGCGATGTATTGGCATCCCGTCCAGGATGTATCCCAGCCCTTTGCCCTGCGATGGACTGGCATCCCATCCAGGGTGTCCCCCAGCCCCGTGCCCTGTGATGGACTGGCATTCCATCCAGGCTGTACCCTGTGCCCTGTGATGCACTGGCATCCCGTCCAGGGTGTCCCCCAGCCCCGTGCCCTGTGATGGACTGGAAACCCGTCCAGGGAGTCTCCCAGCCCTGTGCCCTGCGATGGACAGGCATCCCGTCCAGGCTGTACCTAAGCCCTGTGCCCTGCGATGGACTGGCATCCCGTGCAGGGTGTCCCAAAGCCCAGTGCCCTGCGATGGACTGGCATCCCATCCAGGTTGTACCCCAGCCCTGTGCCCTGTGATGGACTGGCATCCCGTGCAGGGTGTCCCACAGCCCTGTGCCCTGCGATGGACTGGCATCCCATCAAGGCTGTACCCCAGCCCAGTGCCCTGCGATGGACTGGCATCCCGTCCAGGGTGTCCCTCAGCCCTGTGCCCTGCGATGGACTGGCATCCCATCAAGGCTGTACCCCAGCCCAGTGCCCTGCGATGGACTGGCATCCCGTCCAGGGTGTCCCTCAGCCCTGTGCCCTGCAATGGACTGGCATCCCTTCCAGGCTATACCCTGTGCCCTGTGATGGACTGGCATCCCGTCCAGGATGTCCCCCAGCCCCGCGCCCTGTGATGGACTGGCATCCCATCCAGGCTGTTCCCAGTGCCCTGTGATGGACTGGCATCCCGTCCAGGCTGTACCCCAGCCCTGTGCCCTGTGATAGACTGGCATACCGTGCAGGGTGTCCCACAGCCCAGTGCCCTGCGATGGACTGGCATCCCATCCAGGTTGTACCCCAGCCCTGTGCCCTGTGATGGACTGGCATCCCGTGCAGGGTGTCCCACAGCCCTGTGCCCTGCGATAGACTGGCATCCCATCAAGGCTGTACCCCAGCCCAGTGCCCTGCGATGGACTGGCATCCCGTCCAGGGTGTCCCTCAGCCCTGTGCCCTGCAATGGACTGGCATCCCTTCCAGGCTGTACCCTGTGCCCTGTGATGGACTGGCATCCCGTCCAGGATGTCCCCCAGCCCCGCGCCCTGTGATGGACTGTCATCCTGTCCAGGCTGTACCCCAGCCCAGTGCCCTGCGATGGACTGGTATCCCATCCAGGCTGTTCCCAGTGCCCTGTGATGGACTGGCATCGCGTCCAGGCTGTACCTCAGCCCCATGCCCTGTAATGGACTGGCATCCCATCCAGGCTGAACCCTCTGCCCTGTGATGGACGGGCATCCCATCTAAGCTGTACCCCAGCCCAGTGCCCTGTCATGGACATGCATCCCGTCCAGGGTGTCCCCCAGCCCTGTGCGCTGTGATGGACTGGCATCCCATCCAGGGTGTACCCCAGCCCCGTGCCCAGTGATGGACTGGCAACCCGTCCAGGGAGTCCCCCAGCCCTGTGCCCTGCGATGGACAGGCATCCCGTCCAGGCTGTACCTCAGCCCTGTGCCCTGCGATGGACTGGCATCCCATCCAGGCTGTACCCCAGCCCTGTGCCCTGCGATGGACTGGCATCCCGTGCAGGGTGTCCCACAGCCCTGTGCCTTGCGATGGATTGGCATCCCGTCCAGGATGTATCCCAGCCCTCTGCCCTGCGATGGACTGGCATCCCATCCAGGGTGTCCCCCAGCCCCGTGCCCTGTGATGGACTGGCATTCCATCCAGGCTGTACCCTGTGCCCTGTGATGCACTGGCATCCCGTCCAGGGTGTCCCCCAGCCCTGTTCCCTGTGATGGATTGGCATCCCATCCAGGCTGTACCCCAGCCCTGTGCCCTGCGATGGACTGGCCTCCCGTCCAGGGTGTCCCCCAGCCCCGTGCCCTGCGATGGACCGGAATCCCATCCAGGCTGTCCCCCAGCCCCGTGCCCTGCGATGGACCGGAATCCCATCCAGGCTGTCCCTCAGCCCTGTGCCCTGCGATGGACTGGCATCCCATCCAGGCTGTACCCTGTGCCTTGCGATGGACTGGCATCGCATCCAGGCTGTACCCCAGCCCTGTGCCCTGTGATGGACTGGCATCCCGTGCAGGGAGTCCCACAGCCCTGTGCCCTGCGATGGACTGGCCTCCCGTCCAGGGTGTCCCACAGCCCTGTGCCTTGCGATGGATTGGCATCCCGTCCAGGATGTATCCCAGCCCTCTGCCCTGCGATGGACTGGCATCCCATCCAGGGTGTCCCCCAGCCTCGTGCCCTGTGATGGACTGGCATTCCATCCAGGCTGTACCCTGTGCCCTGTGATGCACTGGCATCCCGTCCAGGTTGTCCCCCAGCCCGTGCCCTGTGATGGACTGGAAACCCGTCCAGGGAGTCTCCCAGCCCTGTGCCCTGCGATGGACAGGCATCTCGTCCAGGCTGTACCTCAGCCCAGTGCCCTGCGATGGACTGGCATCCCATCCAGGCTGTACCCCAGCCCTGTGCCCTGTGATGGACTGGCATCCCGTGCAGGGTGTCCCACAGCCCTGTGCCTTGCGATGGATTGGCATCCCATCCAGGATATATCCCAGCCCTCTGCCCTGCGATGGACTGGCATCCCATCTAAGCTGTAACCCAGCCCTGTGCCCTGTCATGGACTGGCATCCCATCCAGGGTGTCCCCCAGCCCCGTGCCCTGTGATGGACTTGCATTCCATCCAGGCTGTACCCTGTGCCCTGTGATGCACTGGCATCCCGTCCAGGGTGTCCCCCAGCCCTGTGCCCTGTGATGGACTGGCATCCCGTCCAGGGTGTCACCCTGCCCTGTGCCCTGCGATGGACAGGCATCCCGTCCAGGCTGTACCCCAGCCCTGTGCCCTGCGATGGACTGGCATCCCATCCAGGCTGTACCCCAGCCCTGTGCCCTGTGATGGACTGGCATCCCGTGCAGGGTGTCCCACATCCCTGTGCCCTGCGATAGACTGGCCTCCCGTCCAGGGTGTCCCCCAGCCCTGTGCCCTGCGATGGACCGGAATCCCATCCAGGCTGTCCCTCAGCCCTGTGCCCTGCGATGGACTGGCATCCCATCCAGGCTGTACCCTGTGCCTTGCGATGGACTGGTATCCCGTCCAGGTTGTACCCCAGCACCCTGCCCTGCGATGGACTGGCATCCCGTCCAGGGTGTCCCTCAGCCCTGTGCCCTGCGATGGACTGGCTTCCCTTCCAGGCTGTACCCTGTGCCCTCTGATGGACTGGCATCCCGTCCAGGGTGTCCCCCAACCCCGCGCCCTGTGATGGACTGGCATCCTGTCCAGGCTGTACCCCAGAACTGTGCCCTGCGATGGACTGGCATCCCATCCAGGTTGTTCCCAGTGCCCTGTGATGGACTGGCAACCCGTCCAGGCTGTCCCCCAGCCCTGTGCCCTGTGATAGACTGGCATCCCGTGCAGGGTGTCCCACAGCCCTGTGCCCTGCGATGGACTGGCATCCCATCGAGGTTGTACCCCAGCCCTGTGCACTGAGATGGACTGGCATCCCGTGCAGGTTGTACCCCAGCACCTTGCCCTGCGATGGACTGGCATCCCGTCCAGGGTGTCCCTCAGCCCTGTGCCCTGCGATGGACTGGCATCCCGTCCAGGGTGTCACCCAGCCCTGTGATGGACTGGCATCCCGTCCAGGGTGTCCCCCAGCCCCGCGCCCTGTGATGGACTGGCATCCTGTCCAGGCTGTACCCCAGACCTGTGCCCTGCGATGGACTGGCATCCCATCCAGGCTGTTCCCAGTGCCCTGTGATGGACTGGCATCCCGTCCAGGCTGTACCCCAGCCCTGTGCCCTGTGATAGACTGGCATCCCGTCCAGGGTGTCCCCCAGCCCCGTGCCCTGTGATGGACTGGCATCGCATCCAGGCTGTACCCTGTGCCCTGTGATGCACTGGCATCCCGTCCAGGGTGTCCATCAGCCCTGTGCCCGATGATGGGCTGGCATCCCGGCCAGGCTGTACCCCTAGCCCTGTGCCCTGTGATGGAGTGGCATCCCATCCAGGGTGTCCCCCTGCCCTGTGCCCTGTGATGGACTGGCATCCCGTCCAGGCTGTACCCCAGCCCTGTGCCCTGTGATGGACTGGCATCCCATGCAGGTTGTCCCACAGCCCTGTGCCCTGCGATGGACTGGTATCCCATCTAGGTTGTTACCCAGCACCGTGCCCTGCGATGGACTGGCATCCCGTCTAGGTTGTACCCCAGCACCCTGCCCTGCGATGGACTGGCATCCCGTCCAGGGTGTCCCTCAGCCCTGTGCCTTGCGATGGACTGGCATCGCATCCAGGCTGTACCCCAGCCCTGTGCCCTGTGATGGACTGGCATCCCGTGCAGGGTGTCCCACAGCCTGTGCCCTGCGATGGACTGGCTTCCCGTCCAGGGTGTCCCACAGCCCTGTGCCTTGCGATGGATTGGCATCCCGTCCAGGATGTATCCCAGCCCTCTGCCCTGCGATGGACTGGCATCCCATCCAGGGTGTCCCCCAGCCCCGTGCCCTGTGATGGACTGGCATTCCATCCAGGCTGTACCCTGTGCCCTGTGATGCACTGGCATCCCGTCCAGGGTGTCCCCCAGCCCCGTGCCCTGTGATGGACTGGAAACCCGTCCAGGGAGTCTCCCAGCCCTGTGCCCTACGATGGACAGGCATCCCGTCCAGGCTGTACCTCAGCCCTGTGCCCTGCGATGGACTGGCATCCCATCCAGGCTGTACCCCAGCCCTGTGCCCTGTGATGGACTGGCATCCCGTGCAGGGTGTCCACAGCCCTGTGCCTTGCGATGGATTGGCATCCCATCCAGGATATATCCCAGCCCTCTGCCCTGCGATGGACTGGCATCCCATCTAAGCTGTAACCCAGCCCTGTGCCCTGTCATGGACTGGCATCCCATCCAGGGTGTCCCCCAGCCCCGTGCCCTGTGATGGACTTGCATTCCATCCAGGCTGTACCCTGTGCCCTGTGATGCACTGGCATCCCGTCCAGGGTGCCCCCCAGCCCTGTGCCCTGTGATGGACTGGCATCCCGTCCAGGGTGTCACCCAGCCCTGTGCCCTGCGATGGACAGGCATCCGGTCCAGGCTGTACCCCAGCCCTGTGCCCTGCGATGGACTGGCATCCCATCCAGGCTGTACCCCAGCCCTGTGCCCTGTGATGGACTGGCATCCCGTGCAGGGTGTCCCACAGCCCTGTGCCTTGCGATGGATTGGCATCCCGTCCAGGATGTATCCCAGCCCTCTGCCCTGCGATGGACTGGCATCCCATCCAGGGTGTCCCCCAGCCCCGTGCCCTGTGATGGACTGGAAACCCGTCCAGGGAGTCTCCCAGCCCTGTGCCCTACGATGGACAGGCATCCCGTCCAGGCTGTACCTCAGCCCTGTGCCCTGCGATGGACTGGCATTCCATCCAGGCTGTACCCCAGCCCTGTGCCCTGTGATGGACTGGCATCCCGTGCAGGGTGTCCCACAGCCCTGTGCCTTGCGATGGATTGGCATCCCATCCAGGATATATCCCAGCCCTCTGCCCTGCGATGGACTGGCATCCCATCTAAGCTGTAACCCAGCCCTGTGCCCTGTCATGGACTGGCATCCCATCCAGGGTGTCCCCCAGCCCCGTGCCCTGTGATGGACTTGCATTCCATCCAGGCTGTACCCTGTGCCCTGTGATGCACTGGCATCCCGTCCAGGGTGCCCCCCAGCCCTGTGCCCTGTGATGGACTGGCATCCCGTCCAGGGTGTCACCCAGCCCTGTGCCCTGCGATGGACAGGCATCCGGTCCAGGCTGTACCCCAGCCCTGTGCCCTGCGATGGACTGGCATCCCATCCAGGCTGTACCCCAGCCCTGTGCCCTCTGATGGACTGGCATCCCGTGCAGGGTGTCCCACAGCCCTGTGCCTTGCGATGGATTGGCATCCCGTCCAGGATGTATCCCAGCCCTCTGCCCTGCGATGGACTGGCATCCCATCCAGGGTGTCCCCCAGCCCCGTGCCCTGTGATGGACTGGCATTCCATCCAGGCTGTACCCTGTGCCCTGTGATGCACTGGCATCCCGTCCAGGGTGTCCCCCAGCCCTGTGCCCTGTGATGGACTGGCATCCCATCCAGGCTGTACCCCAGCCTGTGCCCTGCGATGGACTGGCCTCCCGTCCAGGGTGTCCCCCAGCCCCGTGCCCTGCGATGGACCGGAATCCCATCCAGGCTGTCCCCCAGCCCCGTGCCCTGCGATGGACCGAATCCCATCCAGGCTGTCCCTCAGCCCTGTGCCCTGCGATGGACTGGCATCCCATCCAGGCTGTACCCTGTGCCTTGCGATGGACTGGCATCGCATCCAGGCTGTACCCCAGCCCTGTGCCCTGTGATGGACTGGCATCCGTGCAGGGTGGTCCCACAGCCCTGTGCCCTGCGATGGACTGGCCTCCCGTCCAGGGTGTCCCACAGCCCTGTGCCTTGCGATGGATTGGCATCCCGTCCAGGATGTATCCCAGCCCTCTGCCCTGCGATGGACTGGCATCCCATCCAGGGTGTCCCCCAGCCCCGTGCCCTGTGATGGGACTGGCATTCCATCCAGGCTGTACCCTGTGCCCTGTGATGCACTGGCATCCCGTCCAGGTTGTCCCCCAGCCCCGTGCCCTGTGATGGACTGGAAACCCGTCCAGGGAGTCTCCCAGCCCTGTGCCCTGCGATGGACAGGCATCTCGTCCAGGTTGTACCTCAGCCCTGTGCCCTGCGATGGACTGGCATCCCATCCAGGCTGTACCCCAGCCCTGTGCCCAGTGATGGACTGGCATCCCGTGCAGGGTGTCCCACAGCCCTGTGCCTTGCGATGGATTGGCATCCCATCCAGGATATATCATAGCCCTCTGCCCTGCGATGGACTGGCATCCCATCTAAGCTGTAACCCAGCCCTGTGCCCTGTCATGGACTGGCATCCCATCCAGGGTGTCCCCCAGCCCCGTGCCCTGTGATGGACTTGCATTCCATCCAGGCTGTACCCTGTGCCCTGTGATGCACTGGCATCCCGTCCAGGGTGTCCCCCAGCCCTGTGCCCTGTGATGGACTGGCATCCCGTCCAGGGTGTCACCCTGCCCTGTGCCCTGCGATGGACAGGCATCCCGTCCAGGCTGTACCCCAGCCCTGTGCCCTGCGATGGACTGGCATCCCATCCAGGCTGTACCCCAGCCCTGTGCCCTGTGATGGACTGGCATCCCGTGCAGGGTGTCCACATCCCTGTGCCCTGCGATGGACTGGCCCTCCCGTCCAGGGTGTCCCCCAGCCCTGTGCCCTGCGATGGACCGGAATCCCATCCAGCTGTCCCTCAGCCCTGTGCCCTGCGATGGACTGGCATCCCATCCAGGCTGTACCCTGTGCCTTGCGATGGACTGGTATCCCGTCCAGGTTGTACCCCAGCACCCTGCCCTGCGATGGACTGGCATCCCGTCCAGGGTGTCCCTCAGCCCTGTGCCCTGCGATGGACTGGCTTCCCTTCCAGGCTGTACCCTGTGCCCTCTGATGGACTGGCATCCCGTCCAGGGTGTCCCCCAACCCCGCGCCCTGTGATGGACTGGCATCCTGTCCAGGCTGTACCCCAGAACTGTGCCCTGCGATGGACTGGCATCCCATCCAGGTTGTTCCCAGTGCCCTGTGATGGACTGGCAACCCGTCCAGGCTGTACCCCAGCCCTGTGCCCTGTGATAGACTGGCATCCCGTGCAGGGTGTCCCACAGCCCTGTGCCCTGCGATGGACTGGCATCCCATCCAGGTTGTACCCCAGCCCTGTGCACTGAGATGGACTGGCATCCCGTGCAGGTTGTACCCCAGCACCTTGCCCTGCGATGGACTGGCCTCCCGTCCAGGGTGTCCCTCAGCCCTGTGCCCTGCGATGGACTGGCATCCCGTCCAGGGTGTCACCCAGCCCTGTGATGGACTGGCATCCCGTCCAGGGTGTCCCCCAGCCCTGCGCCCTGTGATGGACTGGCATCCTGTCCAGGCTGTACCCCAGACCTGTGCCCTGCGATGGACTGGCATCCCATCCAGGCTGTTCCCAGTGCCCTGTGATGGACTGGCATCCCGTCCAGGCTGTACCCCAGCCCTGTGCCCTGTGATAGACTGGCATCCCGTCCAGGGTGTCCCCAGCCCCGTGCCCTGTGATGGACTGGCATCGCATCCAGGCTGTACCCTGTGCCCTGTGATGCACTGGCATCCCGTCCAGGGTGTCCATCAGCCCTGTGCCCGATGATGGGCTGGCATCCCGGCCAGGCTGTACCCCTAGCCCTGTGCCCTGTGATGGAGTGGCATCCCATCCAGGGTGTCCCCCTGCCCTGTGCCCTGTGATGGACTGGCATCCCGTCCAGGCTGTACCCCAGCCCTGTGCCCTGTGATGGACTGGCATCCCATGCAGGTTGTCCCACAGCCCTGTGCCCTGCGATGGACTGGTATCCCATCTAGGTTGTTACCCAGCACCGTGCCCTGCGATGGACTGGCATCCCGTCTAGGTTGTACCCCAGCACCCTGCCCTGCGATGGACTGGCATCCCATCCAGGGTGTCCCTCAGCTCTGTGCCTTGCGATGGACTGGCATCGCATCCAGGCTGTACCCCAGCCCTGTGCCCTGTGATGGACTGGCATCCCGTGCAGGGTGTCCCCACAGCCCTGTGCCCTGCGATGGACTGGCTTCCCGTCCAGGGTGTCCCACAGCCCTGTGCCTTGCGATGGATTGGCATCCCGTCCAGGATGTATCCCAGCCCTCTGCCCTGCGATGGACTGGCATCCCATCCAGGGTGTCCCCCAGCCCCGTGCCCTGTGATGGACTGGCATTCCATCCAGGCTGTACCCTGTGCCCTGTGATGCACTGGCATCCCGTCCAGGGTGTCCCCCAGCCCCGTGCCCTGTGATGGACTGGAAACCCGTCCAGGGAGTCTCCCAGCCTGTGCCCTACGATGGACAGGCATCCGTCCAGGCTGTACCTCAGCCCTGTGCCCTGCGATGGACTGGCATCCCATCCAGGCTGTACCCCAGCCCTGTGCCCTGTGATGGACTGGCATCCCGTGCAGGGTGTCCACAGCCCTGTGCCTTGCGATGGATTGGCATCCCATCCAGGATATATCCAGCCCTCTGCCCTGCGATGGACTGGCATCCCATCTAAGCTGTAACCCAGCCCTGTGCCCTGTCATGGACTGGCATCCCATCCAGGGTGTCCCCAGCCCCGTGCCCTGTGATGGACTTGCATTCCATCCAGGCTGTACCCTGTGCCCTGTGATGCACTGGCATCCCGTCCAGGGTACCCCCCAGCCCTGTGCCCTGTGATGGACTGGCATCCCGTCCAGGGTGTCACCCAGCCCTGTGCCCTGCGATGGACAGGCATCCGGTCCAGGCTGTACCCCAGCCCTGTGCCCTGCGATGGACTGGCATCCCATCCAGGCTGTACCCCAGCCCTGTGCCCTGTGATGGACTGGCATCCCGTGCAGGGTGTCCCACATCCCTGTGCCCTGCGATGGACTGGCCTCCCGTCCAGGGTGTCCCCCAGCCCTGTGCCCTGCGATGGACCGGAATCCCATCCAGGCTGTCCCTCAGCCCTGTGCCCTGCTTTGGACTGGCATCCCATCCAGGCTGTACCCCTGTGCCTTGCGATGGACTGGTATCCCGTCCAGGTTGTACCCAGCACCCTGCCCTGCGATGGACTGGCATCCCATCCAGGGTGTCCCTCAGCCCTGTGCCCTGCGATGGACTGGCATCCCTTCCAGGCTGTACCCTGTGCCCTCTGATGGACTGGCATCCCGTCCAGGGTGTCCCCCAACCCCGCGCCCTGTGATGGACTGGCATCCTGTCCAGGCTGTACCCCAGACCTGTGCCCTGAGATGGACTGGCATCCCATCCAGGCTGTTCCCAGTGCCCTGTGATGGACTGGCATTCCGTCCAGGCTGTCCCCCAGCCCCGTGCCCTGCGATGGACCGGAATCCCATCCAGGCTGTCCCTCAGCCCTGTGCCCTGCGATGGACTGGCATCCCATCCAGGCTGTACCCTGTGCCTTGCGATGGACTGGCATCGCATCCAGGCTGTACCCCAGCCCTGTGCCCTGTGATGGACTGGCATCCCGTCCAGGGTGTCCATCAGCCCTGTGCCCGATGATGGGCTGGCATCTCGGCCAGGCTGTACCCCTAGCCCTGTGCCCTGTGATGGAGTGGCATCCCATCCAGGGTGTCCCCCTGCCCTGTGCCCTGTAATGGACTGGCATCCCGTCCAGGCTGTACCCCAGCCCTGTGCCCTGTGATGGACTGGCATCCCATGCAGGTTGTCCCACAGCCCTGTGCCCTGCGATGGACTGGTATCCCATCTAGGTTGTTACCCAGCACCGTGCCCTGCGATGGACTGGCATCCCGTCTAGGTTGTACCCCAGCACCCTGCCCTGCGATGGACTGGCATCCCGTCCAGGGTGTCCCTCAGCCCTGTGCCTTGCGATGGACTGGCATCGCATCCAGGCTGTACCCCAGCCCTGTGCCCTGTGATGGACTGGCATCCCGTGCAGGGTGTCCCACAGCCCTGTGCCCTGCGATGGACTGGCCTCCCGTCCAGGGTGTCCCACAGCCCTGTGCCTTGCGATGGATTGGCATCCCGTCCAGGATGTATCCCAGCCCTCTGCCCTGCGATGGACTGGCATCCCATCCAGGGTGTCCCCCAGCCCCGTGCCCTGTGATTGACTGGCATTCCATCCAGGCTGTACCCTGTGCCCTGTGATGCACTGGCATCCCGTCCAGGGTGTCCCCCAGCCCCGTGCCCTGTGATGGACTGGAAACCCGTCCAGGGAGTCCCCCAGCCCTGTGCCCTGCGATGGACAGGCATCCCGTCCAGGCTGTACCTCAGCCCTGTGCCCTGCGATGGACTGGCATCCCATCCAGGCTGTACCCCAGCCCTGTGCCCTGTGATGGACTGGCATCCCGTGCAGGGTGTCCCACAGCCCTGTGCCTTGCGATGGATTTGCATCCCTTCCAGGATGTATCCCAGCCCTCTGCCCTGCGATGGACTGGCATCCCATCCAGGGTGTCCCCCAGCCCCGTGCCCTGTGATGGACTGGCATTCCATCCAGGCTGTACCCTGTGCCCTGTGATGCACTGGCATCCCGTCCAGGGTGTCCCCCAGCCCTGTGCTCTGTGATGGACTGGCATCCCATCCAGGCTGTACCCCAGCCCTGTGCCCTGCGATGGACTGGCCTCCCGTCCAGGGTGTCCCCCCAGCCCCGTGCCCTGCGATGGACCAGAATCCCATCCAGGCTGTCCCCCAGCCCCGTGCCCTGCGATGGACCGGAATCCCATCCAGGCTGTCCCTCAGCCCTGTGCCCTGCGATGGACTGGCATCCCATCCAGGCTGTACCCTGTGCCTTGCGATGGACTGGCATCGCATCCAGGCTGTACCCCAGCCCTGTGCCCTGTGATGGACTGGCATCCCGTGCAGGGTGTCCCACAGCCCTGTGCCCTGCGATGGACTGGCCTCCCGTCCAGGGTGTCCCACAGCCCTGTGCCTTGCGATGGATTGGCATCCCGTCCAGGATGTATCCCAGCCCTCTGCCCTGCGATGGACTGGCATCCCATCCAGGGTGTCCCCCAGCCCGTGCCCTGTGATGGACTGGCATTCCATCCAGGCTGTACCCTGTGCCCTGTGATGCACTGGCATCCCGTCCAGGGTGTCCCCCAGCCCCGTGCCCTGTGATGGACTGTAAACCCGTCCAGGGAGTCTCCCAGCCCTGTGCCCTGCGATGGAAAGGCATCCGTCCAGGCTGTAACTCAGCCCTGTGACCTGCGATGGACTGGCATCCCATCCAGGCTGTACCCCAGCCCTGTGCCCTGTGATGGACTGGCATCCCGTGCAGGGTGTCCCACAGCCCTGTGCCTTGCGATGGATTGGCATCCCATCCAGGATATATCCCAGCCCTCTGCCCTGCGATGGACTGGCATCCCATCTAAGCTGTAACCCAGCCCTGTGCCCTGTCATGGACTGGCATCCCATCCAGGGTGTCCCCCAGCCCCGTGCCCTGTGATGGACTTGCATTCCATCCAGGCTGTACCCTGTGCCCTGTGATGCACTGGCATCCCGTGCAGGGTGTCCCACAGCCCTGTGCCCTGCGATGGACTGGCCTCCCGTCCAGGGTGTCCCACAGCCCTGTGCCTTGCGATGTATTGGCATCCCGTCCAGGATGTATCCCAGCCCTCTGCCCTGCGATGGACTGGCATCCCATCCAGGGTGTCCCCCAGCCCCGTGCCCTGTGATGGACTGGCATTCCATCCAGGCTGTACCCTGTGCCCTGTGATGCACTGGCATCCCGTCCAGGGTGTCCCCAGCCCCGTGCCCTGTGATGGACTGGAAACCCGTCCAGGGAGTCTCCCAGCCCTGTGCCCTGCGATGGACAGGCATCCCGTCCAGGCTGTACCTAAGCCCTGTGCCCTGCGATGGACTGGCATCCCGTGCAGGGTGTCCCAAAGCCCAGTGCCCTGCGATGGACTGGCATCCCATCCAGGTTGTACCCCAGCCCTGTGCCCTGTGATGGACTGGCATCCCGTGCAGGGTGTCCCACAGCCCTGTGCCCTGCGATGGACTGGCATCCCATCAAGGCTGTACCCCAGCCCAGTGCCCTGCGATGGACTGGCATCCCGTCCAGGGTGTCCCTCAGCCCTGTGCCCTGCGATGGACTGGCATCCCATCAAGGCTGTACCCCAGCCCAGTGCCCTGCGATGGACTGGCATCCCGTCCAGGGTGGTCCCTCAGCCCTGTGCCCTGCAATGGACTGGCATCCCTTCCAGGCTATACCCTGTGCCCTGTGATGGACTGGCATCCCGTGCAGGGTGTCCCACAGCCCTGTGCCCTGCGATGGACTGGCCTCCCGTCCAGGGTGTCCCACAGCCCTGTGCCTTGCGATGGATTGGCATCCCGTCCAGGATGTATCCCAGCCCTCTGCCCTGCGATGGACTGGCATCCCATCCAGGGTGTCCCCCAGCCCCGTGCCCTGTGATGGACTGGCATTCCATCCAGGCTGTACCCTGTGCCCTGTGATGCACTGGCATCCCGTCCAGAGTGTCCCCCAGCCCTGTGCCCTGTGATGGACTGGCATCCCATCCAGGCTGTACCCCAGCCCTGTGCCCTGCGATGGACTGGCCTCCCGTCCAGGGTGTCCCCCAGCCCCGTGCCCTGCGATGGACCGGAATCCCATCCAGGCTGTCCCCAGCCCCGTGCCCTGCGATGGACCGGAATCCCATCCAGGCTGTCCCTCAGCCCTGTGCCCTGCGATGGACTGGCATCCCATCCAGGCTGTACCCTGTGCCTTGCGATGGACTGGCATCGCATCCAGGCTGTACCCCAGCCCTGTGCCCTGCGATGGACTGGCATCCCATCAAGGCTGTACCCCAGCCCAGTGCCCTGCGATGGACTGGCATCCCGTCCAGGGTGTCCCTCAGCCCTGTGCCCTGCAATGGACTGGCATCCTGTCCAGGGTGTCCCCCAGCCCTGTGCCCTGTGATGGACTGGCATCCCATGCAGGTTGTCCCATGCAGGTTGTCCCACAGCCCTGTGCCCTGCGATGGACTGGTATCCCATCTAGGTTGTTACCCAGCACCGTGCCCTGCGATGGACTGGCATCCCGTCTAGGTTGTACCCCAGCACCCTGCCCTGCGATGGACTGGCATCCCGTCCAGGGTGTCCCTCAGCCCTGTGCCTTGCGATGGACTGGCATCGCATCCAGCTGTACCCCAGCCCTGTGCCCTGTGATGGACTGGCATCCCTTGCAGGGTGTCCCACAGCCCTGTGCCCTGCGATGGACTGGCCTCCCGTCCAGGGTGTCCCACAGCCCTGTGCCTTGCGATGGATTGGCATCCCGTCCAGGATGTATCCCAGCCCTCTGCCCTGCGATGGACTGGCATCCCATCCAGGGTGTCCCCCAGCCCCGTGCCCTGTGATGGACTGGCATTCATCCAGGCTGTACCCTGTGCCCTGTGATGCACTGGCATCCCGTCCAGGGTGTCCCCCAGCCCCGTGCCCTGTGATGGACTGGAAACCCGTCTAGGGAGTCCCCCAGCCCTGTGCCCTGCGATGGACAGGCATCCCGTCCAGGCTGTACCTCAGCCCTGTGCCCTGCGATGGACTGGCATCCCATCCAGGCTGTACCCCAGCCCTGTGCCCTGTGATGGACTGGCATCCCGTGCAGGGTGTCCCACAGCCCTGTGCCTTGCGATGGATTGGCATCCCTTCCAGGATGTATCCCAGCCCTCTGCCCTGCGATGGACTGGCATCCCATCCAGGGTGTCCCCCAGCCCCGTGCCCTGTGATGGACTGGCATTCCATCCAGGCTGTACCCTGTGCCCTGTGATGCACTGGCATCCCGTCCAGGGTGTCCCCCAGCCCCGTGCCCTGCGATGGACCGGAATCCATCCAGGCTGTCCCCCAGCCCCGTGCCCTGCGATGGACCGGAATCCCTTCCAGGCTGTCCCTCAGCCCTGTGCCCTGCGATGGACTGGCATCCCATCCAGGCTGTACCCTGTGCCTTGCGATGGACTGGCATCGCATCCAGGCTGTACCCCAGCCCTGTGCCCTGTGATGGGACTGCATCCCGTGCAGGGTGTCCCACAGCCCTGTGCCCTGCGATGGACTGGCCTCCCGTCCAGGGTGTCCCACAGCCCTGTGCCTTGCGATGGATTGGCATCCCGTCCAGGATGTATCCCAGCCCTCTGCCCTGCGATGGACTGGCATCCCATCCAGGGTGTCCCCCAGCCCCGTGCCCTGTGATGGACTGGCATTCCATCCAGGCTGTACCCTGTGCCCTGTGATGCACTGGCATCCCGTCCAGGGTGTCCCCCAGCCCCGTGCCCTGTGATGGACTGGAAACCCGTCCAGGGAGTCTCCCAGCCCTGTGCCCTGCGATGGAAAGGCATTCCGTCCAGGCTGTAACTCAGCCCTGTGACCTGCGATGGACTGGCATCCCATCCAGGCTGTACCCCAGCCCTGTGCCCTGTGATGGACTGGCATCCGTGCAGGGTGTCCCACAGCCCTGTGCCTTGCGATGGATTGGCATCCCATCCAGGATATATCCCAGCCCTCTGCCCTGCGATGGACTGGCATCCCATCTAAGCTGTAACCCAGCCCTGTGCCCTGTCATGGACTGGCATCCCATCCAGGGTGTCCCCCAGCCCCGTGCCCTGTGATGGACTTGCATTCCATCCAGGCTGTACCCTGTGCCCTGTGATGCACTGGCATCCCGTGCAGGGTGTCCCACAGCCCTGTGCCCTGCGATGGACTGGCCTCCCCGTCCAGGGTGTCCCACAGCCCTGTGCCTTGCGATGTATTGGCATCCCGTCCAGGATGTATCCCAGCCCTCTGCCCTGCGATGGACTGGCATCCCATCCAGGGTGTCCCCCCAGCCCCGTGCCCTGTGATGGACTGGCATTCCATCCAGGCTGTACCCTGTGCCCTGTGATGCACTGGCATCCCGTCCAGGGTGTCCCCCAGCCCCGTGCCTGTGATGGACTGGAAACCCGTCCAGGGAGTCTCCCAGCCCTGTGCCCTGCGATGGACAGGCATCCCGTCCAGGCTGTACCTAAGCCCTGTGCCCTGCGATGGACTGGCATCCCGTGCAGGGTGTCCCAAAGCCCAGTGCCCTGCGATGGACTGGCATCCCATCCAGGTTGTACCCCTGCCCTGTGCCCTGTGATGGACTGGCATTCCCGTGCAGGGTGTCCCACAGCCCTGTGCCCTGCGATGGACTGGCATCCCATCAAGGCTGTACCCCAGCCCAGTGCCCTGCGATGGACTGGCATCCCCGTCCAGGGTGTCCCTCAGCCCTGTGCCCTGCGATGGACTGGCATCCCATCAAGGCTGTACCCCAGCCCAGTGCCCTGCGATGGACTGGCATCCCGTCCAGGGTGTCCCTCAGCCCTGTGCCCTGCAATGGACTGGCATCCCTTCCAGGCTATACCCTGTGCCCTGTGATGGACTGGCATCCCGTCCAGGATGTCCCCCAGCCCCGCGCCCTGTGATGGACTGGCATCCCATCCAGGCTGTTCCCAGTGCCCTGTGATGGACTGGCATCCCGTCCAGGCTGTACCCCAGCCCTGTGCCCTGTGATAGACTGGCATACCGTGCAGGGTGTCCCACAGCCCAGTGCCCTGCGATGGACTGGCATCCCATCCAGGTTGTACCCCAGCCCTGTGCCCTGTGATGGACTGGCATCCCGTGCAGGGTGTCCCACAGCCCTGTGCCCTGCGATAGACTGGCATCCCATTAAGGCTGTACCCCAGCCCAGTGCCCTGCGATGGACTGGCATCCCGTCCAGGGTGTCCCTCAGCCCTGTGCCCTGCAATGGACTGGCATCCCTTCCAGGCTGTACCCTGTGCCCTGTGATGGACTGGCATCCCGTCCAGGATGTCCCCCAGCCCCGCGCCCTGTGATAGACTGTCATCCTGTCCAGGCTGTACCCCAGCCCAGTGCCCTGCGATGGACTGGTATCCCATCCAGGCTGTTCCCAGTACCCTGTGATGGACTGGCATCGCGTCCAGCTGTACCTCAGCCCCATGCCCTGTAATGGACTGGCATCCCATCCAGGATGAACCCTCTGCCCTGTGATGGACGGGCATCCCATCTAAGCTGTACCCCAGCCCAGTGCCCTGTCATGGACATGCATCCCGTCCAGGGTGTCCCCAGCCCTGTGCGCTGTGATGGACTGGTATCCCATCCAGGGTGTACCCCAGCCCCGTGCCCAGTGATGGACTGGCAACCCCGTCCAGGGAGTCCCCCAGCCCTGTGCCCTGCGATGGACAGGCATCCCGTCCAAGCTGTACCTCAGCCCTGTGCCCTGCGATGGACTGGCATCCCATCCAGGCTGTACCCCAGCCCTGTGCCCTGCGATGGACTGGCATCCCGTGCAGGTGTCCCACAGCCCTGTGCCTTGCGATGGATTGGCATCCCGTCCAGGATGTATCCCAGCCCTCTGCCCTGCGATGGACTGGCATCCCATCCAGGGTGTCCCCCAGCCCCGTGCCCTGTGATGGACTGGCATTCCATCCAGGCTGTACCCTGTGCCCTGTGATGCACTGGCATCCCGTCCAGGGTGTCCCCCAGCCCTGTGCCCTGTGATGGATTGGCATCCCATCCAGGCTGTACCCCAGCCCTGTGCCCTGCGATGGACTGGCCTCCCGTCCAGGGTGTCCCCCAGCCCCGTGCCCTGCGATGGACCGGAATCCCATCCAGGCTGTCCCCCAGCCCCCGTGCCCTGCGATGGACCGGAATCCCATCCAGGCTGTCCCTCAGCCCTGTGCCCTGCGATGGACTGGCATCCCATCCAGGCTGTACCCTGTCCCTTGCGATGGACTGGCATCGCATCCAGGCTGTACCCCAGCCCTGTGCCCTGTGATGGACTGGCATCCCGTGCAGGGTGTCCCACAGCCCTGTGCCCTGCGATGGACTGGCCTCCCGTCCAGGGTGTCCCACAGCCCTGTGCCTTGCGATGGATTGGCATCCCGTCCAGGATGTATCCCAGCCCTCTGCCCTGCGATGGACTGGCATCCCATCCAGGGTGTCCCCCAGCCCCGTGCCCTGTGATGGACTGGCATTCCATCCAGGCTGTACCCTGTGCCCTGTGATGCACTGGCATCCCGTCCAGGTTGTCCCCCAGCCCCGTGCCCTGTGATGGACTGGAAACCCGTCCAGGGAGTCTCCCAGCCCTGTGCCCTGCGATGGACAGGCATCTCGTCCAGGCTGTACCTCAGCCCTGTGCCCTGCGATGGACTGGCATCCCATCCAGGCTGTACCCCAGCCCTGTGCCCTGTGATGGACTGGCATCCCGTGCAGGGTGTCCCACAGCCCTGTGCCTTGCGATGGATTGGCATCCCATCCAGGATATATCCCAGCCCTCTGCCCTGCGATGGACTGACATCCCATCTAAGCTGTAACCCAGCCCTGTGCCCTGTCATGGACTGGCATCCCATCCAGGGTGTCCCCCAGCCCCGTGCCCTGTGATGGACTTGCATTCCATCCAGGCTGTACCCTGTGCCCTGTGATGCACTGGCATCCCGTCCAGGGTGTCCCCCAGCCCTGTGCCCTGTGATGGACTGGCATCCCGTCCAGGGTGTCACCCTGCCCTGTGCCCTGCGATGGACAGGCATCCCGTCCAGGCTGTACCCCAGCCCTGTGCCCTGCGATGGACTGGCATCCCATCCAGGCTGTACCCCAGCCCTGTGCCCTGTGATGGACTGGCATCCCGTGCAGGGTGTCCCACATCCCTGTGCCCTGCGATGGACTGGCCTCCCGTCCAGGGTGTCCCCCAGCCCTGTGCCCTGCGATGGACCGGAATCCCATCCAGGCTGTCCCTCAGCCCTGTGCCCTGCGATGGACTGGCATCCCATCCAGGCTGTACCCTGTGCCTTGCGATGGACTGGTATCCCGTCCAGGTTGTACCCCAGCACCCTGCCCTGCGATGGACTGGCATCCCGTCCAGGTGTCCCTCAGCCCTGTGCCCTGCGATGGACTGGCTTCCCTTCCAGGCTGTTCCCTGTGCCTCTGATGGACTGGCATCCCGTCAGGGTGTCCCCCAACCCCCGCGCCCTGTGATGGACTGGCATCCTGTCCAGGCTGTACCCAGAACTGTGCCCTGCGATGGACTGGCATCCCATCCAGGTTGTTCCCAGTGCCCTGTGATGGACTGGCATCCCGTCCAGGCTGTACCCCAGCCCTGTGCCCTGTGATAGACTGGCATCCCGTGCAGGGTGTCCCACAGCCCTGTGCCCTGCGATGGACTGGCATCCCATCCAGGTTGTACCCCAGCCCTGTGCACTGAGATGGACTGGCATCCCGTGCAGGTTGTACCCCAGCACCCTGCCCTGCGATGGACTGGCATCCCGTCCAGGGTGTCCCTCAGCCCTGTGCCCTGCGATGGACTGGCATCCCGTCCAGGGTGTCACCCAGCCCTGTGATGGACTGGCATCCCGTCCAGGGTGTCCCCCAGCCCCGCGCCCTGTGATGGACTGGCATCCTGTCCAGGCTGTACCCCAGACCTGTGCCCTGCGATGGACTGGCATCCCATCCAGGCTGTTCCAGTGCCCTGTGATGGACTGGCATCCCGTCCAGGCTGTACCCCAGCCCTGTGCCCAGTCATGGACTGGCATCCCATCCAGGGTGTCCCCCAGCCCCGTGCCCTGTGATGGACTTGCATTCCATCCAGGCTGTACCCTGTGCCCTGTGATGCACTGGCATCCCGTCCAGGGTGCCCCCCAGCCCTGTGCCCTGTGATGGACTGGCATCCCGTCCAGGGTGTCACCCAGCCCTGTGCCCTGCGATGGACAGGCATCCGGTCCAGGCTGTACCCCAGCCCTGTGCCCTGCGATGGACTGGCATCCCATCCAGGCTGTACCCCAGCCCTGTGCCCTGTGATGGACTGGCATCCCGTGCAGGGTGTCCCACATCCCTGTGCCCTGCGATGGACTGGCCTCCCGTCCAGGGTGTCCCCCAGCCCTGTGCCCTGCGATGGACCGGAATCCCATCCAGGCTGTCCCTCAGCCCCTGTGCCCTGCTTTGGACTGGCATCCCATCCAGGCTGTACCCTGTGCCTTGCGATGGATTGGCATCCCTTCCAGGATGTATCCCAGCCCTCTGCCCTGCGATGGACTGGCATCCCATCCAGGGTGTCCCCCAGCCCCGTGCCCTGTGATGGACTGGCATTCCATCCAGGCTGTACCCTGTGCCCTGTGATGCACTGGCATCCTGTCCAGGGTGTCCCCCAGCCCTGTGCCCTGTGATGGACTGGCATCCCATCCAGGCTGTACCCCAGCCCTGTGCCCTGCGATGGACTGGCCTCCCGTCCAGGGTGTCCCCCAGCCCCGTGCCCTGCGATGGACCGGAATCCCATCCAGGCTGTCTCCCAGCCCCGTGCCCTGCGATGGACCGGAATCCCATCCAGGCTGTCCCTCAGCCCTGTGCCCTGCGATGGACTGGCATCCCATCCAGGCTGTACCCTGTGCCTTGCGATGGACTGGCATCGCATCCAGGCTGTACCCCAGCCCTGTGCCCTGTGATGGACTGGCATCCCGTGCAGGGTGTCCCACAGCCCTGTGCCCTGCGATGGACTGGCCTCCCGTCCAGGGTGTCCCACAGCCCTGTGCCTTGCGATGGATTGGCATCCCGTCCAGGATGTATCCCAGCCCTCTGCCCTGCGATGGACTGGCATCCCATCCAGGGTGTCCCCCAGCCCCGTGCCCTGTGTTGGACTGGCATTCCATCCAGGCTGTACCCTGTGCCCTGTGATGCACTGGCATCCCGTCCAGGGTGTCCCCAGCCCCGTGCCCTGTGATGGACTGGAAACCCGTCCAGGGAGTCCCCCAGCCCTGTGCCCTGCGATGGACAGGCATCCCGTCCAGGCTGTACCTCAGCCCTGTGCCCTGCGATGGACTGGCATCCCATCCAGGCTGTATCCCAGCCCTGTGCCCTGTGATGGACTGGCATCCCGTGCAGGGTGTCCCACAGCCCTGTGCCTTGCGATGGATTGGCATCCCTTGCAGGATGTATCCCAGCCTCTGCCCTGCGATGGACTGGCATCCCATCCAGGGTGTCCCCCCAGCCCCGTGCCCTGTGATGGACTGGCATTCCATCCAGGCTGTACCCTGTGCCCTGTGATGCACTGGCATCCCGTCCAGGGTGTCCCCCAGCCCTGTGCCCTGTGATGGACTGGCATCCCATCCAGGCTGTACCCCAGCCCTGTGCCCTGCGATGGACTGGCCTCCCGTCCAGGGTGTCCCCCAGCCCCGTGCCCTGCGATGGACCGGAATCCCATCCAGGCTGTCCCCCAGCCCCGTGCCCTGCGATGGACCGGAATCCCATCCAGGCTGTCCCTCAGCACTGTGCCCTGCGATGGACTGGCATCCCATCCAGGCTGTACCCCTGTGCCTTGCGATGGACTGGCATCGCATCCAGGCTGTACCCCCAGCCCTGTGCCCTGCGATGGACTGGCATCCCATCAAGGCTGTACCCCCAGCCCAGTGCCCTGCGATGGACTGGCATCCCGTCCAGGGTGTCCCTCAGCCCTGTGCCCTGCAATGGACTGGCATCCCGTCCAGGGTGTCCCCCAGCCCTGTGCCCTGTGATGGACTGGCATCCCATGCAGGTTGTCCCACAGCCCTGTGCCCTGCGATGGACTGGTATCCCATCTAGGTTGTTACCCAGCACCGTGCCCTGCGATGGACTGGCATCCCGTCTAGGTTGTACCCCAGCACCCTGCCCTGCGATGGACTGGCATCCCGTCCAGGGTGTCCCTCAGCCCTGTGCCTTGCGATGGACTGGCATCGCATCCAGGCTGTACCCCAGCCCTGTGCCCTGTGATGGACTGGCATCCCGTGCAGGGTGTCCCACAGCCCTGTGCCCTGCGATGGACTGGCCTCCCGTCCAGGGTGTCCCACAGCCCTGTGCCTTGCGATGGATTGGCATCCCGTCCAGGATGTATCCCAGCCCTCTGCCCTGCGATGGACTGGCATCCCATCCAGGGTGTCCCCAGCCCCGTGCCCTGTGATGGACTGGCATTCCATCCAGGCTGTACCCTGTGCCCTGTGATGCACTGGCATCCCGTCCAGGGTGTCCCCCAGCCCCGTGCCCTGTGATGGACTGGAAACCCGTCCAGGGAGTCTCCCAGCCCTGTGCCCTGCGATGGACAGGCATCCCGTCCAGGCTGTACCTAAGCCCTGTGCCCTGCGATGGACTGGCATCCCGTGCAGGGTGTCCCAAAGCCCAGTGCCCTGCGATGGACTGGCATCCCATCCAGGTTGTACCCCTGCCCTGTGCCCTGTGATGGACTGGCATCCCGTGCAGGGTGTCCCACAGCCCTGTGCCCTGCGATGGACTGGCATCCCATCAAGGCTGTACCCCAGCCCAGTGCCCTGCGATGGACTGGCATCCCGTCCAGGGTGTCCCTCAGCCCTGTGCCCTGCGATGGACTGGCATCCCATCAAGGCTGTACCCCAGCCCAGTGCCCTGCGATGGACTGGCATCCCGTCCAGGGTGTCCCTCAGCCCTGTGCCCTGCAATGGACTGGCATCCCTTCCAGGCTATACCCTGTGCCCTGTGATGGACTGGCATCCCGTCCAGGATGTCCCCCAGCCCCGCGCCCTGTGATGGACTGGCATCCCATCCAGGCTGTTCCCAGTGCCCTGTGATGGACTGGCATCCCGTCCAGGCTGTACCCCAGCCCTGTGCCCTGTGATAGACTGGCATACCGTGCAGGGTGTCCCACAGCCCAGTGCCCTGCGATGGACTGGCATCCCATCCAGGTTGTACCCCAGCCCTGTGCCCTGTGATGGACTGGCATCCCGTGCAGGGTGTCCCACAGCCCTGTGCCCTGCGATAGACTGGCATCCCATTAAGGCTGTACCGCAGCCCAGTGCCCTGCGATGGACTGGCATCCCGTCCAGGGTGTCCCTCAGCCCTGTGCCCTGCAATGGACTGGCATCCCTTCCAGGCTGTACCCTGTGCCCTGTGATGGACTGGCATCCCGTCCAGGATGTCCCCCAGCCCCGCGCCCTGTGATAGACTGTCATCCTGTCCAGGCTGTACCCCAGCCCAGTGCCCTGCGATGGACTGGTATCCCATCCAGGCTGTTCCCAGTGCCCTGTGATGGACTGGCATCGCGTCCAGGCTGTACCTCAGCCCCATGCCCTGTAATGGACTGGCATCCCATCCAGGATGAACCCTCTGCCCTGTGATGGACGGGCATCCCATCTAAGCTGTACCCCAGCCCAGTGCCCTGTCATGGACATGCATCCCGTCCAGGGTGTCCCCCAGCCCTGTGCGCTGTGATGGACTGGCATCCCATCCAGGGTGTACCCCAGCCCCGTGCCCAGTGATGGACTGGCAACACCGTCCAGGGAGTCCCCCTGCCCTGTGCCCTGCGATGGACAGGCATCCCGTCCAGGCTGTACCTCAGCCCTGTGCCCTGCGATGGACTGGCATCCCATCCAGGCTGTACCCCAGCCCTGTGCCCTGCGATGGACTGGCATCCCGTGCAGGGGTGTCCCACAGCCCTGTGCCTTGCGATGGATTGGCATCCCGTCCAGGATGTATCCCAGCCCTCTGCCCTGCGATGGACTGGCATCCCATCCAGGGTGTCCCCCAGCCCCGTGCCCTGTGATGGACTGGCATTCCATCCAGGCTGTACCCTGTGCCCGGTGATGCACTGGCATCCCGTCCAGGGTGTCCCCCAGCCCTGTGCCCTGTGATGGATTGGCATCCCATCCAGGCTGTACCCCAGCCCTGTGCCCTGCGATGGACTGGCCTCCCGTCCAGGGTGTCCCCCAGCCCCGTGCCCTGCGATGGACCGGAATCCCATCCAGGCTGTCCCCCAGCCCCGTGCCCTGCGATGGACCGGAATCCCATCCAGGGCTGTCCCTCAGCCCTGTGCCCTGCGATGGACTGGCATCCCATCCAGGCTGTACCCTGTCCCTTGCGATGGACTGGCATCGCATCCAGGCTGTACCCCAGCCCTGTGCCCTGTGATGGACTGGCATCCCGTGCAGGGTGTCCCACAGCCCTGTGCCCTGCGATGGACTGGCCTCCCGTCCAGGGTGTCCCACAGCCCTGTGCCTTGCGATGGATTGGCATCCCGTCCAGGATGTATCCCAGCCCTCTGCCCTGCGATGGACTGGCATCCCCATCCAGGGTGTCCCCCAGCCCCGTGCCCTGTGATGGACTGGCATTCCATCCAGGCTGTACCCTGTGCCCTGTGATGCACTGGCATCCCGTCCAGGTTGTCCCCACAGCCCCGTGCCCTGTGATGGACTGGAAACCCGTCCAGGGAGTCTCCCAGCCCTGTGCCCTGCGATGGACAGGCATCTCGTCCAGGCTGTACCTCAGCCCTGTGCCCTGCGATGGACTGGCATCCCATCCAGGCTGTACCCCAGCCCTGTGCCCTGTGATGGACTGGCATCTCGTGCAGGGTGTCCCACAGCCCTGTGCCTTGCGATGGATTGGCATCCCATCCAGGATATATCCCAGCCCTCTGCCCTGCGATGGCTGACATCCCATCTAAGCTGTAACCCAGCCCTGTGCCCTGTCATGGACTGGCATCCCATCCAGGGTGTCCCCCAGCCCCGTGCCCTGTGATGGACTTGCATTCCATCCAGGCTGTACCCTGTGCCCTGTGATGCACTGGCATCCCGTCCAGGGTGTCCCCCAGCCCTGTGCCCTGTGATGGACTGGCATCCCGTCCAGGGTGTCACCCTGCCCTGTGCCCTGAGATGGACAGGCATCCCGTCCAGGCTGTACCCCAGCCCTGTGCCCTGCGATGGACTGGCATCCCATCCAGGTTGTACCCCAGCCCTGTGCCCTGTGATGGACTGGCAATCCCGTGCAGGGTGTCCCACAGCCCTGTGCCCTGCGATGGACTGGCATCCCATCAAGGCTGTACCCCAGCCCAGTGCCCTGCGATGGACTGGCATCCCGTCCAGGGTGTCCCTCAGCCCTGTGCCCTGCGATGGACTGGCATCCCATCAAGGCTGTACCCCAGCCCAGTGCCCTGCGATGGACTGGCATCCCGTCCAGGGTGTCCCTCAGCCCTGTGCCCTGCAATGGACTGGCATCCCCTTCCAGGCTATACCCTGTGCCCTGTGATGGACTGGCATCCCGTGCAGGGTGTCCCTCAGCCCCTGTGCCCTGCGATGGACTGGCCTCCCGTCCAGGGTGTCCCACAGCCCTCTGCCTTGCGATGGATTGGCATCCCGTCCAGGATGTATCCCAGCCCTCTGCCCTGCGATGGACTGGCATCCCATCCAGGGTGTCCCCCAGCCCCGTGCCCTGTGATGGACTGGCATTCCATCCAGGCTGTACCCTGTGCCCTGTGATGCACTGGCATCCCGTCCAGGGTGTCCCCCAGCCCCGTGCCCTGTGATGGAAACCCGTCCAGGGAGTCCCCCAGCCCTGTGCCCTGCGATGGACAGGCATCCCGTCCAGGCTGTACCTCAGCCCTGTGCCCTGCGATGGACTGGCATCCCATCCAGGCTGTATCCCAGCCCTGTGCCCTGTGATGGACTGGCATCCCGTGCAGGGTGTCCCACAGCCCTGTGCCTTGCGATGGATTGGCATCCCTTGCAGGATGTATCCCAGCCCTCTGCACTGCGATGGACTGGCATCCCATCCAGGGTGTCCCCCAGCCCCGTGCCCTGTGATGGACTGGCATTCCATCCAGGCTGTACCCTGTGCCCTGTGATGCACTGGCATCCCGTCCAGGGTGTCCCCCAGCCCTGTGCCCTGTGATGGACTGGCATCCCATCCAGGCTGTACCCCAGCCCTGTGCCCTGCGATGGACTGGCCTCCCGTCCAGGGTGTCCCCCAGCCCGTGCCCTGCGATGGACCGGAATCCCATCCAGGCTGTCCCCCAGCCCCGTGCCCTGCGATGGACCGGAATCCCATCCAGGCTGTCCCTCAGCCCTGTGCCCTGCGATGGACTGGCATCCCATCCAGGCTGTACCCTGTGCCTTGCGATGGACTGGCATCGCATCCAGGCTGTACCCCAGCCCTGTGCCCTGCGATGGACTGGCATCCCATCAAGGCTGTACCCCAGCCCAGTGCCCTGCGATGGACTGGCATCCCGTCCAGGGTGTCCCTCAGCCCTGTGCCCAGCAATGGACTGGCATCCCGTCCAGGGTGTCCCCCAGCCCTGTGCCCTGTGATGGACTGGCATCCCATGCAGGTTGTCCCACAGCCCTGTGCCCTGCGATGGACTGGTATCCCATCTAGGTTGTTACCCAGCACCGTGCCCTGCGATGGACTGGCATCCCGTCTAGGTTGTACCCCAGCACCCTGCCCTGCGATGGACTGGCATCCCGTCCAGGGTGTCCCTCAGCCCTGTGCCTTGCGATGGACTGGCATCGCATCCAGGCTGTACCCCAGCCCTGTGCCCTGTGATGGACTGGCATCCCGTGCAGGGTGTCCCACAGCCCTGTGCCCTGCGATGGACTGGCCTCCCGTCCAGGGTGTCCCACAGCCCTGTGCCTTGCGATGGATTGGCATCCCGTCCAGGATGTATCCCAGCCCTCTGCCCTGTGATGGACTGGCATCCCATCCAGGGTGTCCCCCAGCCCCGTGCCCTGTGATGGACTTGCATTCATTCCAGGCTGTACCCTGTGCCCTGTGATGCACTGGCATCCCGTCCAGGGTGTCCCCCAGCCCCGTGCCCTGTGATGGACTGGAAACCCGTCCAGGGAGTCCCCCAGCCCTGTGCCCTGCGATGGACAGGCATCCCGTCCAGGCTGTACCTCAGCCCTGTGCCCTGCGATGGACTGGCATCCCATCCAGGCTGTACCCCAGCCCTGTGCCCTGTGATGGACTGGCATCCCGTGCAGGGTGTCCCACAGCCCTGTGCCTTGCGATGGATTGGCATCCCTTCCAGGATGTATCCCAGCCCTCTGCCCTGCGATGGACTGGCATCCCATCCAGGGTGTCCCCCAGCCCCGTGCCCTGTGATGGACTGGCATTCCATCCAGGCTGTACCCTGTGCCCTGTGATGCACTGGCATCCCGTCCAGGGTGTCCCCCAGCCCTGTGCCCTGTGATGGACTGGCATCCCATCCAGGCTGTACCCCAGCCCTGTGCCCTGCGATGGACTGGCCTCCCGTCCAGGGTGTCCCCCAGCCCCGTGCCCTGCGATGGACCGGAATCCCATCCAGGCTGTCCCCCAGCCCCGTGCCCTGCGATGGACCGGAATCCCATCCAGGCTGTCCCTCAGCCCTGTGCCCTGCGATGGACTGGCATCCCATCCAGGCTGTACCCTGTGACTTGCGATGAACTGGCATCGCATCCAGGCTGTACCCCAGCCCTGTGCCCTGTGATGGACTGGCATCCCATGCAGGGTGTCCCACAGCCCTGTGCCCTGCGATGGACTGGCCTCCCGTCCAGGGTGTCCCACAGCCCTGTGCCTTGCGATGGATTGGCATCCCGTCCAGGATGTATCCCAGCCCTCTGCCCTGCGATGGACTGGCATCCCATCCAGGGTGTCCCCCAGCCCCGTGCCCTGTGATGGACTGGCATTCCATCCAGGCTGTACCCGGTGCCCTGTGATGCACTGGCATCCCGTCCAGGGTGTCCCCCAGCCCCGTGCCCTGTGATGGACTGGAAACCCGTCCAGGGAGTCTCCCAGCCCTGTGCCCTGCGATGGAAAGGCATTCCGTCCAGGCTGTAACTCAGCCCTGTGACCTGCGATGGACTGGCATCCCATCCAGGCTGTACCCCAGCCCTGTGCCCTGTGATGGACTGGCATCCCGTGCAGGGTGTCCCACAGCCCTGTGCCTTGCGATGGATTGGCATCCCATCCAGGATACATCCCAGCCCTCTGCCCTGCGATGGACTGGCATCCCATCTAAGCTGTAACCCAGCCCTGTGCCCTGTCATGGACTGGCATCCCATCCAGGGTGTCCCCCAGCCCCGTGCCCTGTGATGGACTTGCATTCCATCCAGGCTGTACCCTGTGCCCTGTGATGCACTGGCATCCCGTGCAGGGTGTCCCACAGCCCTGTGCCCTGCGATGGACTGGCCTCCCGTCCAGGGTGTCCCACAGCCCTGTGCCTTGCGATGTATTGGCATCCCGTCCAGGATGTATCCCAGCCCTCTGCCCTGCGATGGACTGGCATCCCATCCAGGGTGTCCCCCAGCCCCGTGCCCTGTGATGGACTGGCATTCCATCCAGGCTGTACCCTGTGCCCTGTGATGCACTGGCATCCCGTCCAGGGTGTCCCCCAGCCCCGTGCCCTGTGATGGACTGGAAACCGTCCAGGGAGTCTCCCAGCCCTGTGCCCTGCGATGGACAGGCATCCCGTCCAGGCTGTACCTAAGCCCTGTGCCCTGCGATGGACTGGCATCCCGTGCAGGGTGTCCCAAAGCCCAGTGCCCTGCGATGGACTGGCATCCCATCCAGGTTGTACCCCAGCCCTGTGCCCTGTGATGGACTGGCATCCCGTGCAGGGTGTCCCACAGCCCTGTGCCCTGCGATGGACTGGCATCCCATCAAGGCTGTACCCCAGCCCAGTGCCCTGCGATGGACTGGCATCCCGTCCAGGGTGTCCCTCAGCCCTGTGCCCTGCGATGGACTGGCATCCCATCAAGGCTGTACCCCAGCCCAGTGCCCTGCGATGGACTGGCATCCCGTCCAGGGTGTCCCTCAGCCCTGTGCCCTGCAATGGACTGGCATCCCTTCCAGGCTAATACCCTGTGCCCTGTGATGGACTGGCATCCCGTCCAGGATGTCCCCCAGCCCCGCGCCCTGTGATGGACTGGCATCCCATCCAGGCTGTTCCCAGTGCCCTGTGATGGACTGGCATCCCGTCCAGGCTGTACCCCAGCCCTGTGCCCTGTGATAGACTGGCATACCGTGCAGGGTGTCCCACAGCCCAGTGCCCTGCGATGGACTGGCATCCCATCCATGTTGTACCCCAGCCCTGTGCCCTGTGATGGACTGGCATCCCGTGCAGGGTGTCCCACAGCCCTGTGCCCTGCGATTGACTGGCATCCCATCAAGGCTGTACCCCAGCCCAGTGCCCTGCGATGGACTGGCATCCCGTCCAGGGTGTCCCTCAGCCCTGTGCCCTGCAATGGACTGGCATCCCTTCCAGGCTGTACCCTGTGCCCTGTGATGGACTGGCATCCCGTCCAGGATGTCCCCCAGCCCCGCGCCCTGTGATGGACTGTCATCCTGTCCAGGCTGTACCCCAGCCCAGTGCCCTGCGATGGACTGGTATCCCATCCAGGCTGTTCCCAGTGCCCTGTGATGGACTGGCATCGCGTCCAGGCTGTACCTCAGCCCCATGCCCTGTAATGGACTGGCATCCCATCCAGGATGAACCCTCTGCCCTGTGATGGATGGGCATCCCATCTAAGCTGTACCCCAGCCCAGTGCCCTGTCATGGACATGCATCCCGTCCAGGGTGTCCCCCAGCCCTGTGCGCTGTGATGGACTGGCATCCCATCCAGGGTGTACCCCAGCCCCGTGCCCAGTGATGGACTGGCAACCCGTCCAGGGAGTCCCCCAGCCCTGTGCCCTGCGATGGACAGGCATCCCGTCCAGGCTGTACCTCAGCCCTGTGCCCTGCGATGGACTGGCATCCCATCCAGGCTGTACCCCAGCCCTGTGCCCTGCGATGGACTGGCATCCCGTGCAGGGTGTCCCACAGCCCTGTGCCTTGCGATGGATTGGCATCCCGTCCAGGATGTATCCCAGCCCTCTGCCCTGCGATGGACTGGCTTCCCATCCAGGGTGTCCCCCAGCCCCGTGCCCTGTGATGGACTGGCATTCCATCCAGGCTGTACCCTGTGCCCTGTGATGCACTGGCATCCCGTCCAGGGTGTCCCCCAGCCCTGTGCCCTGTGATGGATTGGCATCCCATCCAGGCTGTACCCCAGCCCTGTGCCCTGCGATGGACTGGCCTCCCGTCCAGGGTGTCCCCAGCCCCGTGCCCTGCGATGGACCGGAATCCCATCCAGGCTGTCCCCCAGCCCATGCCCTGCGATGGACCGGAATCCCATCCAGGCTGTCCCTCAGCCCTGTGCCCTGCGATGGACTGGCATCCCATCCAGGCTGTACCCTGTGCCTTGCGATGGACTGGCATCGCATCCAGGCTGTACCCCAGCCCTGTGCCCTGTGATGGACTGGCATCCCGTGCAGGGTGTCCCACAGCCCTGTGCCCTGCGATGGACTGGCCTCCCGTCCAGGGTGTCCCACAGCCCTGTGCCTTGCGATGGATTGGCATCCCGTCCAGGATGTATCCCAGCCCTCTGCCCTGCGATGGACTGGCATCCCATCCAGGGTGTCCCCAGCCCCGTGCCCTGCGATGGACTGGCATTCCATCCAGGCTGTACCCTGTGCCCTGTGATGCACTGGCATCCCGTCCAGGTTGTCCCCCAGCCCCGTGCCCTGTGATGGACTGGAAACCCGTCCAGGGAGTCTCCCAGCCCTGTGCCCTGCGATGGACAGGCATCTCGTCCAGGCTGTACCTCAGCCCTGTGCCCTGCGATGGACTGGCATCCCATCCAGGCTGTACCCCAGCCCTGTGCCCTGTGATGGACTGGCATCCCGTGCAGGGTGTCCCACAGCCCTGTGCCTTGCGATGGATTGGCATCCCATCCAGGATATATCCCAGCCCTCTGCCCTGCGATGGACTGACATCCCATCTAAGCTGTAACCCAGCCCTGTGCCCTGTCATGGACTGGCATCCCATCCAGGGTGTCCCCCAGCCCCGTGCCCTGTGATGGACTTGCATTCCATCCAGGCTGTACCCTGTGCCCTGTGATGCACTGGCATCCCGTCCAGGGTGTCCCCCAGCCCTGTGCCCTGTGATGGACTGGCATCCCGTCCAGGGTGTCACCCTGCCCTGTGCCCTGCGATGGACAGGCATCCCGTCCAGGCTGTACCCCAGCCCTGTGCCCTGCGATGGACTGGCTTCCCATCCAGGCTGTACCCCAGCCCTGTGCCCTGTGATGGACTGGCATCCCGTGCAGGGTGTCCCACATCCCTGTGCCCTGCGATGGACTGGCCTCCCGTCCAGGGTGTCCCCCAGCCCTGTGCCCTGCGATGGACCGGAATCCCATCCAGGCTGTCCCTCAGCCCTGTGCCCTGCGATGGACTGGCATCCCATCCAGGCTGTACCCTGTGCCTTGCGATGGACTGGTATCCCGTCCAGGTTGTACCCCAGCACCCTGCCCTGCGATGGACTGGCATCCCGTCCAGGGTGTCCCTCAGCCCTGTGCCCTGCGATGGACTGGCTTCCCTTCCAGGCTGTACCCTGTGCCCTCTGATGGACTGGCATCCCGTCCAGGGTGTCCCCCAACCCCGCGCCCTGTGATGGACTGGCATCCTGTCCAGGCTGTACCCCAGAACTGTGATGGACTGGCATCCCGTCCAGCTGTACCCCAGCCCTGTGCCCAGTGATAGACTGGCATCCCGTGCAGGGTGTCCCACAGCCCTGTGCCCTGCGATGGACTGGCATCCCATCCAGGTTGTACCCCAGCCCTGTGCACTGAGATGGACTGGCATCCCGTGCAGGTTGTACCCCAGCACCCTGCCCTGCGATGGACTGGCATCCCGTCCAGGGTGTCCCTCAGCCCTGTGCCCTGCGATGGACTGGCATCCCGTCCAGGGTGTCACCCAGCCCTGTGATGGACTGGCATCCCGTCCAGGGTGTCCCCCAGCCCCGCGCCCTGTGATGGACTGGCATCCTGTCCAGGCTGTACCCCAGACCTGTGCCCTGCGATGGACTGGCATCCCATCCAGGCTGTTCCCAGTGCCCTGTGATGGACTGGCATCCCGTCCAGGCTGTACCCCAGCCCTGTGCCCTGTGATAGACTGGCATCCCGTCCAGGGTGTCCCCCAGCCCCGTGCCCTGTGATGGACTGGCATCGCATCCAGGCTGTACCCTGTGCCCTGTGATGCACTGGCATCCCGTCCAGGGTGTCCATCAGCCCTGTGCCCGATGATGGGCTGGCCTCCCGGCCAGGCTGTACCCCTAGCCCTGTGCCCTGTGATGGAGTGGCATCCCATCCAGGGTGTCCCCCTGCCCTGTGCCCTGTTATGGACTGGCATCGCATCCAGGCTGTACCCCAGCCCTGTGCCCTGCGATGGACTGGCATCCCATCAAGGCTGTACCCCAGCCCAGTGCCCTGCGATGGACTGGCATCCCGTCCAGGGTGTCCCTCAGCCCTGTGCCCTGCAATGGACTGGCATCCTGTCCAGGGTGTCCCCCAGCCCTGTGCCCTGTGATGGACTGGCATCCCATGCAGGTTGTCCCACAGCCCTGTGCCCTGCGATGGACTGGTATCCCATCTAGGTTGTTACCCAGCACCGTGCCCTGCGATGGACTGGCATCCCGTCTAGGTTGTACCCCAGCACCCTGCCCTGCGATGGACTGGCATCCCGTCCAGGGTGTCCCTCAGCCCTGTGCCTTGCGATGGACTGGCATCGCATCCAGGCTGTACCCCAGCCCTGTGCCCTGTGATGGACTGGCATCCCTTGCAGGGTGTCCCACAGCCCTGTGCCCTGCGATGGACTGGCCTCCCGTCCAGGGTGTCCACAGCCCCTGTGCCTTGCGATGGATTGGCATCCCGTCCAGGATGTATCCCAGCCCTCTGCCCTGCGATGGACTGGCATCCCATCCAGGGTGTCCCCCAGCCCCGTGCCCTGTGATGGACTGGCATTCCATCCAGGCTGTACCCTGTGCCCTGTGATGCACTGGCATCCCGTCCAGGGTGTCCCCCAGCCCCGTGCCCTGTGATGGACTGGAAACCCGTCTAGGGAGTCCCCCAGCCCTGTGCCCTGCGATGGACAGGCATCCCGTCCAGGCTGTACCTCAGCCCCTGTGCCCTGCGATGGACTGGCATCCCATCCAGGCTGTACCCCAGCCCTGTGCCCTGTGATGACTGGCATCCCGTGCAGGGTGTCCCACAGCCCTGTGCCTTGCGATGGATTGGCATCCCTTCCAGGATGTATCCCAGCCCTCTGCCCTGCGATGGACTGGCATCCCATCCAGGGTGTCCCCCAGCCCCGTGCCCTGTGATGGACTGGCATTCCATCCAGGCTGTACCCTGTGCCCTGTGATGCACTGGCATCCCGTCCAGGGTGTCCCCCAGCCCCGTGCCCTGCGATGGACCGGAATCCCATCCAGGCTGTCCCCCAGCCCCGTGCCCTGCGATGGACCGGAATCCCTTCCAGGCTGTCCTTCAGCCCTGTGCCCTGCGATGGACTGGCATCCCATCCAGGCTGTACCCTGTGCCTTGCGATGGACTGGCATCGCATCCAGGGTGTCCCCCAGCCCCGTGCCCTGTGATGGACTTGCATTCCATCCAGGCTGTACCCTGTGCCCTGTGATGCACTGGCATCCCGTGCAGGGTGTCCCACAGCCCTGTGCCCTGCGATGGACTGGCCTCCCGTCCAGGGTGTCCCACAGCCCTGTGCCTTGCGATGTATTGGCATCCCGTCCAGGATGTATCCCAGCCCTCTGCCCTGCGATGGACTGGCATCCCATCCAGGGTGTCCCCCAGCCCCGTGCCCTGTGATGGACTGGCATTCCATCCAGGCTGTACCCTGTGCCCTGTGATGCACTGGCATCCCGTCCAGGGTGTCCCCCAGCCCCGTGCCCTGTGATGGACTGGAAACCCGTCCAGGGAGTCTCCCAGCCCTGTGCCCTGCGATGGACAGGCATCCCGTCCAGGCTGTACCTAAGCCCTGTGCCCTGCGATGGACTGGCATCCCGTGCAGGGTGTCCCAAAGCCCAGTGCCCTGCGATGGACTGGCATCCCATCCAGGTTGTACCCCTGCCCTGTGCCCTGTGATGGACTGGCATCCCGTGCAGGGTGTCCCACAGCCCTGTGCCCTGCGATGGACTGGCATCCCATCAAGGCTGTACCCCAGCCCAGTGCCCTGCGATGGACTGGCATCCCGTCCAGGGTGTCCCTCAGCCCTGTGCCCTGCGATGGACTGGCATCCCATCAAGGCTGTACCCCAGCCCAGTGCCCTGCGATGGACTGGCATCCCGTCCAGGGTGTCCCTCAGCCCTGTGCCCTGCAATGGACTGGCATCCCTTCCAGGCTATACCCTGTGCCCTGTGATGGACTGGCATCCCGTCCAGGATGTCCCCCAGCCCCGCGCCCTGTGATGGACTGGCATCCCATCCAGGCTGTTCCCAGTGCCCTGTGATGGACTGGCATCCCGTCCAGGCTGTACCCCAGCCCTGTGCCCTGTGATAGACTGGCATACCGTGCAGGGTGTCCCACAGCCCAGTGCCCTGCGATGGACTGGCATCCCATCCAGGTTGTACCCCAGCCCTGTGCCCTGTGATGGACTGGCATCCCGTGCAGGGTGTCCCACAGCCCTGTGCCCTGCGATAGACTGGCATCCCATTAAGGCTGTACCCCAGCCCAGTGCCCTGCGATGGACTGGCATCCCGTCCAGGGTGTCCCTCAGCCCTGTGCCCTGCAATGGACTGGCATCCCTTCCAGGCTGTACCCTGTGCCCTGTGATGGACTGGCATCCCGTCCAGGATGTCCCCCAGCCCCGCGCCCTGTGATAGACTGTCATCCTGTCCAGGCTGTACCCCAGCCCAGTGCCCTGCGATGGACTGGTATCCCATCCAGGCTGTTCCCAGTACCCTGTGATGGACCTGGCATCGCGTCCAGGCTGTACCTCAGCCCCATGCCCTGTAATGGACTGGCATCCCATCCAGGATGAAACCTCTGCCCTGTGATGGACGGGCATCCCATCTAAGCTGTACCCCAGCCCAGTGCCCTGTCATGGACATGCATCCCGTCCAGGGTGTCCCCCAGCCCTGTGCGCTGTGATGGACTGGTATCCCATCCAGGGTGTACCCCAGCCCCGTGCCCAGTGATGGACTGGCAACCCGTCCAGGGAGTCCCCCAGCCCTGTGCCCTGCGATGGACAGGCATCCCGTCCAAGCTGTACCTCAGCCCTGTGCCCTGCGATGGACTGGCATCCCATCCAGGCTGTACCCCAGCCCTGTGCCCTGCGATGGACTGGCATCCCGTGCAGGGTGTCCCACAGCCCTGTGCCTTGCGATGGATTGGCATCCCGTCCAGGATGTATCCCAGCCCTCTGCCCTGCGATGGACTGGCATCCCATCCAGGGTGTCCCCCAGCCCCGTGCCCTGTGATGGACTGGCATTCCATCCAGGCTGTACCCTGTGCCCTGTGATGCACTGGCATCCCGTCCAGGGTGTCCCCCAGCCCTGTGCCCTGTGATGGATTGGCATCCCATCCAGGCTGTACCCCAGCCCTGTGCCCTGCGATGGACTGGCCTCCCGTCCAGGGTGTCCCCCAGCCCCGTGCCCTGCGATGGACCGGAATCCCATCCAGGCTGTCCCCCAGCCCCGTGCCTGCGATGGACCGGAATCCCATCCAGGCTGTCCCTCAGCCCTGTGCCCTGCGATGGACTGGCATCCCATCCAGGCTGTACCCTGTCCCTTGCGATGGACTGGCATCGCATCAGGCTGTACCCCAGCCCTGTGCCCTGTGATGGACTGGCATCCCGTGCAGGGTGTCCCACAGCCCTGTGCCCTGCGATGGACTGGCCTCCCGTCCAGGGTGTCCCACAGCCCTGTGCCTTGCGATGGATTGGCATCCCGTCCAGGATGTATCCCAGCCCTCTGCCCTGCGATGGACTGGCATCCCATCCAGGGTGTCCCCCAGCCCCGTGCCCTGTGATGGACTGGCATTCCATCCAGGCTGTACCCTGTGCCCTGTGATGCACTGGCATCCCGTCCAGGTTGTCCCCCAGCCCGTGCCCTGTGATGGACTGGAAACCCGTCCAGGGAGTCTCCCAGCCCTGTGCCCTGCGATGGACAGGCATCTCGTCCAGGCTGTACCTCAGCCCTGTGCCCTGCGATGGACTGGCATCCCATCCAGGCTGTACCCCAGCCCTGTGCCCTGTGATGGACTGGCATCCCGTGCAGGGTGTCCCACAGCCCTGTGCCTGCGATGGATTGGCATCCCATCCAGGATATATCCCAGCCCTCTGCCCTGCGATGGACTGACATCCCATCTAAGCTGTAACCCAGCCCTGTGCCCTGTCATGGACTGGCATCCCATCCAGGGTGTCCCCCAGCCCCGTGCCCTGTGATGGACTTGCATTCCATCCAGGCTGTACCCTGTGCCCTGTGATGCACTGGCATCCCGTCCAGGGTGTCCCCCAGCCCTGTGCCCTGTGATGGACTGGCATCCCGTCCAGGGTGTCACCCTGCCCTGTGCCCTGCGATGGACAGGCATCCCGTCCAGGCTGTACCCCAGCCCTGTGCCCTGCGATGGACTGGCATCCCATCCAGGCTGTACCCCAGCCCTGTGCCCTGTGATGGACTGGCATCCCGTGCAGGGTGTCCCACATCCCTGTGCCCTGCGATGGACTGGCCTCCCGTCCAGGGTGTCCCCCAGCCCTGTGCCCTGCGATGGACCGGAATCCCATCCAGGCTGTCCCTCAGCCCTGTGCCCTGCGATGGACTGGCATCCCATCCAGGCTGTACCCTGTGCCTTGCGATGGACTGGTATCCCGTCCAGGTTGTACCCAGCACCCTGCCCTGCGATGGACTGGCATCCCGTCCAGGGTGTCCCTCAGCCCTGTGCCCTGCGATGGACTGGCTTCCCTTCCAGGCTGTTCCCTGTGCCCTCTGATGATGGACTGGCATCCCGTCCAGGGTGTCCCCCAACCCCGCGCCCTGTGATGGACTGGCATCCTGTCCAGGCTGTACCCCAGAACTGTGCCCTGCGATGGACTGGCATCCCATCCAGGTTGTTCCCAGTGCCCTGTGATGGACTGGCATCCCGTCCAGGCTGTACCCCAGCCCTGTGCCCTGTGATAGACTGGCATCCCGTGCAGGGTGTCCCACAGCCCTGTGCCCTGCGATGGACTGGCATCCCATCCAGGTTGTACCCCAGCCCTGTGCACTGAGATGGACTGGCATCCCGTGCAGGTTGTACCCCAGCACCCTGCCCTGCGATGGACTGGCATCCCGTCCAGGGTGTCCCTCAGCCCTGTGCCCTGCGATGGACTGGCATCCCGTCCAGGGTGTCACCCAGCCCTGTGATGGACTGGCATCCCGTCCAGGGTGTCCCCCAGCCCCGCGCCCTGTGATGGACTGGCATCCTGTCCAGGCTGTACCCCAGACCTGTGCCCTGCGATGGACTGGCATCCCATCCAGGCTGTTCCCAGTGCCCTGTGATGGACTGGCATCCCGTCCAGGCTGTACCCCAGCCCTGTGCCCAGTCATGGACTGGCATCCCATCCAGGGTGTCCCCCAGCCCCGTGCCCTGTGATGGACTTGCATTCCATCCAGGCTGTACCCTGTGCCCTGTGATGCACTGGCATCTGTCCAGGGTGCCCCCCAGCCCTGTGCCCTGTGATGGACTGGCATCCCGTCCAGGGTGTCACCCAGCCCTGTGCCCTGCGATGGACAGGCATCCGGTCCAGGCTGTACCCCAGCCCTGTGCCCTGCGATGGACTGGCATCCCATCCAGGCTGTACCCCAGCCCTGTGCCCTGTGATGGACTGGCATCCCGTGCAGGGTGTCCCACATCCCTGTGCCCTGCGATGGACTGGCCTCCCGTCCAGGGTGTCCCCCAGCCCTGTGCCCTGCGATGGACCGGAATCCCATCCAGGCTGTCCCTCAGCCCTGTGCCCTGCTTTGGACTGGCATCCCATCCAGGCTGTACCCTGTGCCTTGCGATGGATTGGCATCCCTTCCAGGATGTATCCCAGCCCTCTGCCCTGCGATGGACTGGCATCCCATCCAGGGTGTCCCCCAGCCCTGTGCCCTGTGATGGACTGGCATTCCATCCAGGCTGTACCCTGTGCCCTGTGATGCACTGGCATCCTGTCCAGGGTGTCCCCCAGCCCTGTGCCCTGTGATGGACTGGCATCCCATCCAGGCTGTACCCCAGCCCTGTGCCCTGCGATGGACTGGCCTCCCGTCCAGGGTGTCCCCCAGCCCCGTGCCCTGCGATGGACCGGAATCCCATCCAGGCTGTCTCCCAGCCCCGTGCCCTGCGATGGACCGGAATCCCATCCAGGCTGTCCCTCAGCCCTGTGCCCTGCGATGGACTGGCATCCCATCCAGGCTGTACCCTGTGCCTTGCGATGGACTGGCATCGCATCCAGGCTGTACCCCAGCCCTGTGCCCTGTGATGGACTGGCATCCCGTGCAGGGTGTCCCACAGCCCTGTGCCCTGCGATGGACTGGCCTCCCGTCCAGGGTGTCCCACAGCCCTGTGCCTTGCGATGGATTGGCATCCCGTCCAGGATGTATCCCAGCCCTCTGCCCTGCGATGGACTGGCATCCCATCCAGGGTGTCCCCCAGCCCCGTGCCCTGTGATGGACTGGCATTCCATCCAGGCTGTACCCTGTGCCCTGTGATGCACTGGCATCCCGTCCAGGGTGTCCCCCAGCCCCGTGCCCTGTGATGGACTGGAAACCCGTCCAGGGAGTCCCCCAGCCCTGTGCCCTGCGATGGACAGGCATCCCGTCCAGGCTGTACCTCAGCCCTGTGCCCTGCGATGGACTGGCATCCCATCCAGGCTGTATCCCAGCCCTGTGCCCTGTGATGGACTGGCATCCCGTGCAGGGTGTCCCACAGCCCTGTGCCTTGCGATGGATTGGCATCCCTTGCAGGATGTATCCCAGCCCTCTGCCCTGCGATGGACTGGCATCCCATCCAGGGTGTCCCCCAGCCCCGTGCCCTGTGATGGACTGGCATTCCATCCAGGCTGTACCCTGTGCCCTGTGATGCACTGGCATCCCGTCCAGGGTGTCCCCCAGCCCTGTGCCCTGTGATGGACTGGCATCCCATCCAGGCTGTACCCCAGCCCTGTGCCCTGCGATGGACTGGCCTCCCGTCCAGGGTGTCCCCCAGCCCCGTGCCCTGCGATGGACCGGAATCCCATCCAGGCTGTCCCCCAGCCCCGTGCCCTGCGATGGACCGGAATCCCATCCAGGCTGTCCCTCAGCACTGTGCCCTGCGATGGACTGGCATCCCATCCAGGCTGTACCCTGTGCCTTGCGATGGACTGGCATCGCATCCAGGCTGTACCCCAGCCCTGTGCCCTGCGATGGACTGGCATCCCATCAAGGCTGTACCCCAGCCCAGTGCCCTGCGATGGACTGGCATCCCGTCCAGGGTGTCCCTCAGCCCTGTGCCCTGCAATGGACTGGCATCCCGTCCAGGGTGTCCCCCAGCCCTGTGCCCTGTGATGGACTGGCATCCCATGCAGGTTGTCCCACAGCCCTGTGCCCTGCGATGGACTGGTATCCCATCTAGGTTGTTACCCAGCACCGTGCCCTGCGATGGACTGGCATCCCGTCTAGGTTGTACCCCAGCACCCTGCCCTGCGATGGACTGGCATCCCGTCCAGGGTGTCCCTCAGCCCTGTGCCTTGCGATGGACTGGCATCGCATCCAGGCTGTACCCCAGCCCTGTGCCCTGTGATGGACTGGCATCCCGTGCAGGGTGTCCCACAGCCCTGTGCCCTGCGATGGACTGGCCTCCCGTCCAGGGTGTCCCACAGCCCTGTGCCTTGCGATGGATTGGCATCCCGTCCAGGATGTATCCCAGCCCTCTGCCCTGCGATGGACTGGCATCCCATCCAGGGTGTCCCCCAGCCCCGTGCCCTGTGATGGACTGGCATTCCATCCAGGCTGTACCCTGTGCCCTGTGATGCACTGGCATCCCGTCCAGGGTGTCCCCCAGCCCCGTGCCCTGTGATGGACTGGAAACCCGTCCAGGGAGTCTCCCAGCCCTGTGCCCTGCGATGGACAGGCATCCCGTCCAGGCTGTACCTAAGCCCTGTGCCCTGCGATGGACTGGCATCCCGTGCAGGGTGTCCCAAAGCCCAGTGCCCTGCGATGGACTGGCATCCCATCCAGGTTGTACCCCTGCCCTGTGCCCTGTGATGGACTGGCATCCCGTGCAGGGTGTCCCACAGCCCTGTGCCCTGCGATGGACTGGCATCCCATCAAGGCTGTACCCCAGCCCAGTGCCCTGCGATGGACTGGCATCCCGTCCAGGGTGTCCCTCAGCCCTGTGCCCTGCGATGGACTGGCATCCCATCAAGGCTGTACCCCAGCCCAGTGCCCTGCGATGGACTGGCATCCCGTCCAGGGTGTCCCTCAGCCCTGTGCCCTGCAATGGACTGGCATCCCTTCCAGGCTATACCCTGTGCCCTGTGATGGACTGGCATCCCGTCCAGGATGTCCCCCAGCCCCGCGCCCTGTGATGGACTGGCATCCCATCCAGGCTGTTCCCAGTGCCCTGTGATGGACTGGCATCCCGTCCAGGCTGTACCCCAGCCCTGTGCCCTGTGATAGACTGGCATACCGTGCAGGGTGTCCCACAGCCCAGTGCCCTGCGATGGACTGGCATCCCATCCAGGTTGTACCCCAGCCCTGTGCCCTGTGATGGACTGGCATCCCGTGCAGGGTGTCCCACAGCCCTGTGCCCTGCGATAGACTGGCATCCCATTAAGGCTGTACCGCAGCCCAGTGCCCTGCGATGGACTGGCATCCCGTCCAGGGTGTCCCTCAGCCCTGTGCCCTGCAATGGACTGGCATCCCTTCCAGGCTGTACCCTGTGCCCTGTGATGGACTGGCATCCCGTCCAGGATGTCCCCCAGCCCCGCGCCCTGTGATAGACTGTCATCCTGTCCAGGCTGTACCCCAGCCCAGTGCCCTGCGATGGACTGGTATCCCATCCAGGCTGTTCCCAGTGCCCTGTGATGGACTGGCATCGCGTCCAGGCTGTACCTCAGCCCCATGCCCTGTAATGGACTGGCATCCCATCCAGGATGAACCCTCTGCCCTGTGATGGACGGGCATCCCATCTAAGCTGTACCCCAGCCCAGTGCCCTGTCATGGACATGCATCCCGTCCAGGGTGTCCCCCAGCCCTGTGCGCTGTGATGGACTGGCATCCCATCCAGGGTGTACCCCAGCCCCGTGCCCAGTGATGGACTGGCAACCCGTCCAGGGAGTCCCCCTGCCCTGTGCCCTGCGATGGACAGGCATCCCGTCCAGGCTGTACCTCAGCCCTGTGCCCTGCGATGGACTGGCATCCCATCCAGGCTGTACCCCAGCCCTGTGCCCTGCGATGGACTGGCATCCCGTGCAGGGTGTCCCACAGCCCTGTGCCTTGCGATGGATTGGCATCCCGTCCAGGATGTATCCCAGCCCTCTGCCCTGCGATGGACTGGCATCCCATCCAGGGTGTCCCCCAGCCCCGTGCCCTGTGATGGACTGGCATTCCATCCAGGCTGTACCCTGTGCCCGGTGATGCACTGGCATCCCGTCCAGGGTGTCCCCCAGCCCTGTGCCCTGTGATGGATTGGCATCCCATCCAGGCTGTACCCCAGCCCTGTGCCCTGCGATGGACTGGCCTCCCGTCCAGGGTGTCCCCCAGCCCCGTGCCCTGCGATGGACCGGAATCCCATCCAGGCTGTCCCCCAGCCCCGTGCCCTGCGATGGACCGGAATCCCATCCAGGCTGTCCCTCAGCCCTGTGCCCTGCGATGGACTGGCATCCCATCCAGGCTGTACCCTGTCCCTTGCGATGGACTGGCATCGCATCCAGGCTGTACCCCAGCCCTGTGCCCTGTGATGGACTGGCATCCCGTGCAGGGTGTCCCACAGCCCTGTGCCCTGCGATGGACTGGCCTCCCGTCCAGGGTGTCCCACAGCCCTGTGCCTTGCGATGGATTGGCATCCCGTCCAGGATGTATCCCAGCCCTCTGCCCTGCGATGGACTGGCATCCCATCCAGGGTGTCCCCCAGCCCCGTGCCCTGTGATGGACTGGCATTCCATCCAGGCTGTACCCTGTGCCCTGTGATGCACTGGCATCCCGTCCAGGTTGTCCCCCAGCCCCGTGCCCTGTGATGGACTGGAAACCCGTCCAGGGAGTCTCCCAGCCCTGTGCCCTGCGATGGACAGGCATCTCGTCCAGGCTGTACCTCAGCCCTGTGCCCTGCGATGGACTGGCATCCCATCCAGGCTGTACCCCAGCCCTGTGCCCTGTGATGGACTGGCATCCCGTGCAGGGTGTCCCACAGCCCTGTGCCTTGCGATGGATTGGCATCCCATCCAGGATATATCCCAGCCCTCTGCCCTGCGATGGACTGACATCCCATCTAAGCTGTAACCCAGCCCTGTGCCCTGTCATGGACTGGCATCCCATCCAGGGTGTCCCCCAGCCCCGTGCCCTGTGATGGACTTGCATTCCATCCAGGCTGTACCCTGTGCCCTGTGATGCACTGGCATCCCGTCCAGGGTGTCCCCCAGCCCTGTGCCCTGTGATGGACTGGCATCCCGTCCAGGGTGTCACCCTGCCCTGTGCCCTGAGATGGACAGGCATCCCGTCCAGGCTGTACCCCAGCCCTGTGCCCTGCGATGGACTGGCATCCCATCCAGGTTGTACCCCAGCCCTGTGCCCTGTGATGGACTGGCATCCCGTGCAGGGTGTCCCACAGCCCTGTGCCCTGCGATGGACTGGCATCCCATCAAGGCTGTACCCCAGCCCAGTGCCCTGCGATGGACTGGCATCCCGTCCAGGGTGTCCCTCAGCCCTGTGCCCTGCGATGGACTGGCATCCCATCAAGGCTGTACCCCAGCCCAGTGCCCTGCGATGGACTGGCATCCCGTCCAGGGTGTCCCTCAGCCCTGTGCCCTGCAATGGACTGGCATCCCTTCCAGGCTATACCCTGTGCCCTGTGATGGACTGGCATCCCGTGCAGGGTGTCCCTCAGCCCTGTGCCCTGCGATGGACTGGCCTCCCGTCCAGGGTGTCCCACAGCCCTCTGCCTTGCGATGGATTGGCATCCCGTCCAGGATGTATCCCAGCCCTCTGCCCTGCGATGGACTGGCATCCCATCCAGGGTGTCCCCCAGCCCCGTGCCCTGTGATGGACTGGCATTCCATCCAGGCTGTACCCTGTGCCCTGTGATGCACTGGCATCCCGTCCAGGGTGTCCCCCAGCCCCGTGCCCTGTGATGGACTGGAAACCCGTCCAGGGAGTCCCCCAGCCCTGTGCCCTGCGATGGACAGGCATCCCGTCCAGGCTGTACCTCAGCCCTGTGCCCTGCGATGGACTGGCATCCCATCCAGGCTGTATCCCAGCCCTGTGCCCTGTGATGGACTGGCATCCCGTGCAGGGTGTCCCACAGCCCTGTGCCTTGCGATGGATTGGCATCCCTTGCAGGATGTATCCCAGCCCTCTGCACTGCGATGGACTGGCATCCCATCCAGGGTGTCCCCCAGCCCCGTGCCCTGTGATGGACTGGCATTCCATCCAGGCTGTACCCTGTGCCCTGTGATGCACTGGCATCCCGTCCAGGGTGTCCCCCAGCCCTGTGCCCTGTGATGGACTGGCATCCCATCCAGGCTGTACCCCAGCCCTGTGCCCTGCGATGGACTGGCCTCCCGTCCAGGGTGTCCCCCAGCCCCGTGCCCTGCGATGGACCGGAATCCCATCCAGGCTGTCCCCCAGCCCCGTGCCCTGCGATGGACCGGAATCCCATCCAGGCTGTCCCTCAGCCCTGTGCCCTGCGATGGACTGGCATCCCATCCAGGCTGTACCCTGTGCCTTGCGATGGACTGGCATCGCATCCAGGCTGTACCCCAGCCCTGTGCCCTGCGATGGACTGGCATCCCATCAAGGCTGTACCCCAGCCCAGTGCCCTGCGATGGACTGGCATCCCGTCCAGGGTGTCCCTCAGCCCTGTGCCCAGCAATGGACTGGCATCCCGTCCAGGGTGTCCCCCAGCCCTGTGCCCTGTGATGGACTGGCATCCCATGCAGGTTGTCCCACAGCCCTGTGCCCTGCGATGGACTGGTATCCCATCTAGGTTGTTACCCAGCACCGTGCCCTGCGATGGACTGGCATCCCGTCTAGGTTGTACCCCAGCACCCTGCCCTGCGATGGACTGGCATCCCGTCCAGGGTGTCCCTCAGCCCTGTGCCTTGCGATGGACTGGCATCGCATCCAGGCTGTACCCCAGCCCTGTGCCCTGTGATGGACTGGCATCCCGTGCAGGGTGTCCCACAGCCCTGTGCCCTGCGATGGACTGGCCTCCCGTCCAGGGTGTCCCACAGCCCTGTGCCTTGCGATGGATTGGCATCCCGTCCAGGATGTATCCCAGCCCTCTGCCCTGTGATGGACTGGCATCCCATCCAGGGTGTCCCCCAGCCCCGTGCCCTGTGATGGACTTGCATTCATTCCAGGCTGTACCCTGTGCCCTGTGATGCACTGGCATCCCGTCCAGGGTGTCCCCCAGCCCCGTGCCCTGTGATGGACTGGAAACCCGTCCAGGGAGTCCCCCAGCCCTGTGCCCTGCGATGGACAGGCATCCCGTCCAGGCTGTACCTCAGCCCTGTGCCCTGCGATGGACTGGCATCCCATCCAGGCTGTACCCCAGCCCTGTGCCCTGTGATGGACTGGCATCCCGTGCAGGGTGTCCCACAGCCCTGTGCCTTGCGATGGATTGGCATCCCTTCCAGGATGTATCCCAGCCCTCTGCCCTGCGATGGACTGGCATCCCATCCAGGGTGTCCCCCAGCCCCGTGCCCTGTGATGGACTGGCATTCCATCCAGGCTGTACCCTGTGCCCTGTGATGCACTGGCATCCCGTCCAGGGTGTCCCCCAGCCCTGTGCCCTGTGATGGACTGGCATCCCATCCAGGCTGTACCCCAGCCCTGTGCCCTGCGATGGACTGGCCTCCCGTCCAGGGTGTCCCCCAGCCCCGTGCCCTGCGATGGACCGGAATCCCATCCAGGCTGTCCCCCAGCCCCGTGCCCTGCGATGGACCGGAATCCCATCCAGGCTGTCCCTCAGCCCTGTGCCCTGCGATGGACTGGCATCCCATCCAGGCTGTACCCTGTGACTTGCGATGAACTGGCATCGCATCCAGGCTGTACCCCAGCCCTGTGCCCTGTGATGGACTGGCATCCCATGCAGGGTGTCCCACAGCCCTGTGCCCTGCGATGGACTGGCCTCCCGTCCAGGGTGTCCCACAGCCCTGTGCCTTGCGATGGATTGGCATCCCGTCCAGGATGTATCCCAGCCCTCTGCCCTGCGATGGACTGGCATCCCATCCAGGGTGTCCCCCAGCCCCGTGCCCTGTGATGGACTGGCATTCCATCCAGGCTGTACCCGGTGCCCTGTGATGCACTGGCATCCCGTCCAGGGTGTCCCCCAGCCCCGTGCCCTGTGATGGACTGGAAACCCGTCCAGGGAGTCTCCCAGCCCTGTGCCCTGCGATGGAAAGGCATTCCGTCCAGGCTGTAACTCAGCCCTGTGACCTGCGATGGACTGGCATCCCATCCAGGCTGTACCCCAGCCCTGTGCCCTGTGATGGACTGGCATCCCGTGCAGGGTGTCCCACAGCCCTGTGCCTTGCGATGGATTGGCATCCCATCCAGGATACATCCCAGCCCTCTGCCCTGCGATGGACTGGCATCCCATCTAAGCTGTAACCCAGCCCTGTGCCCTGTCATGGACTGGCATCCCATCCAGGGTGTCCCCCAGCCCCGTGCCCTGTGATGGACTTGCATTCCATCCAGGCTGTACCCTGTGCCCTGTGATGCACTGGCATCCCGTGCAGGGTGTCCCACAGCCCTGTGCCCTGCGATGGACTGGCCTCCCGTCCAGGGTGTCCCACAGCCCTGTGCCTTGCGATGTATTGGCATCCCGTCCAGGATGTATCCCAGCCCTCTGCCCTGCGATGGACTGGCATCCCATCCAGGGTGTCCCCCAGCCCCGTGCCCTGTGATGGACTGGCATTCCATCCAGGCTGTACCCTGTGCCCTGTGATGCACTGGCATCCCGTCCAGGGTGTCCCCCAGCCCCGTGCCCTGTGATGGACTGGAAACCCGTCCAGGGAGTCTCCCAGCCCTGTGCCCTGCGATGGACAGGCATCCCGTCCAGGCTGTACCTAAGCCCTGTGCCCTGCGATGGACTGGCATCCCGTGCAGGGTGTCCCAAAGCCCAGTGCCCTGCGATGGACTGGCATCCCATCCAGGTTGTACCCCAGCCCTGTGCCCTGTGATGGACTGGCATCCCGTGCAGGGTGTCCCACAGCCCTGTGCCCTGCGATGGACTGGCATCCCATCAAGGCTGTACCCCAGCCCAGTGCCCTGCGATGGACTGGCATCCCGTCCAGGGTGTCCCTCAGCCCTGTGCCCTGCGATGGACTGGCATCCCATCAAGGCTGTACCCCAGCCCAGTGCCCTGCGATGGACTGGCATCCCGTCCAGGGTGTCCCTCAGCCCTGTGCCCTGCAATGGACTGGCATCCCTTCCAGGCTATACCCTGTGCCCTGTGATGGACTGGCATCCCGTCCAGGATGTCCCCCAGCCCCGCGCCCTGTGATGGACTGGCATCCCATCCAGGCTGTTCCCAGTGCCCTGTGATGGACTGGCATCCCGTCCAGGCTGTACCCCAGCCCTGTGCCCTGTGATAGACTGGCATACCGTGCAGGGTGTCCCACAGCCCAGTGCCCTGCGATGGACTGGCATCCCATCCATGTTGTACCCCAGCCCTGTGCCCTGTGATGGACTGGCATCCCGTGCAGGGTGTCCCACAGCCCTGTGCCCTGCGATTGACTGGCATCCCATCAAGGCTGTACCCCAGCCCAGTGCCCTGCGATGGACTGGCATCCCGTCCAGGGTGTCCCTCAGCCCTGTGCCCTGCAATGGACTGGCATCCCTTCCAGGCTGTACCCTGTGCCCTGTGATGGACTGGCATCCCGTCCAGGATGTCCCCCAGCCCCGCGCCCTGTGATGGACTGTCATCCTGTCCAGGCTGTACCCCAGCCCAGTGCCCTGCGATGGACTGGTATCCCATCCAGGCTGTTCCCAGTGCCCTGTGATGGACTGGCATCGCGTCCAGGCTGTACCTCAGCCCCATGCCCTGTAATGGACTGGCATCCCATCCAGGATGAACCCTCTGCCCTGTGATGGATGGGCATCCCATCTAAGCTGTACCCCAGCCCAGTGCCCTGTCATGGACATGCATCCCGTCCAGGGTGTCCCCCAGCCCTGTGCGCTGTGATGGACTGGCATCCCATCCAGGGTGTACCCCAGCCCCGTGCCCAGTGATGGACTGGCAACCCGTCCAGGGAGTCCCCCAGCCCTGTGCCCTGCGATGGACAGGCATCCCGTCCAGGCTGTACCTCAGCCCTGTGCCCTGCGATGGACTGGCATCCCATCCAGGCTGTACCCCAGCCCTGTGCCCTGCGATGGACTGGCATCCCGTGCAGGGTGTCCCACAGCCCTGTGCCTTGCGATGGATTGGCATCCCGTCCAGGATGTATCCCAGCCCTCTGCCCTGCGATGGACTGGCTTCCCATCCAGGGTGTCCCCCAGCCCCGTGCCCTGTGATGGACTGGCATTCCATCCAGGCTGTACCCTGTGCCCTGTGATGCACTGGCATCCCGTCCAGGGTGTCCCCCAGCCCTGTGCCCTGTGATGGATTGGCATCCCATCCAGGCTGTACCCCAGCCCTGTGCCCTGCGATGGACTGGCCTCCCGTCCAGGGTGTCCCCCAGCCCCGTGCCCTGCGATGGACCGGAATCCCATCCAGGCTGTCCCCCAGCCCCATGCCCTGCGATGGACCGGAATCCCATCCAGGCTGTCCCTCAGCCCTGTGCCCTGCGATGGACTGGCATCCCATCCAGGCTGTACCCTGTGCCTTGCGATGGACTGGCATCGCATCCAGGCTGTACCCCAGCCCTGTGCCCTGTGATGGACTGGCATCCCGTGCAGGGTGTCCCACAGCCCTGTGCCCTGCGATGGACTGGCCTCCCGTCCAGGGTGTCCCACAGCCCTGTGCCTTGCGATGGATTGGCATCCCGTCCAGGATGTATCCCAGCCCTCTGCCCTGCGATGGACTGGCATCCCATCCAGGGTGTCCCCCAGCCCCGTGCCCTGCGATGGACTGGCATTCCATCCAGGCTGTACCCTGTGCCCTGTGATGCACTGGCATCCCGTCCAGGTTGTCCCCCAGCCCCGTGCCCTGTGATGGACTGGAAACCCGTCCAGGGAGTCTCCCAGCCCTGTGCCCTGCGATGGACAGGCATCTCGTCCAGGCTGTACCTCAGCCCTGTGCCCTGCGATGGACTGGCATCCCATCCAGGCTGTACCCCAGCCCTGTGCCCTGTGATGGACTGGCATCCCGTGCAGGGTGTCCCACAGCCCTGTGCCTTGCGATGGATTGGCATCCCATCCAGGATATATCCCAGCCCTCTGCCCTGCGATGGACTGACATCCCATCTAAGCTGTAACCCAGCCCTGTGCCCTGTCATGGACTGGCATCCCATCCAGGGTGTCCCCCAGCCCCGTGCCCTGTGATGGACTTGCATTCCATCCAGGCTGTACCCTGTGCCCTGTGATGCACTGGCATCCCGTCCAGGGTGTCCCCCAGCCCTGTGCCCTGTGATGGACTGGCATCCCGTCCAGGGTGTCACCCTGCCCTGTGCCCTGCGATGGACAGGCATCCCGTCCAGGCTGTACCCCAGCCCTGTGCCCTGCGATGGACTGGCTTCCCATCCAGGCTGTACCCCAGCCCTGTGCCCTGTGATGGACTGGCATCCCGTGCAGGGTGTCCCACATCCCTGTGCCCTGCGATGGACTGGCCTCCCGTCCAGGGTGTCCCCCAGCCCTGTGCCCTGCGATGGACCGGAATCCCATCCAGGCTGTCCCTCAGCCCTGTGCCCTGCGATGGACTGGCATCCCATCCAGGCTGTACCCTGTGCCTTGCGATGGACTGGTATCCCGTCCAGGTTGTACCCCAGCACCCTGCCCTGCGATGGACTGGCATCCCGTCCAGGGTGTCCCTCAGCCCTGTGCCCTGCGATGGACTGGCTTCCCTTCCAGGCTGTACCCTGTGCCCTCTGATGGACTGGCATCCCGTCCAGGGTGTCCCCCAACCCCGCGCCCTGTGATGGACTGGCATCCTGTCCAGGCTGTACCCCAGAACTGTGATGGACTGGCATCCCGTCCAGGCTGTACCCCAGCCCTGTGCCCAGTGATAGACTGGCATCCCGTGCAGGGTGTCCCACAGCCCTGTGCCCTGCGATGGACTGGCATCCCATCCAGGTTGTACCCCAGCCCTGTGCACTGAGATGGACTGGCATCCCGTGCAGGTTGTACCCCAGCACCCTGCCCTGCGATGGACTGGCATCCCGTCCAGGGTGTCCCTCAGCCCTGTGCCCTGCGATGGACTGGCATCCCGTCCAGGGTGTCACCCAGCCCTGTGATGGACTGGCATCCCGTCCAGGGTGTCCCCCAGCCCCGCGCCCTGTGATGGACTGGCATCCTGTCCAGGCTGTACCCCAGACCTGTGCCCTGCGATGGACTGGCATCCCATCCAGGCTGTTCCCAGTGCCCTGTGATGGACTGGCATCCCGTCCAGGCTGTACCCCAGCCCTGTGCCCTGTGATAGACTGGCATCCCGTCCAGGGTGTCCCCCAGCCCCGTGCCCTGTGATGGACTGGCATCGCATCCAGGCTGTACCCTGTGCCCTGTGATGCACTGGCATCCCGTCCAGGGTGTCCATCAGCCCTGTGCCCGATGATGGGCTGGCCTCCCGGCCAGGCTGTACCCCTAGCCCTGTGCCCTGTGATGGAGTGGCATCCCATCCAGGGTGTCCCCCTGCCCTGTGCCCTGTGATGGACTGGCATCCCGTCCAGGCTATACCCCAGCCCTGTGCCCTGTGATGGACTGGCATCCCATGCAGGTTGTCCCTCAGCCCTGTGCCCTGCGATGGACTGGCATCCCGTCCAGGGTGTCACCCAGCCCTGTGATGGACTGGCATCCCGTCCAGGGTGTCCCCCAGCCCCGCGCCCTGTGATGGACTGGCATCCTGTCCAGGCTGTACCCCAGACCTGTGCCCTGCGATGGACTGGCATCCCATCCAGGCTGTTCCCAGTGCCCTGTGATGGACTGGCATCCCGTCCAGGCTGTACCCCAGCCCTGTGCCCTGCGATAGACTGGCATCCCGTCCAGGGTGTCCATCAGCCCTGTGCCCGATGATGGGCTGGCATCCCGGCCAGGCTGTACCCCTAGCCCTGTGCCCTGTGATGGAGTGGCATCCCATCCAGGGTGTCCCCCTGCCCTGTGCCCTGTGATGGACTGGCATCCCGTACAGGCTGTACCCCAGCCCTGTGCCCTGTGATGGACTGGCATCCCATGCAGGTTGTCCCACAGCCCTCTGCCCTGCGATGGACTGGTATCCCATCTAGGTTGTTACCCAGCACCGTGCCCTGCGATGGACTGGCATCCCGTCTAGGTTGTACCACAGCACCCTGCCCTGCGATGGACTGGCATCCCGTCCAGGGTGTCCCTCAGCCCTGTGCCTTGCGATGGACTGGCATCGCATCCAGGCTGTACCCCAGCCCTGTGCCCTGTGATGGACTGGCATCCCTTGCAGGGTGTCCCACAGCCCTGTGCCCTGCGATGGACTGGCCTCCCGTCCAGGGTGTCCCACAGCCCTGTGCCTTGCGATGGATTGGCATCCCGTCCAGGATGTATCCCAGCCCTCTGCCCTGCGATGGACTGGCATCCCATCCAGGGTGTCCTCCAGCCCCGTGCCCTGTGATGGACTGGCATTCCATCCAGGCTGTACCCTGTGCCCTGTGATGCACTGGCATCCCGTCCAGGGTGTCCCCCAGCCCCGTGCCCTGTGATGGACTGGAAACCCGTCCAGGGAGTCTCCCAGCCCTGTGCCCTACGATGGACAGGCATCCCGTCCAGGCTGTACCTCAGCCCTGTGCCCTGCGATGGACTGGCATCCCATCCAGGCTGTACCCCAGCCCTGTGCCCTGTGATGGACTGGCATCCCGTGCAGGGTGTCCCACAGCCCTGTGCCTTGCGATGGATTGGCATCCCATCCAGGATATATCCCAGCCCTCTGCCCTGCGATGGACTGGCATCCCATCTAAGCTGTAACCCAGCCCTGTGCCCTGTCATGGACTGGCATCCCATCCAGGGTGTCCCCCAGCCCCGTGCCCTGTGATGGATTTGCATTCCATCCAGGCTGTACCCTGTGCCCTGTGATGCACTGGCATCCCGTCCAGGGTGCCCCCCAGCCCTGTGCCCTGTGATGGACTGGCATCCCGTCCAGGGTGTCACCCAGCCCTGTGCCCTGCAATGGACAGGCATCCGGTCCAGGCTGTACCCCAGCCCTGTGCCCTGCGATGGACTGGCATCCCATCCAGGCTGTACCCCAGCCCTGTGCCCTGTGATGGACTGGCATCCCGTGCAGGGTGTCCCACATCCCTGTGCCCTGCGATGGACTGGCCTCCCGTCCAGGGTGTCCCCCAGCCCTGTGCCCTGCGATGGACCGGAATCCCATCCAGGCTGTCCCTCAGCCCTGTGCCCTGCTTTGGACTGGCATCCCATCCAGGCTGTACCCTGTGCCTTGCGATGGACTGGTATCCCGTCCAGGTTGTACCCCAGCACCCTGCCCTGCGATGGACTGGCATCCCGTCCAGGGTGTCCCTCAGCCCTGTGCCCTGCGATGGACTGGCATCCCTTCCAGGCTGTACCCTGTGCCCTCTGATGGACTGGCATCCCGTCCAGGGTGTCCCCCAACCTCGCGCCCTGTGATGGACTGGCATCCTGTCCAGGCTGTACCCGAGACCTGTGCCCTGAGATGGACTGGCATCCCATCCAGGCTGTTCCCAGTGCCCTGTGATGGACTGGCATCCCGTCCAGGCTGTACCCCAGCCCTGTGCCCTGTGATACACTGGCATCCCGTGCAGGGTGTCCCACAGCCATGTGCCCTGCGATGGACTGGCATCCCATCCAGGTTGTACCCCAGCCCTGTGCACTGTGATGGACAGGCATCCCGTGCAGGTTGTACCCCAGCACCCTGCCCTGCGATGGACTGGCATCCCGTCCAGGGTGTCCCTCAGCCCTGTGCCCTGCGATGGACTGGCATCCCGTCCAGGGTGTCACCCAGCCCCGTGCCCTGTGATGGACTGGCATCCCATCCAGGCTGTACCCTGTGCCCTGTGATGCACTGGCATCCCGTCCTGGGTGTCCCCCAGCCCTGTACCCTGCGATCGACTGGCATCCCGTCCAGGGTGTACCCCAACCCTGTGCCCTGTGATGGACTGGCATCCCATCCAGGGTGTCCCCCAGCCCTGTGCCCTGTGATGGACTGGCATCCCATCCAGGGTGTCCCCCAGCCATGTGCCCTGCGAAGGACTGGCATCCCATCCAGGGTGTACCCCAGCCCCGTGCCCTGTGATGGACTGGCATCCCATCTAGGGTGTACCCCAGCCCCGTGCCCTGTGATGGACTGGCAACCCGTCCGGGGAGTCCCCCAGCCCTGTGCCCTGCGATGGACAGGCATCCCGTCCAGGCTGTACCTCAGCCCTGTGCCCTGCGATGGACTGACATCCCATCCAGGCTGTACCCCAGCCCTGTGCCCTATGATGGACTGGCATCCCGTGCAGGGTGTCCAACAGCCCTGTGCCTTGCGATGGATTGGCATCCCATCCAGGATGTATCCCAGCCCCGTGCCCTGCGATGGACGGGAATCCCATCCAGGCTGTCCCTCAGCCCTGTGCCCTGCGATGGACTGGCATCCCATCCAGGCTGTACCCTGTGCCTTGCGATGGACTGGTATCCCGTCCAGGCTGTACCCCAGCCCTGTACCCTGCGATGGACTGGCTTCCCGTCCAGGGTGTCCCCCAGCCCCGTGCCCTGTGATGGACTGGCATCGCATCCAGGCTGTACCCTGTGCCCTGTGATGCACTGGCATCCCGTCCAGGGTGTCCATCAACCCTGTGCCCGATGATGGGCTGGCATCCCGGCCAGGCTGTACCCCTAGCCCTGTGCCCTGTGATGGAGTGGCATCCCATCCAGGGTGTCCCCCTGCCCTGTGCCCTGTGACGGACTGGCATCCCGTACAGGCTGTCCCACAGCCCTGTGCCTTGCGATGGATTGGCATCCCGTCCAGGATGTATCCCAGCCCTGTGCCATGCGATGGACTGGCATCCCATCCAGGCTGTACCCCAGCCCTATGCCCTGCGATGGACTGGCCTCCCGTCCAGGGTGTCCCCCAGCCCCGTGCCCTGCGATGGACCAGAATCCCATCCAGGCTGTCCCCCAGCCCCGTGCCCTGCGATGGACCGGAATCCCATCCAGACTGTCCCTCAGCCCTGTGCCCTGCGATGGACTGGCATCCCATCCAGGCTGTACCCTGTGCCTTGCGATGGACTGGTATCCCGTCCAGGCTGTACCCCAGCCCTGTGCCCTGCGATGGACTGGCATCCCGTCCAGGGTGTCCCCCAGCCCCGTGCCCTGTGATGGACTGGCATCCCATCCAGGCTGTACCCTATGCCCTGTGATGCACAGGAATTCCGTCCAGGGTGTCCCCCAGCCCTGTACCCTGCGATCGACTGGCATCCCGTCCAGGGTGTACCCCAACCCTGTGCCCTGTGATGGACTGGCATCCCATCCAGGGTGTCCCCCAGCCCTGTGCCCTGTGATGGACTGGCATCCCATCCAGGGTGTCCCCCAGCCATGTGCCCTGCGAAGGACTGGCATCCCATCCAGGGTGAACCCCAGCCCCGTGCCCTGTGATGGACTGGCATCCCATCTAGGGTGTACCCCAGCCCCGTGCCCTGTGATGGACTTGCAACCCGTCCGGGGAGTCCCCCAGCCCTGTGCCCTGCGATGGACAGGAATCCCGTCCAGGCTGTACCTCAGCCCTGTGCCCTGCGATGGACTGGCATCCCATCCAGGCTGTACCCCAGCCCTGTGCCCTATGATGGACTGGCATCCCGTGCAGGGTGTCCAACAGCCCTGTGCCTTGCGATGGATTGGCATCCCGTCCAGGATGTATCCCAGCCCCGTGCCCTGCGATGGACTGGAATCCCATCCAGGCTGTCCCTCAGCCCTGTGCCCTGCGATGGACTGGCATCCCATCCAGGCTGTACCCTGTGCCTTGCGATGGACTGGTATCCCGTCCAGGCTGTACCCCAGCCCTGTACCCTGCGATGGACTGGCATCCCGTCCAGGGTGTCCCCCAGCCCCGTGCCCTGTGATGGACTGGCATCGCATCCAGGCTGTAACCTGTGCCCTGTGATGCACTGGCATCCCGTCCAGGGTGTCCATCAGCCCTGTGCCCGATGATCGGCTGGCATCCCGGCCAGGCTGTACCCCTAGCCCTGTGCCCTGTGATGGAGTGGCATCCCGTCCAGGGTGTCCCCCAGCCCCGTGCCCTGTGATGGACTGTCATCGCATCCAGGCTGTACCCTGTGCCCTGTGATGCACTGGCATCCCGTCCAGGGTGTCCATCAGCCCTGTGCCCGATGATGGGCTGGCATCCCGGCCAGGCTGTAACCCTAGCCCTTTGCCCTGTGATGGAGTGGCATCCCATCCAGGGTGTCCCCCTGCCCTGTGCCCTGTGATGGACTGGCATCCCGTACAGGCTGTACCCCAACCCTGTGCCCTACGTTGGACTGGTGTCCCGTCCAGGCTGTACCCCAGCCCTGTGCCCTGCGATGTACTGGCATCCCGTCCAGGGTGTCCCCCAGCCCCGTGCCCTGTGATGGACTGGCATCCCATCCAGGCTGTACCCTGTGCCCTGTGATGCACTGGTATCCCGTCCAGGGTGTCCATCAGCCCTGTGCCCTATGATGGGCTGGCATCCCGGCCAGGGTGTCCCTCAGCCCTGTGCCCTGCGATGGACTGGCATCCCATCCAGGGTGTCCCCTAGCCCTGTGCCCTGTGATGGAGTGGCATCCCATCCAGGGTGCCCCCCAGCCCTGTGCCCTGTGATGTACTGGCATCCTGTCCAGGGTGTCCCCCTGCCCTCTGCCCTGCGATGGACAGGCATCCCGTACAGGCTGTAACCCAGCCCTGTGCCCTGCGTTGGACTGGCATCCCATCCAGGCTGTTCCCAGTGCCCTGTGTTGGACTGGCATAGCGTCCAGGCTGTACCCCAGCCCTGTGCCCTCTGATGGACTGGCATCCCATGCAGGGTGTCCCACAGCCCTGTGCCCTGCAATGGACAGGTATCCCATCCAGGTTGTTACCCAGCACCGTGCCCTTCGATGGACTGGCATCCCGTCCAAGCTGTACCCCAGCCCTGTGCCCTCTGATGGACTGGCATCCCGTCCAGGGTGTCCCTCAGCCCTGTGCCCTGCAATGGACTGGCATCCCTTCCAGGCTGTACCCTGTGCCCTGTGATGGACTGGCATCCCGTCCAGGATGTCCCCCAGCCCCGCGCCCTGTGATGGACTGTCATCCTGTCCAGGCTGTACCCCAGCCCAGTGCCCTGCGATGGACTGGTATCCCATCCAGGCTGTTCCCAGTGCCCTGTGATGGACTGGCATCGCGTCCAGGCTGTACCTCAGCCCCATGCCCTGTAATGGACTGGCATCCCATCCAGGCTGAACCCTCTGCCCTGTGATGGACGGGCATCCCATCTAAGCTGTACCCCAGCCCAGTGCCCTGTCATGGACATGCATCCCGTCCAGGGTGTCCCCCAGCCCTGTGCGCTGTGATGGACTGGCATCCCATCCAGGGTGTACCCCAGCCCCGTACCCAGTGATGGACTGGCAACCCGTCCAGGGAGTCCCCCAGCCCTGTGCCCTGCGATGGACAGGCATCCCGTCCAGGCTGTACCTCAGCCCTGTGCCCTGCGATGGACTGGCATCCCATCCAGGGTGTCCCCCAGCCCCGTGCCCTGTGATGGACTGGCATTCCATCCAGGCTGTACCCTGTGCCCTGTGATGCACTGGCATCCCGTCCAGGGTGTCCCCCAGCCCCGTGCCCTGTGATGGACTGGAAACCCGTCCAGGGAGTCTCCCAGCCCTGTGCCCTGCGATGGACAGGAATCCCGTCCAGGCTGTAACTCAGCCCTGTGCCCTGCGATGGACTGGCATCCCATCCAGGCTGTACCCCAGCCCTGTGCCCTGTGATGGACTGGCATCCCGTGCAGGGTGTCCCACAGCCCTGTGCCTTGCGATGGATTGGCATCCCATCCAGGATATATCCCAGCCCTCTGCCCTGCGATGGACTGGCATCCCATCTAAGCTGTAACCCAGCCCTGTGCCCTGTCATGGACTGGCATCCCATCCAGGGTGTCCCCCAGCCCCGTGCACTGTGATGGACTTGCATTCCATCCAGGCTGTACCCTGTGCCCTGTGATGCACTGGCATCCCATGCAGGGTGTCCCACAGCCCTGTGCCCTGCGATGGACTGGCCTCCCATCCAGGGTGTTCCACAGCCCTGTGCCTTGCGATGTATTGGCATCCCGTCCAGGATGTATCCCAGCCCTCTGCCCTGCGATGGACTGGCATCCCATCCAGGGTCTCCCCCAGCCCCGTGCCCTGTGATGGACTGGCATTCCATCCAGGCTGTACCCTGTGCCCTGTGATGCACTGGCATCCCATCCAGGGTGTCCCCCAGCCCCGTGCCCTGTGATGGACTGGAAACCCGTCCAGGGAGTCTCCCAGCCCTGTGCCCTGCGATGGACAGGCATCCCGTCCAGGCTGTACCTAAGCCCTGTGCCCTGCGATGGACTGGCATCCCGTGCAGGGTGTCCCAAAGCCCAGTGCCCTGCGATGGACTGGCATCCCATCCAGGTTGTACCCCAGCCCTGTGCCCTGTGATGGACTGGCATCCCGTGCAGGGTGTCCCACAGCCCTGTGCCCTGCGATGGACTGGCATCCCATCAAGGCTGTACCCCAGCCCAGTGCCCTGCGATGGACTGGCATCCCGTCCAGGGTGTCCCTCAGCCCTGTGCCCTGCGATGCACTGGCATCCCATCAAGGCTGTACCCCAGCCCAGTGCCCTGCGATGGACTGGCATCCCGTCCAGGGTGTCCCTCAGCCCTGTGCCCTGCAATGGACTGGCATCCCTTCCAGGCCGTACCCTGTGCCCTGTGATGGACTGGCATCCCGTCCAGGATGTCCCCCAGCCCCGCGCCCTGTGATGGACTGGCATCCCATCCAGGCTGTTCCCAGTGCCCTGTGATGGACTGGCATCCCGTCCAGGCTGTACCCCAGCCCTGTGCCCTGTGATAGACTGGCATACCGTGCAGGGTGTCCCACAGCCCAGTGCCCTGCGATGGACTGGCATCCCATCCAGGTTGTACCCCAGCCCTGTGCCCTGTGATGGACTGGCATCCCGTGCAGGGTGTCCCACAGCCCTGTGCCCTGCGATGGACTGGCATCCCATCAAGGCTGTACCCCAGCCCAGTGCCCTGCGATGGACTGGCATCCCGTCCAGGGTGTCCCTCATCCCTGTGCCCTGCAATGGACTGGCATCCCTTCCAGGCTGTACCCTGTGCCCTGTGATGGACTGGCATCCCGTCCAGGATGTCCCCCAGCCCCGCGCCCTGTGATGGAGTGGCATCCCATCCAGGGTGCCCCCCAGCCCTGTGCCCTGTGATGTACTGGCATCCTGTCCAGGGTGTCCCCCTGCCCTCTGCCCTGCGATGGACAGGCATCCCGTACAGGCTGTAACCCAGCCCTGTGCCCTGCGTTGGACTGGCATCCCATCCAGGCTGTTCCCAGTGCCCTGTGTTGGACTGGCATAGCGTCCAGGCTGTACCCCAGCCCTGTGCCCTCTGATGGACTGGCATCCCATGCAGGGTGTCCCACAGCCCTGTGCCCTGCAATGGACAGGTATCCCATCCAGGTTGTTACCCAGCACCGTGCCCTTCGATGGACTGGCATCCCGTCCAAGCTGTACCCCAGCCCTGTGCCCTCTGATGGACTGGCATCCCGTCCAGGGTGTCCCTCAGCCCTGTGCCCTGCAATGGACTGGCATCCCTTCCAGGCTGTACCCTGTGCCCTGTGATGGACTGGCATCCCGTCCAGGATGTCCCCCAGCCCCGCGCCCTGTGATGGACTGTCATCCTGTCCAGGCTGTACCCCAGCCCAGTGCCCTGCGATGGACTGGTATCCCATCCAGGCTGTTCCCAGTGCCCTGTGATGGACTGGCATCGCGTCCAGGCTGTACCTCAGCCCCATGCCCTGTAATGGACTGGCATCCCATCCAGGCTGAACCCTCTGCCCTGTGATGGACGGGCATCCCATCTAAGCTGTACCCCAGCCCAGTGCCCTGTCATGGACATGCATCCCGTCCAGGGTGTCCCCCAGCCCTGTGCGCTGTGATGGACTGGCATCCCATCCAGGGTGTACCCCAGCCCCGTACCCAGTGATGGACTGGCAACCCGTCCAGGGAGTCCCCCAGCCCTGTGCCCTGCGATGGACAGGCATCCCGTCCAGGCTGTACCTCAGCCCTGTGCCCTGCGATGGACTGGCATCCCATCCAGGGTGTCCCCCAGCCCCGTGCCCTGTGATGGACTGGCATTCCATCCAGGCTGTACCCTGTGCCCTGTGATGCACTGGCATCCCGTCCAGGGTGTCCCCCAGCCCCGTGCCCTGTGATGGACTGGAAACCCGTCCAGGGAGTCTCCCAGCCCTGTGCCCTGCGATGGACAGGAATCCCGTCCAGGCTGTAACTCAGCCCTGTGCCCTGCGATGGACTGGCATCCCATCCAGGCTGTACCCCAGCCCTGTGCCCTGTGATGGACTGGCATCCCGTGCAGGGTGTCCCACAGCCCTGTGCCTTGCGATGGATTGGCATCCCATCCAGGATATATCCCAGCCCTCTGCCCTGCGATGGACTGGCATCCCATCTAAGCTGTAACCCAGCCCTGTGCCCTGTCATGGACTGGCATCCCATCCAGGGTGTCCCCCGCCCCGTGCACTGTGATGGACTTGCATTCCATCCAGGCTGTACCCTGTGCCCTGTGATGCACTGGCATCCCATGCAGGGTGTCCCACAGCCCTGTGCCCTGCGATGGACTGGCCTCCCATCCAGGGTGTTCCACAGCCCTGTGCCTTGCGATGTATTGGCATCCCGTCCAGGATGTATCCCAGCCCTCTGCCCTGCGATGGACTGGCATCCCATCCAGGGTGTCCCCCAGCCCCGTGCCCTGTGATGGACTGGCATTCCATCCAGGCTGTACCCTGTGCCCTGTGATGCACTGGCATCCCATCCAGGGTGTCCCCCAGCCCCGTGCCCTGTGATGGACTGGAAACCCGTCCAGGGAGTCTCCCAGCCCTGTGCCCTGCGATGGACAGGCATCCCGTCCAGGCTGTACCTAAGCCCTGTGCCCTGCAATGGACTGGCATCCCGTGCAGGGTGTCCCAAAGCCCAGTGCCCTGTGATGGACTGGCATCCCATCCAGGTTGTACCCCAGCCCTGTGCCCTGTGATGGACTGGCATCCCGTGCAGGGTGTCCCACAGCCCTGTGCCCTGCGATGGACTGGCATCCCATCAAGGCTGTACCCCAGCCCAGTGCCCTGCGATGGACTGGCATCCCGTCCAGGGTGTCCCTCAGCCCTGTGCCCTGCGATGCACTGGCATCCCATCAAGGCTGTACCCCAGCCCAGTGCCCTGCGATGGACTGGCATCCCGTCCAGGGTGTCCCTCAGCCCTGTGCCCTGCAATGGACTGGCATCCCTTCCAGGCCGTACCCTGTGCCCTGTGATGGACTGGCATCCCGTCCAGGATGTCCCCCAGCCCCGCGCCCTGTGATGGACTGGCATCCCATCCAGGCTGTTCCCAGTGCCCTGTGATGGACTGGCATCCCGTCCAGGCTGTACCCCAGCCCTGTGCCCTGTGATAGACTGGCATACCGTGCAGGGTGTCCCACAGCCCAGTGCCCTGCGATGGACTGGCATCCCATCCAGGTTGTACCCCAGCCCTGTGCCCTGTGATGGACTGGCATCCCGTGCAGGGTGTCCCACAGCCCTGTGCCCTGCGATGGACTGGCATCCCATCAAGGCTGTACCCCAGCCCAGTGCCCTGCGATGGACTGGCATCCCGTCCAGGGTGTCCCTCATCCCTGTGCCCTGCAATGGACTGGCATCCCTTCCAGGCTGTACCCTGTGCCCTGTGATGGACTGGCATCCCGTCCAGGATGTCCCCCAGCCCCGCGCCCTGTGATGGACTGTCATCCTGTCCAGGCTGTACCCCAGCCCAGTGCCCAGTGATGGACTGGCAAACCGTCCAGGGAGTCCCCCAGCCCTGTGCCCTGCGATGGACAGGCATCCCGTCCAGGCTGTACCTCAGCCCTGTGCCCTGCGATGGACTGGCATCCCATCCAGGCTGTACCCCAGCCCTGTGCCCTGTGATGGACTGGCATCCCGTGCAGGGTGTCCCACAGCCCTGTGCCCTGCGATGGACTGGCCTCCCGTCCAGGGTGTCCCACAGCCCTGTGCCTTGCGATGGATTGGCATCCCGTCCAGGATGTATCCCAGCCCTCTGCCCTGTGATGGACTGGCATCCCATCCAGGGTGTCCCCCAGCCCCGTGCCCTGTGATGGACTGGCATTCCATCCAGGCTGTACCCTGTGCCCTGTGATGCACTGGCATCCCGTCCAGGGTGTCCCCCAGCCCCGTGCCCTGTGATGGACTGGAACCCCGTCCAGGGAGTCTCCCAGCCCTGTGCCCTGCGATGGACAGGCATCTCGTCCAGGCTGTACCTCAGCCCTGTGCCCTGCGATGGACTGGCATCCCATCCAGGCTGTACCCCAGCCCTGTGCCCTGTGATGGACTGGCATCCCGTGCAGGGTGTCCCACAGCCCTGTGCCTTGCGATGGATTGGCATCCCATCCAGGATATATCCCAGCCCTCTGCCCTGCGATGGACTGGCATCCCATCTAAGCTGTAACCCAGCCCTGTGCCCTGTCATGGACTGGCATCCCATCCAGGGTGTCCCCCAGCCCCGTGCCCTGTGATGGACTTGCATTCCATCCAGGCTGTACCCTGTGCCCTGTGATGCACTGGCATCCCGTCCAGGGTGTCCCCCAGCCCTGTGCCCTGTGATGGACTGGCATCCCGTCCAGGGTGTCACCCTGCCCTGTGCCCTGCGATGGACAGGCATCCCGTCCAGGCTGTACCCCAGCCCTGTGCCCTGCGATGGACTGGCATCCCATCCAGGCTGTACCCCAGCTCTGTGCCCTGTGATGGACTGGCATCCCGTGCAGGGTGTCCCACATCCCTGTGCCCTGCGATGGACTGGCCTCCCGTCCAGGGTGTCCCCCAGCCCTGTGCCCTGCGATGGACCGGAATCCCATCCAGGCTGTCCCTCAGCCCTGTGCCCTGCGATGGACTGGCATCCCATCCAGGCTGTACCCTGTGCCTTGCGATGGACTGGTATCCCGTCCAGGTTGTACCCCAGCACCCTGCACTGCGATGGACTGGCATCCCGTCCAGGGTGTCCCTCAGCCCTGTGCCCTGCGATGGACTGGCATCCCTTCCAGGCTGTACCCTGTGCCCTTTGATGGACTGGCATCCCGTCCAGGGTGTCCCCCAACCCCGCGCCCTGTGATGGACTGGCATCCTGTCCAGGCTGTACCCCAGACCTGTGCCCTGTGATAGACTGGCATCCCGTGCAGGGTGTCCCACAGCCCTGTGCCCTGCGATGGACTGGCATCCCATCCAGGTTGTACCCCAGCCCTGTGCACTGTGATGGACTGGCATCCCGTGCAGGTTGTACCCCAGCACCCTGCCCTGCGATGGACTGGCATCCCGTCCAGGGTGTCCCTCAGCCCTGTGCCCTGCGATGGACTGGCATCCCGTCCAGGGTGTCACCCAGCCCTGTGATGGACTGGCATCCCGTCCAGGGTGTCCCCCAGCCCCGCGCCCTTTGATGGACTGGCATCCTGTCCAGGCTTTACCCCAGACCTGTGCCCTGCGATGGACTGGCATCCCATCCAGGCTGTTCCCAGTGCCCTGTGATGGACTGGCATCCCGTCCAGGCTGTACCCCAGCCCTGTGCCCTGTGATAGACTGGCATCCCGTCCAGGGTGTCCCCCAGCCCCGTGCCCTGTGATGGACTGGCATCGCATCCAGGCTGTACCCTGTGCCCTGTGATGCACTGGCATCCCGTCCAGGGTGTCCATCAGCCCTGTGCCCGATGATGGGCTGGCATCCCGGCCAGGCTGTACCCCTAGCCCTGTGCCCTGTGATGGAGTGGCATCCCATCCAGGGTGTCCCCCTGCCCTGTGCCCTGTGATGGACTGGCATCCCGTCCAGGCTGTACCCCAGCCCTGTGCCCTGTGATGGACTGGAATCCCATGCAGGTTGTCCCACAGCCCTGTGCCCTGCGATGGACTGGTATCCCATCTAGGTTGTTACCCAGCACCGTGCCCTGCGATGGACTGGCATCCCGTCTAGGTTGTACCCAAGCACCCTGCCCTGCGATGGACTGGCATCCCGTCCAGGGTGTCCCTCAGCCCTGTGCCCTGCGATGGACTGGCATCCCTTCCAGGCTGTACCCTGTGCCCTGTGATGGACTGGCATCCCGTCCATGGTGTCCCCCAACCCCGCGCCCTGTGATGGACTGGCATCCTGTCCAGGCTGTACCCCAGACCTGTGCCCTGCGATGGACTGGCATCCCATCCAGGCTGTTCCCAGTGCCCTGTGATGGACTGGCATCCCGTCCAGGCTGTACCCCAGCCCTGTGCCCTGTGATAGACTGGCATCCCGTGCAGGGTGTCCCACAGCCCTGTGCCCTATGATGGACTGGCCTCCCGTCCAGGGTGTCCCACAGCCGTGTGCCTTGCGATGTATTGGCATCCCGTCCAGGATGTATCCCAGCCCTCTGCCCTGCGATGGACTGGCATCCCATCCAGGGTGTCCCCCAGCCCCGTGCCCTGTGATGGACTGGCATTCCATCCATGCTGTACCCTGTGCCCTGTGATGCACTGGCATCCCGTCCAGGGTGTCCCCCAGCCCCGTGCCCTGTGATGCACTGGAAACCCGTCCAGGGAGTCTCCCAGCCCTGTGCCCTGCGATGGACAGGCATCCCGTCCAGGCTGTACCTCAGCCCTGTGCCCTGCGATGGACTGGCATCCCGTGCAGGGTGTCCCACAGCCCAGTGCCCTGCGATGGACTGGCATCCCATCCAGGTTGTACCCCAGCCCTGTGCCCTGTGATGGACTGGCATCCCGTGCAGCGTGTCCCAAAGCCCTGTGCCCTGCGATGGACTGGCATCCCATCAAGGCTGTACCCCAGCCCAGTGCCCTGCGATGGACTGGCATCCCGTCCAGGGTGTCCCTCAGCCCTGTGCCCTGCGATGGACTGGCATCCCATCAAGGCTGTACCCCAGCCCAGTGCCCTGCGATGGACTGGCATCCCGTCCAGGGTGTCCCTCAGCCCTGTGCCCTGCAATGGACTGGCATCCCTTCCAGGCTGTACCCTGTGCCCTGTGATGGACTGGCATCCCGTCCAGGATGTCCCCCAGCCCCGCGCCCTGTGATGGACTGGCATCCCATCCAGGCTGTTCCCAGTGTCCTGTGATGGACTGGCATCCCGTCCAGGCTGTACCCCAGCCCTGTGCCCTGTGATAGACTGGCATCCCGTGCAGGGTGTCCCACAGCCCAGTGCCCTGCGATGGACTGGCATCCCATCCAGGTTGTACCCCAGCCCTATGCCCTGTGAAGGACTGGCATCCCGTGCATGGTGTCCCACAGCCCTGTGCCCTGCGATGGACTGGCATCCCATCAAGGCTGTACCCCAGCCCAGTGCCCTGCGATGGACTGGCATCCCGTCCAGGGTGTCCCTCAGCCCTGTGCCCTGCAATGGACTGGCATCCGTTCCAGGCTGTACCCTGTGCCCTGTGATGGACTGGCATCCCGTCCAGGATGTCCCCCAGCCCCGCGCCCTGTGATGGACTGTCATCCTGTCCAGGCTGTACCCCAGCCCAGTGCCCTGCGATGGACTGGTATCCCATCCAGGCTCTTCCCAGTGCCCTGTGATGGACTGGCATCGCGTCCAAGCTGTACCTCATCCCCATGCCCTGTAATGGACTGGCATCCCATCCAGGCTGAACCCTCTGCCCTGTGATGGACGGGCATCCCATCTAAGCTGTACCCCAGCCCAGTGCCCTGTCATGGACATGCATCCCGTCCAGGGTGTCCCCCAGCCCTGTGCGCTGTGATGGACTGGCATCCCATCCAGGGTGTACCCCAGCCCCGTGCCCAGTGATGGACTGGCAACCCGTCCAGGGATTCCCCCAGCCCTGTTCCCTGCGATGGACAGGCATCCCGTCCAGGCTGTACCTCAGCCCTGTGCCCTGCGATGGACTGGCATCCCATCCAGGCTGTACCCCAGCCCTGTGCCCTGTGATGGACTGGCATCCCGTGCAGGGTGTCCCACAGCCCTGTGCCTTGCGATGGATTGGCATCCCGTCCAGGATGTATCCCAGCCCTCTGCCCTGCGATGGACTGGCATCCCATCCAGGGTGTCCCCCAGCCCCGTGCCCTGTGATGGACTGGCATTCCATCCAGGCTGTACCCTGTGCCCTGTGATGCACTGGCATCCCGTCCAGGGTGTCCCCCAGCCCTGTGTCCTGTGATGGACTGGCATCCCATCCAGGCTGTACCCCAGTCCTGTGCCCTGCGATGGACTGGCCTCCCGTCCAGGGTGTCCCCCAGCCCCGTGCCCTGCGATGGACCGGAATCCCATCCAGGCTGTCCCCCAGCCCCGTGCCCTGCGATGGACCGGAATCCCATCCAGGCTGTCCCTCAGCCCTGTGCCCTGCGATGGACTGGCATCCCATCCAGGCTGTACCCTGTGCCTTGCGATGGACTGGCATCGCATCCAGGCTGTACCCCAGCCCTGTGCCCTGTGATGGACTGGCATCCCGTGCAGGGTGTCCCACAGCCCTGTGCCCTGCGATGGACTGGCCTCCCGTCCAGGGTGTCCCACAGCCCTGTGCCTTGCGATGGATTGGCATCCCGTCCAGGATGTATCCCAGCCCTCTGCCCTGCGATGGACTGGCATCCCATCCAGGGTGTCCCCCAGCCCCGTGCCCTGTGATGGACTGGCATTCCATCCAGGCTGTACCCTGTGCCCTGTGATGCACTGGCATCCCGTCCAGGGTGTCCCCCAGCCCCGTGCCCTGTGATGGACTGGAAACCCGTCCAGGGAGTCTCCCAGCCCTGTGCCCTACGATGGACAGGCATCCCGTCCAGGCTGTACCTCAGCCCTGTGCCCTGCGATGGACTGGCATCCCATCCTGGCTGTACCCCAGCCCTGTGCCCTGTGATGGACTGGCATCCCGTGCAGGGTGTCCCACAGCCCTGTGCCTTGCGATGGATTGGCATCCCATCCAGGATATATCCCAGCCCTCTGCCCTGCGATGGACTGGCATCCCATCTAAGCTGTAACCCAGCCCTGTGCCCTGTCATGGACTGGCATCCCATCCAGGGTGTCCCCCAGCCCCGAGCCCTGTGATGGACTTGCATTCCATCCAGGCTGTACCCTGTGCCCTGTGATGCACTGGCATCCCGTCCAGGGTGTCCCCCAGCCCTGTGCCCTGTGATGGACTGGCATCCCGTCCAGGGTGTCACCCAGCCCTGTGCCCTGCGATGGACAGGCATCCGGTCCAGGCTGTACCCCAGCCCTGTGCCCTGCGATGGACTGGCATCCCATCCAGGCTGTACCCCAGCCCTGTGCCCTGTGATGGACTGGCATCCCGTGCAGGGTGTCCCACATCCCTGTGCCCTGCGATGGACTGGCCTCCCGTCCAGGGTGTCCCCCAGCCCTGTGCCCTGCGATGGACCGGAATCCCATCCAGGCTGTCCCTCAGCCCTGTGCCCTGCGATGGACTGGCATCCCATCCAGGCTGTACCCTGTGCCTTGCGATGGACTGGTATCCCGTCCAGGTTGTACCCCAGCACCCTGACCTGCGATGGACTGGCATCCCGTCCAGGGTGTCCCTCAGCCCTGTGCCCTGCGATGGACTGGCATCCCTTCCAGGCTGTACCCTGTGCCCTCTGATGGACTGGCATCCCGTCCAGGCTGTACCCCAGACCTGTGCCCTGCGATGGACTGGCATCCCATCCAGGCTGTTCCCAGTGCCCTGTGATGGACTGGCATCCCGTCCAGGCTGTACCCAAGCCCTGTGCCCTGTGATACACTGGCATCCCGTGCAGGGTGTCCCACAGCCCTGTGCCCTGCGATGGACTGAGATCCCATCCAGGTTGTACCCCAGCCCTGTGCACTGTGATGGACTGGCATCCCGTGCAGGTTGTACCCCAGCACCCTGCCCTGCGATGGACTGGCATCCCGTCCAGGGTGTCCCTCAGCCCTGTGCCCTGCGATGGACTGGCATCCCGTCCAGGGTGTCACCCAGCCCTGTGATGGACTGGCATCCCGTCCAGAGTGTCCCCCAGCCCCCGCCCTGTGATGGACTGGCATCCTGTCCAGGCTGTACCCCAGACCTGTGCCCTGCGATGGACTGGCATCCCATCCAGGCTGTTCCCAGTGCCCTGTGATGGACTGGCATCCCGTCCAGGCTGTACCCCAGCCCTGTGCCCTGTGATAGACTGGCATCCCGTCCAGGGTGTCCCCCAGCCCCGTGCCCTGTGATGGACTGGCATCGCATCTAGGCTGTACCCTGTGCCCTGTGATGCACTGGCATCCCGTCCAGGGTGTCCATCAGCCCTGTGCCCGATGATGGGCTGGCATCCCGGCCAGGCTGTACCCCTAGCCCTGTGCCCTGTGATGGAGTGGCATCCCATCCAGGGTGTGCCCCTGCCCTGTGCCCTGTGATGGACTGGCATCCCGTACAGGCTGTACCCCAACCCTGTGCCCTGCGTTGGACTGGCATCCCATCCAGGCTGTTCCCAGTGCCCTGTGATGGACTGGCATCCCGTCCAGGCTGTACCCCAGCCCTGTGCCCTGTGATGCACTGGCATCCCTTCCAGGCTGTACCCTGTGCCCTGTGATGGACTGGCATCCCGTCCAGGGTGTCCCCTAACCCCGCGCCCTGTGATGGACTGGCATCCTGTCCAGGCTGTACCCCAGACCTGTGCCCTGCGATGGACTGGCATCCCATCCAGGGTGTCCCCCAGCCCTGTACCCTGTGATGGACTGGCATCCCATCCAGGGTGTCCCCCAGCCCTGTGCCATGCGATGGACTGGCATCCCATCCAGGGTGTCCCCCAGCCCTGTGCCCTGCGATGGACTGGCATCCCATCCAGGCTGTACCCCAGCCCTGTGCCCAGTGATGGACTGGCATCCCATCCAGGTTGTTACCCAGCACCGTGCCCTGCGATGGACTGGCATCCCGTCCAGGTTGTACCCCAGCACCCTGCCCTGCGATGGACTGGCATCCCGTCCAGGGTGTCCCTCAGCCCTGTGCCCTGCGATGGACTGGCATCCCTTCCAGGCTGTACCCTGTGCCCTCTGATGGACTGGCATCCCGTCCAGGGTGTCCCCCAACCCCGCGCCCTGTGATGGACTGGCATCCTGTCCAGGCTGTACCCCAGACCTGTGCCCTGCGGTGGACTGGCATCCCATCCAGGCTGTTCCCAGTGCCCTGTGATGGACTGGCATCCCGTCCAGGCTGTACCCCAGCCCTGTGCCCTGTGATAGACTGGCATCCCATGCAGGGTGTCCCACAGCCCTGTGCCCTGCGATGGACTGGCATCCCATCCAGGTTGTACCCCAGCCCTGTGCCCTGTGATGGACTGGCATCCCGTGCAGGGTGTCCCACAGCCCTGTGCCCTGCGATGGACTGGCATCCCATCAAGGCTGTACCCCAGCCCAGTGCCCTGCGATGGACTGGCATCCCGTCCAGGGTGTCCCTCAGCCCTGTGCCCTGCAATGGACTGGCATCCCTTCCAGGCTGTACCCTGTGCCCTGTGATGGACTGGCATCCCGTCCAGGGTGTCCCCCAGCCCCGCGCCCTGTGATGGACTGTCATCCTGTCCAGGCTGTACCCCAGCCCTGTGCCCTGCGATGGACTGGTATCCCATCCAGGCTGTTCCCAGTTCCCTGTGATGGACTGGCATCGCGTCCAGGCTGTACCTCAGCCCCATGCCCTGTAATGGACTGGCATCCCATCCAGGCTGAACCCTCTGCCCTGTGATGGACGGGCATCCCATCTAAGCTGTACCCCAGCCCAGTGCCCTGTCATGGACATGCATCCCGTCCAGGGTGTCCCCCAGCCCTATGCGCTGTGATGGACTGGCATCCCATCCAGGGTGTACCCCAGCCCCGTGCCCTGTGATGGACTGGCAACCCGTCCAGGGAGTCCCCCAGCCCTGTGCCCTGCGATAGACAGGCATCCCGTCCAGGCTGTACCTCAGCCCTGTGCCCTGCGATGGACTGGCATCCTGTCCAGGCTGTACCCCAGACCTCTGCCCTGCGATGGACTGGCATCCCATCCAGGGTGTCCCCCAGCCCTGTACCCTGTGATGGACTGGCATCCCATCCAGGGTGTCCCCCAGCCCTGTGCCATGCGATGGACTGGCATCCCATCCAGGGTGTCCCCCAGCCCTGTGCCCTGCGATGGACTGGCATCCAATCCAGGCTGTTCCCCAGCCCTGTGCCCTGTGATGGACTGGCATCCCATCCAGGTTGTTACCCAGCACCGTGCCCTGCGATGGACTGGCATCCCGTCCAGGTTGTACCCCAGCACCCTGCCCTGCGATGGACTGGCATCCCGTCCAGGGTGTCCCTCAGCCCTGTGCCCTGCGATGGACTGGCATCCCTTCCAGGCTGTACCCTGTGCCCTCTGATGGACTGGCATCCCGTCCAGGGTGTCCCCCAACCCCGCGCCCTGTGATGGACTGGCATCCTGTCCAGGCTGTACCCCAGACCTGTGCCCTGCGATGGACTGGCATCCCATCCAGGCTGTTCCCAGTGCCCTGTGATGGACTGGCATCCCGTCCAGGCTGTACCCAAGCCCTGTGCCCTGTGATAGACTGGCATCCCGTGCAGGGTGTCCCTCAACACAGTGCCCTGCGATGGACTGGCATCCCATCCAGGTTGTACCCCAGCCCTGTGCCCTGTGATGGACTGGCATCCCGTGCAGGGTGTCCCACAGCCCTGTGCCCTGCGATGGACTGGCATCCCATCAAGGCTGTACCCCAGCCCAGTGCCCTGCGATGGACTGGCATCCCGTCCAGGGTGTCCCTCAGCCCTGTGCCCTGCAATGGACTGGCATCCCTTCCAGGCTGTACCCTGTGCCCTGTGATGGACTGGCATCCCGTCCAGGATGTCCCCCAGCCCCGCGCCCTGTGATGGACTGTCATCCTGTCCAGGCTGTACCCCAGCCCTGTGCCCTACGATGGACTGGTATCGCGTCCAGGCTGTACCTCAGCCCCATGCTCTGTAATGGACTGGCATCCCATCCAGGCTGAACCCTCTGCCCTGTGATGGACGGGCATCCCATCTAAGCTGTACCCCAGCCCAGTGCCCTGTCATGGACATGCATCCCGTCCAGGGTGTCCCCCAGCCCTGTGCGCTGTGATGGACTGGCATCCCATCCAGGGTGTACCCTGTGCCCTGTGATGCACTGGCATCCCGTCCAGGGTGTCCCCCAGCCCTGTGCCCTGTGATGGACTGGCATCCCGTCCAGGGTGTCACCCAGCCCTGTGCCCTGCGATGGACAGGCATCCCGTCCAGGCTGTACCCCAGCCCTGTGCCCTGCGATGGACTGGCATCCCATCCAGGCTGTACCCTGTGCCTTGCGATGGACTGGTATCCCGTCCAGGGTGTCCCCCAGCCCCGTGCCCTGCGATGGACCGGAATCCCATCCAGGCTGTCCCTCAGCCCTGTGCCCTGTGATGGACTTGTATTCCATCCAGGCTGTACCCCAGCCCTGTGCCCTGTGATGGACTGGCATCCCGTGCAGGGTGTCCCACATCCCTGTGCCCTGCGATGGACTGGCCTCCCGTCCAGGGTGTCCACAAGCCCCGTGCCCTGCAAAGGACCGGAATCCCATCCAGGCTGTCCCTCAGCCCTGTGCCCTGCGATGGACTGGCATCCCATCCAGGCTGTACCCTGTGCCTTGCGATGGACTGGTATCCCGTCCAGGCTGTAACCCAGCCCTGTGCCCTGCGATGCACTGGCATCCCTTCCAGGCTGTACCCTGTGCCCTGTGATGGACTGGCATCCCGTCCTGGGTGTCCCCTAACCCCGCGCCCTGTGATGGACTGGCATCCTGTCCAGGCTGTACCCCAGACCTGTGCCCTGCGATGGACTGGCATCCCATCCAGGGTGTCCCCCAGCACTGTACCCTGTGACGGACTGGCATCCCATCCAGGGTGTCCCCCAGCCCTGTGCCATGCGATGGACTGGCATCCCATCCAGGGTGTCCCCCAGCCCTGTGCCCTGCGATGGACTGGCATCCCATCCAGGCTGTACCCCAGCCCTGTGCCCAGTGATGGACTGGCATCCCATCCAGGTTGTTACCCAGCACCGTGCCCTGCGATGGACTGGCATCCCGTCCAGGTTGTACCCCAGCACCCTGCCCTGCGATGGACTGGCATCCCGTCCAGGGTGTCCCTCAGCCCTGTGCCCTGCGATGGACTGGCATCCCTTCCAGGCTGTTCCCAGTGCCCTGTGATGGACTGGTATCCCGTCCAGGCTGTACCCCAGCCCTGTGCCCTGTGATAGACTGGCATCCCGTGCAGGGTGTCCCACAGCCCTGTGCCCTGCGATGGAATGGCATCCCATCCAGGTTGTACCCCAGCCCTGTGCCCTGTGATGGACTGGCATCCCGTGCAGGGTGTCCCACAGCCCTGTGCCCTGCGATGGACTGGCATCCCATCAAGGCTGTACCCCAGCCCAGTGCCCTGCGATTAACTGGCATCCCGTCCAGGGTGTCCCTCAGCCCTGTGCCCTGCAATGGACTGGCATCCCTTCCAGGCTGTACCCTGTGCCCTGTGATGGACTGGCATCCCGTCCAGGGTGTCCCCCAGCCCCGCGCCCTGTGATGGACTGTCATCCTGTCCAGGCTGTACCCCAGCCCTGTGCCCTGCGATGGACTGGTATCCCATCCAGGCTGTTCCCAGTGCCCAGTGATGGACTGGCATCGCGTCCAGGCTGTACCTCAGCCCCATGCCCTGTAATGGACTGGCATCCCATCCAGGCTGAACCCTCTGCCCTGTGATGGACGGGCATCCCATCTAAGCTGTACCCCAGCCCAGTGCCCTGTCATGGACATGCATCCCGTCCAGGGTGTCCCCCAGCCCTGTGCGCTGTGATGGACTGGCATCCCATCCAGGGTGTACCCCAGCCCCTTGCCCTGTGATGGACTGGCAACCCATCCAGGGAGTCCCCCAGCCCTGTGCCCTGCGATGGACAGGCATCCCGTCCAGGCTGTACCTCAGCCCTGTGCCCTGCGATGGACTGGCATCCTGTCCAGGCTGTACCCCAGACCTCTGCCCTGCGATGGACTGGCATCCCATCCAGGGTGTCCCCCAGCCCTGTACCCTGTGATGGACTGGCATCCCATCCAGGGTGTCCCCCAGCCCTGTGCCATGCGATGGACTGGCATCCCATCCAGGGTGTCCCCCAGCCCTGTGCCCTGCGATGGACCTGGCATCCAATCCAGGCTGTACCCCAGCCCTGTGCCCTGTGATGGACTGGCATCCCATCCAGGTTGTTACCCAGCACCGTGCCCTGCGATGGACTGGCATCCCGTCCAGGTTGTACCCCAGCACCCTGCCCTGCGATTGACTGGCATCCCGTCCAGGGTGTCCCTCAGCCCTGAGCCCTGCGATGGACTGGCATCCCTTCCAGGCTGTACCCTGTGCCCTCTGATGGACTGGCATCCCGTCCAGGGTGTCCCCCAACCCCGCGCCCTTTGATGGACTGGCATCCTGTCCAGGCTGTACCCCAGACCTGTGCCCTGCGATGACTGGCATCCCATCCAGGCTGTTCCCAGTGCCCTGTGATGGACTGGCATCCCGTCCAGGCTGTACCCAGCCCTGTGCCCTGTGATAGACTGGCATCCCGTGCAGGGTGTCCCACAGCCCAGTGCCCTGCGATGGACTGGCATCCCATCCAGGTTGTACCCCAGCCCTGTGCCCTGTGATGGACTGGCATCCCGTGCAGGGTGTCCCACAGCCCTGTGCCCTGCGATGGACTGGCATCCCATCAAGGCTGTACCCCAGCCCAGTGCCCTGCGATGGACTGGCATCCCGTCCAGGGTGTCCCTCAGCCCTCTGCCCTGCAATGGACTGGCATCCCTTCCAGGCTGTACCCTGTACCCTGTGATGGACTGGCATCCCGTCCAGGATGTCCCCCAGCCCCGCGCCCTGTGATGGACTGTCATCCTGTCCAGGCTGTACCCCAGCCCTGTGCCCTGCGATGGACTGGTATCCCATCCAGGCTGTTCCCAGTGCCCTGTGATGGATTGGCATCACGTCCAGGGCTGTACCTCAGCCCCATGCCCTGTAATGGACTGGCATCCCATCCAGGCTGAACCCTCTGCCCTGTGATGGACGGGCATCCCATCTAAGCTGTACCCCAGCCCAGTGCCCTGTCATGGACATGCATCCCGTCCAGGGTGTCCCCCAGCCCTGTGCGCTGTGATGGACTGGCATCCCATCCAGGGTGTACCCCAGCCCCGTGCCCTATGATGGACTGGCAACCCGTCCAGGGAGTCCCCCAGCCCTGTGCCCTGCGATGGACAGGCATCCCGTCCAGGCTGTACCTCAGCCCTGTGCCCTGCGATGGACTGGCATCTCATCCAGGCTGTACCCCAGCCCTGTGCCATGTGATGGACTGGCATCCCGTGCAGGGTGTCCCACAGCCCTGTGCCTTGCGATGGATTGGCATCCCGTCCAGGATGTATCCCAGCCCTGTGCCCTGCGATGGACTGGTATCGCGTCCAGGCTGTACCTCAGCCCCATGCCCTGTAATGGACTGGCATCCCATCCAGGCTGAACCCTCTGCCCTGTGATGGACGGGCATCCCATCTAAGCTGTACCCCAGCCCAGTGCCCTGTCATGGACATGCATCCCGTCCAGGGTGTCCCCCAGCCCTGTGCGCTGTGATGGACTGGCATCCCATCCAGGGTGTACCCTGTGCCCTGTGATGCACTGGCATCCCGTCCAGGGTGTCCCCCAGCCCTGTGCCCTGTGATGGACTGGCATCCCGTCCAGGGTGTCACCCAGCCCTGTGCCCTGCGATGGACAGGCATCCCGTACAGGCTGTACCCCAGCCCTGTGCCCTGCGATGGACTGGCATCCCATCCAGGCTGTACCCTGTGCCTTGCGATGGACTGGTATCCCGTCCAGGGTGTCCCCCAGCCCCGTGCCCTGCGATGGACCGGAATCCCATCCAGGCTGTCCCTCAGCCCTGTGCCCTGTGATGGACTTGTATTCCATCCAGGCTGTACCCCAGCCCTGTGCCCTGTGATGGACTGGCAACCCGTGCAGGGTGTCCCACATCCCTGTGCCCTGCGATGGACTGGCCTCCCGTCCAGGGTGTCCCCAAGCCCTGTGCCCTGCAAAGGACCGGAATCCCATCCAGGCTGTCCCTCAGCCCTGTGCCCTGCGATGGACTGGCATCCCATCCAGGCTGTACCCTGTGCCTTGCGATGGACTGGTATCCCGTCCAGGCTGTAACCCAGCCCTGTGCCCTGCGATGCACTGGCATCCCTTCCAGGCTGTACCCTGTGCCCTGTGATGGACTGGCATCCCGTCCAGGGTGTCCCCTAACCCCGCGCCCTGTGATGGACTGGCATCCTGTCCAGGCTGTACCCCAGACCTGTGCCCTGCGATGACTGGCATCCCATCCAGGGTGTCCCCCAGCCCTGTACCCTGTGACGGACTGGCATCCCATCCAGGGTGTCCCCCAGCCCTGTGCCATGCGATGGACTGGCATCCCATCCAGGGTGTCCCCCAGCCCTGTGCCCTGCGATGGACTGGCATCCCATCCAGGCTGTAACCCCAGCCCTGTGCCCAGTGATGGACTGGCATCCCATCCAGGTTATTACCCAGCACCGTGCCCTGCGATGGACTGGCATCCCGTCCAGGTTGTTCCCCAGCACCCTGCCCTGCGATGGACTTGCATCCCGTCCAGGGTGTCCCTCAGCCCTGTGCCCTGCGATGGACTGGCATCCCTTCCAGGCTGTACCCTGTGCCCTCTGATGGACTGGCATCCCGTCCAGGGTGTCCCCCAACCCCGCGCCCTGTGATAGACTGGCATCCTGTCCAGGCTGTACCCCAGACCTGTGCCCTGCGATGGACTGGCATCCCATCCAGGCTGTTCCCAGTGCCCTGTGATGGACTGGCATCCCGTCCAGGCTGTACCCCAGCCCTGTGCCCTGTGATAGACTGGCATCCCGTGCAGGGTGTCCCACAGCCCTGTGCCCTGCGATGGAAATTGCATCCCATCCAGGTTGTACCCCAGCCCTGTGCCCTGTGATGGACTGGCATCCCGTGCAGGGTGTCCCACAGCCCTGTGCCCTGCGATGGACTGGCATCCCATCAAGGCTGTACCCCAGCCCAGTGCCCTGCGATGGACTGGCATCCCGTCCAGGGTGTCCCTCAGCCCTGTGCCCTGCAATGGACTGGCATCCCTTCCAGGCTGTACCCTGTGCCCTGTGATGGACTGGCATCCCGTCCAGGGTGTCCCCCAGCCCCGCGCCCTGTGATGGACTGTCATCCTGTCCAGGCTGTACCCCAGCCCTGTGCCCTGCGATGGACTGGTATCCCATCCAGGCTGTTCCCAGTGCCCTGTGATGGACTGGCATCGCGTCCAGGCTGTACCTCAGCCCCATGCCCTGTAATGGACTGGCATCCCATCCAGGCTGAACCCTCTGCCCTGTGATGGACGGGCATCCCATCTAAGCTGTACCCCAGCCCAGTGCCCTGTCATGGACATGCATCCCGTCCAGGTGTCCCCCAGCCCTGTGCGCTGTGATGGACTGGCATCCCATCCAGGGTGTACCCCAGCCCCGTGCCCTGTGATGGACTGGCAACCCATCCAGGGAGTCCCCCAGCCCTGTGCCCCTGCGATGGACAGGCATCCCGTCCAGGCTGTACCTCAGCCCTGTGCCCTGCGATGGACTGGCATCCTGTCCAGGCTGTACCCCAGACCTCTGCCCTGCGATGGACTGGCATCCCATCCAGGGTGTCCCCCCAGCCCTCTACCCTGTGATGGACTGGCATCCCATCCAGGGTGTCCCCCAGCCCTGTGCCATGCGATGGACTGGCATCCCATCCAGGGTGTCCCCCAGCCCTGTGCCCTGCGATGGACTGGCATCCAATCCAGGCTGTACCCCAGCCCTGTGCCCTGTGATGGACTGGCATCCCATCCAGGTTGTTACCCAGCACCGTGCCCTGCGATGGACTGGCATCCCGTCCAGGTTGTACCCCAGCACCCTGCCCTACGATTGACTGGCATCCCGTCCAGGGTGTCCCTCAGCCCTGAGCCCTGCGATGGACTGGCATCCCTTCCAGGCTGTACCCTGTGCCCTCTGATGGACTGGCATCCCGTCCAGGGTGTCCCCCCAACCCCGCGCCCTGTGATGGACTGGCATCCTGTCCAGGCTGTACCCCAGACCTGTGCCCTGCGATGGACTGGCATCCCATCCAGGCTGTTCCCAGTGCCCTGTGATGGACTGGCATCCCGTCCAGGCTGTACCCCAGCCCTGTGCCCTGTGATAGACTGGCATCCCGTGCAGGGTGTCCCACAGCCCAGTGCCCTGCGATGGACTGGCATCCCATTCAGGTTGTACCCCAGCCCTGTGCCCTGTGATGGACTGGCATCCCGTGCAGGGTGTCCCACAGCCCTGTGCCCTGCGATGGACTGGCATCCCATCAAGGCTGTACCACAGCCCAGTGCCCTGCGATGGACTGGCATCCCGTCCAGGGTGTCCCTCAGCCCTCTGCCCTGCAATGGACTGGCATCCCTTCCAGGCTGTACCCTGTGCCCTGTGATGGACTGGCATCCCGTCCAGGAATGTCCCCCAGCCCCGCGCCCTGTGATGGACTGTCATCCTGTCCAGGCTGTACCCCAGCCCTGTGCCCTGCGATGGACTGGTATCCCATCCAGGCTGTTCCCAGTGCCCTGTGATGGACTGGCATCGCGTCCAGGCTGTACCTCAGCCCCATGCCCTGTAATGGACTGGCATCCCATCCAGGCTGAACCCTCTGCCCTGTGATGGACGGGCATCTCATCTAAGCTGTACCCCAGCCCAGTGCCCTGTCATGGACATGCATCCCGTCCAGAGTGTCCCCCAGCCCTGTGCGCTGTGATGGACTGGCATCCCATCCAGGGTGTACCCCAGCCCCGTGCCCTATGATGGACTGGCAACCCGTCCAGGGAGTCCCCCAGCCCTGTGCCCTGCGATGGACAGGCATCCCGTCCAGGCTGTACCTCAGCCCTGTGCCCTGCGATGGACTGGCATCCCATCCAGGCTGTACCCCAGCCCTGTGCCATGTGATGGACTGGCATCCCGTGCAGGGTGTCCCACAGCCCTGTGCCTTGCGATGGATTGGCATCCCGTCCAGGTTGTATCCCAGCCCTCTGCCCTGCGATGGACTGGGCATCCCATCCAGGGTGTCCCCCAGCCCCGTGCCCTGTGATGGACTGGCATTCCATCCAGGCTGTACCCTGTGCCCTGTGATGCACTGGCATCCCGTCCAGGGTGTCCCCCAGACCTGTGCCTTGTGATGGACTGGCATCCCGTCCAGGGTGTCACCCAGCCCTGTGCCCTGCCCATGGACAGGCATCCCGTCCAGGCTGTACCCCAGCCCTGTGCCCTGCGATGGACTGGCATCCCATCCAGGCTGTATCCCAGCCCTGTGCCCTGCGATGGACTGGCCTCCCATCCAGGGTGTCCCCCAGCCCCGTGCCCTGCGATGGACCGGAATCCCATCCAGGCTGTCCCCCAGCCTCGTGCCCTGCGATGGACCGGAATCCCATCCAGGCTGTCCCTCAGCCCTGTGCCCTGCGATGGACTGGCATCCCATCCAGGCTGTACCCTGTGCCTTGCGATGGACTGGCATCGCATCCAGGCTGTACCCCAGCCCTGTGCCCTGTGATGGACTGGCATCCCGTGCAGGGTGTCCCACAGCCCTGTGCCCTGCGATGGACTGGCCTCCCGTCCAGGGTGTCCCACAGCCCTGTGCCTTGCGATGTATTGGCATCCCGTCCAGGATGTATCCCAGCCCTCTGCCCTGCGATGGACTGGCATCCCATCCAGGGTGTCCCCCAGCCCCGTGCCCTGTGATGGACTGGCATTCCATCCAGGCTGTACCCTGTGCCCTGGTGATGCACTGGCATCCCGTCCAGGGTGTCCCCCAGCCCCGTGCCCTGTGATGGACTGGAAACCCGTCCAGGGAGTCTCCCAGCCCTGTGCCCTGCGATGGACAGGCATCCCGTCCAGGCTGTACCTCAGCCCTGTGCCCTGCGATGGACTGGCATCCCGTGCAGGGTGTCCCACAGCCCAGTGCCCTGCGATGGACTGGCATCCCATCCAGGTTGTACCCCAGCCCTGTGCCCTGTGATGGACTGGCATCCCGTGCAGGGTGTCCCACAGCCCTGTGCCCTGCGATGGACTGGCATCCCATCAAGGCTGTACCCCAGCCCAGTGCCCTGCGATGGACTGGCATCCCGTCCAGGGTGTCCCTCAGCCCTGTGCCCTGCGATGGACTGGCATCCCATCAAGGCTGCACCCCAGCCCAGTGCCCTGCGATGGACTGGCATCCCGTCCAGGGTGTCCCTCAGCCCTGTGCCCTGCAATGGACTGGCATCCCTTCCAGGCTGTACCCTGTGCCCTGTGATGGACTGGCATCCCGTCCAGTATGTCCCCCAGCCCCGCGCCCTGCGATGGACTGGCATCCCGTCCAGGGTGTACCCTGTGCCTTGCGATGGACTGGTATCCCGTCCAGGCTGTAACCCAGCCCTGTGCCCTGCGATGCACTGGCATCCCTTCCAGGCTGTACCCTGTGCCCTGTGATGGACTGGCATCCCGTCCAGGGTGTCCCCTAACCCCGCGCCCTGTGATGGACTGGCATCCTGTCCAGGCTGTACCCCAGACCTGTGCCCTGCGATGGACTGGCATCCCATCCAGGGTGTCCCCAAGCCCTGTACCCTGTGATGGACTGGCATCCCATCCAGGGTGTCCCCCAGCCCTGTGCCATGCGATGAACTGGCATCCCATCCAGGCTGTTCCCAGTGCCCTGTGATGGACTGGCATCCCGTCCAGCTGTACCCCAGCCCTGTGCCCTGTGATAGACTGGCATCCCATGCAGGGTGTCCCACAGCCCTGTGCCCTGCGATGGACTGGCATCCCATCCAGGTTGTACCCCAGCCCTGTGCCCTGTGATGGACTGGCATCCCGTCCAGGGTGTCCCTCTGCCCTGTGCCCTGTGATGGACTTTGCATTCCATCCAGGCTGTACCCCAGCCCTGTGATGGACTGGCATCCCGTCAGGGTGTCCCCCAGCCCCGCGCCCTGTGATGGACTGTCATCCTGTCCAGGCTGTACCCCAGCCCTGTGCCCTGCGATGGACTGGTATCCCATCCAGCTGTTCCCAGTTCCCTGTGATGGACTGGCATCGCGTCCAGGCTGTACCTCAGCCCCATGCCCTGTAATGGACTGGCATCCCATCCAGGCTGAACCCTCTGCCCTGTGATGGACGGGCATCCCATCTAAGCTGTACCCCAGCCCAGTGCCCTGTCATGGACATGCATCCCGTCCAGGGTGTCCCCAGCCCTGTGCGCTGTGATGGACTGGCATCCCATCCAGGGTGTACCCTGTGCCCTGTGATGCACTGGCATCCCGTCCAGGGTGTCCCCCAGCCCTGTGCCCTGTGATGGACTGGCATCCCGTCCAGGGTGTCACCCAGCCCTGTGCCCTGCGATGGACAGGCATCCCGTCCAGGCTGTACCCCAGCCCTGTGCCCTGCGATGGACTGGCATCCCATCCAGGCTGTACCCTGTGCCTTGCGATGGACTGGTATCCCGTCCAGGGTGTCCCCCAGCCCCGTGCCCTGCGATGGACCGGAATCCCATCCAGGCTGTCCCTCAGCCCCTGTGCCCTGTGATGGACTTGCATTCCATCCAGGCTGTACCCCAGCCCTGTGCCCTGTGATGGACTGGCATCCCGTGCAGGGTGTCCCACATCCCTGTGCCCTGCGATGGACCTGGCCTCCCGTCCAGGGTGTCCCCAAGCCCCGTGCCCTGCAAAGGACCGGAATCCCATCCAGGCTGTCCCTCAGCCCCTGTGCCCTGCGATGGACTGGCATCCCATCCAGGCTGTACCCTGTGCCTTGCGATGGACTGGTATCCCGTCCAGGCTGTAACCCAGCCCTGTGCCCTGCGATGCACTGGCATCCCTTCCAGGCTGTACCCTGTGCCCTGTGATGGACTGGCATCCCGTCCAGGGTGTCCCCTAAACCCCGCGCCCTGTGATGGACTGGCATCCTGTCCAGGCGACCTGTGCCCTGAGATGGACTGGCATCCCATCCAGGGTGTCCCCCAGCCCTGTACCCTGTGACGGACTGGCATCCCATCCAGGGTGTCCCCCAGTCCTGTGCCATGCGATGGACTGGCATCCCATCCAGGGTGTCCCCCAGCCCTGTGCCCTGCGATGGACTGGCATCCCATCCAGGCTGTACCCCAGCCCTGTGCCCAGTGATGGACTGGCATCCCATCCAGGTTGTTACCCAGCACCGTGCCCTGCGATGGACTGGCATCCCGTCCAGGTTGTACCCCAGCACCCTGCCCTGCGATAGACTGGCATCCCGTCCAGGGTGTCCTCAGCCCTGTGCCCTGCGATGGACTGGCATCCCTTCCAGGCTGTACCCTGTGCCCTCTGATGGACTGGCATCCCGTCCAGGGTGTCCCCCAACCCCGCGCCCTGTGATAGACTGGCATCCTGTCCAGGCTGTACCCCAGACCTGTGCCCTGCGATGGACTGGCATCCCATCCAGGCTGTTCCCAGTGCCCTGTGATGGACTGGCATCCCGTCCAGGCTGTACCCCAGCCCTGTGCCCCTGTGATAGACTGGCATCCCGTGCAGGGTGTCCCACAGCCCTGTGCCCTGCGATGGAATGGCATCCCATCCAGGTTGTACCCCAGCCCTGTGCCCTGTGATGGACTGGCATCCCGTGCAGGGTGTCCCACAGCCCTGTGCCCTGCGATGGACTGGCATCCCATCAAGGCTGTACCCCAGCCCAGTGCCCTGCGATGAACTGGCATCCCGTCCAGGGTGTCCCTCAGCCCTGTGCCCTGCAATGGACTGGCATCCCTTCCAGGCTGTACCCTGTGCCCTGTGATGGACCTGGCATCCCGTCCAGGGTGTCCCCCAGCCCCGCGCCCTGTGATGGACTGTCATCCTGTCCAGGCTGTACCCCAGCCCTGTGCCCTGCGATGGACTGGTATCCCATCCAGGCTGTTCCCAGTGCCCTGTGATGGACTGGCATCGCGTCCAGGCTGTACCTCAGCCCCATGCCCTGTAATGGACTGGCATCCCATCCAGGCTGAACCCTCTGCCCTGTGATGGACGGGCATCCCATCTAAGCTGTACCCCAGCCCAGTGCCCTGTCATGGACATGCATCCCGTCCAGGGTGTCCCCCAGCCCTGTGCGCTGTGATGGACTGGCATCCCATCCAGGGTGTACCCTGTGCCTGTGATGCACTGGCATCCCGTCCAGGGTGTCCCCCAGCCCTGTGCCCTGTGATGGACTGGCATCCCGTCCAGGGTGTCACCCAGCCCTGTGCCCTGCGATGGACAGGCATCCCGTCCAGGCTGTACCCCAGCCCTGTGCCCTGCGATGGACTGGCATCCCATCCAGGCTGTACCCTGTGCCTTGCGATGGACCGGTATCCCGTCCAGGGTGTCCCCCAGCCCCGTGCCCTGCGATGGACCGGAATCCCATCCAGGCTGTCCCTCAGCCCTGTGCCCTGTGATGGACTTGCATTCCATCCAGGCTGTACCCCAGCCCTGTGCCCTGTGATGGACTGGCATCCGTGCAGGGTGTCCCACATCCCTGTGCCCTGCGATGGACTGGCCTCCCGTCCAGGGTGTCCCCAAGCCCCGTGCCCTGCAAAGGACCGGAATCCCATCCAGGCTGTCCCTCAGCCCTGTGCCCTGCGATGGACTGGCATCCCATCCAGGCTGTACCCTGTGCCTTGCGATGGACTGGTATCCCGTCCAGGCTGTAACCCAGCCCTGTGCCCTGCGATGCACTGGCATCCCTTCTAGGCTGTACCCTGTGCCCTGTGATGGACTGGCATCCCGTCCAGGGTGTCCCCTAACCCCGCGCCCTGTGATGGACTGGCATCCTGTCCAGGCTGTACCCCAGACCTGTGCCCTGAGATGGACTGGCATCCCATCCAGGGTGTCCCCCAGCCCTGTACCCTGTGACGGACTGGCATCCCATCCAGGGTGTCCCCCAGTCCTGTGCCATGCGATGGACTGGCATCCATCCAGGGTGTCCCCCAGCCCTGTGCCCTGCGATGGACTGGCATCCCATCCAGGCTGTACCCCAGCCTGTGCCCAGTGATGGACTGGCATCCCATCCAGGTTGTTACCCAGCACCGTGCCCTGCGATGGACTGGCATCCCGTCCAGGTTGTACCCCAGCACCCTGCCCTGCGATAGACTGGCATCCCGTCCAGGGTGTCCCTCAGCCCTGTGCCCTGCGATGGACTGGCTCCCTTCCAGGCTGTACCCTGTGCCCTCTGATGGACTGGCATCCCGTCCAGGGTGTCCCCCAACCCCGCGCCCTGTGATAGACTGGCATCCTGTCCAGGCTGTACCCCAGACCTGTGCCCTGCGATGGACTGGCATCCCATCCAGGCTGTTCCAGTGCCCTGTGAATGGACTGGCATCCCGTCCAGGCTGTACCCCAGCCCTGTGCCCTGTGATAGACTGGCATCCCGTGCAGGGTGTCCCACAGCCCTGTGCCCTGCGATGGAATGGCATCCCATCCAGGTTGTACCCCAGCCCTGTGCCCTGTGATGGACTGGCATCCCGTGCAGGGTGTCCCACAGCCCTGTGCCCTGCGATGGACTGGCATCCCATCAAGGCTGTACCCCAGCCCAGTGCCCTGCGATGAACTGGCATCCCGTCCAGGGTGTCCCTCAGCCCTGTGCCCTGCAATGGACTGGCATCCCTTCCAGGCTGTACCCTGTGCCCTTGTGATGGACTGGCATCCCGTCCAGGGTGTCCCCCAGCCCCCGCGCCCTGTGATGGACTGTCATCCTGTCCAGGCTGTACCCCAGCCCTGTGCCCTGCGATGGACTGGTATCCCATCCAGGCTGTTCCCAGTGCCCTGTGATGGACTGGCATCGCGTCCAGGCTGTACCTCAGCCCCATGCCCTGTAATGGACTGGCATCCCATCCAGGCTGAACCCTCTGCCCTGTGATGGACGGGCAATCCCATCTAAGCTGTACCCCAGCCCAGTGCCCTATCATGGACATGCATCCCGTCCCAGGGTGTCCCCCAGCCCTGTGCGCTGTGATGGACTGGCATCCCATCCAGGGAGTCCCCCAGCCCTGTGCCCTGCGATGGACAGGCATCCCGTCCAGGCTGTACCTCAGCCCTGTGCCCTGCGATGGACTGGCATCCTGTCCAGGCTGTACCCCAGACCTCTGCCCTGCGATGGACTGGCATCCCATCCAGGGTGTCCCCCAGCCCTCTACCCTGTGATGGACTGGCATCCCATCCAGGGTGTCCCCCAGCCCTGTGCCATGCGATGGACTGGCATCCCATCCAGGGTGTCCCCCAGCCCTGTGCCCTGCGATGGACTGGCATCCAATCCAGGCTGTACCCCAGCCCTGTGCCCTGTGATGGACTGGCATCCCATCCAGGTTGTTACCCAGCACCGTGCCCTGCGATGGACTGGCATCCCGTCCAGGTTGTACCCCAGCACCCTGCCCTACGATTGACTGGCATCCCGTCCAGGGTGTCCCTCAGCCCTGAGCCCTGCGATGGACCTGGCATCCCTTCCAGGCTGTACCCTGTGCCCTCTGATGGACTGGCATCCCGTCCAGGGTGTCCCCCAACCCCGCGCCCTGTGATGGACTGGCATCCTGTCCAGGCTGTACCCCAGACCTGTGCCCTGCGATGGACTGGTATCCCATCCAGGCTGTTCCCAGTGCCCTGTGATGGACTGGCATCCCGTCCAGGCTGTACCCCAGCCCTGTGCCCTGTGATAGACTGGCATCCCGTGCAGGGTGTCCCACAGCCCAGTGCCCTACGATGGACTGGCATCCCATTCAGGTTGTACCCCAGCCCTGTGCCCTGTGATGGACTGGCATCCCGTGCAGGGTGTCCCACAGCCCTGTGCCCTGCGATGGACTGGCATCCATCAAGGCTGTACCACAGCCCAGTGCCCTGCGATGGACTGGCATCCCGTCCAGGGTGTCCCTCAGCCCTCTGCCCTGCAATGGACTGGCATCCCTTCCAGGCTGTACCCTGTGCCCTGTGATGGACTGGCATCCCGTCCAGGATGTCCCCCAGCCCCGCGCCCTGTGATGGACTGTCATCCTGTCCAGGCTGTACCCCAGCCCTGTGCCCTGCGATGGACTGGTATCCCATCCAGGCTGTTCCCAGTGCCCTGTGATGGACTGGCATCGCGTCCAGGCTGTACCTCAGCCCCATGCCCTGTAATGGACTGGCATCCCATCCAGGCTGAACCCTCTGCCCTGTGATGGACGGGCATCTCATCTAAGCTGTACCCCAGCCCAGTGCCCTGTCATGGACATGCATCCCGTCCAGGGTGTCCCCCAGCCCTGTGCGCTGTGATGGACTGGCATCCCATCCAGGGTGTACCCCAGCCCCGTGCCCTATGATGGACTGGCAACCCGTCCAGGGAGTCCCCCAGCCTTGTGCCCTGCGATGGACAGGCATCCCGTCCAGGCTGTACCTCAGCCCTGTGCCCTGCGATGGACTGGCATCCCATCCAGGCTGTACCCCAGCCCTGTGCCATGTGATGGACTGGCATCCCGTGCAGGGTGTCCCACAGCCCTGTGCCTTGCGATGGATTGGCATCCCGTCCAGGTTGTATCCCAGCCCTCTGCCCTGCGATGGACTGGCATCCCATCCAGGGTGTCCCCCAGCCCCGTGCCCTGTGATGGACTGGCATTCCATCCAGGCTGTACCCTGTGCCCTGTGATGCACTGGCATCCCGTCCAGGGTGTCCCCCAGACCTGTGCCCTGTGATGGACTGGCATCCCGTCCAGGGTGTCACCCAGCCCTGTGCCCTGCCATGGACAGGCATCCCGTCCAGGCTGTACCCCAGCCCTGTGCCCTGCGATGGACTGGCATCCCATCCAGGCTGTACCCCAGCCCTGTGCCCTGCGATGGACTGGCCTCCCATCCAGGGTGTCCCCCAGCCCCGTGCCCTGCGATGGACCGGAATCCCATCCAGGCTGTCCCCCAGCCTCGTGCCCTGCGATGGACCGGAATCCCATCCAGGCTGTCCCTCAGCCCTGTGACCTGCGATGGACTGGCATCCCATCCAGGCTGTACCCTGTGCCTTGCGATGGACTGGCATCGCATCCAGGCTGTACCCCAGCCCTGTGCCCTGTGATGGACTGGCATCCCGTGCAGGGTGTCCCCCAGCCCCGTGCCCTGTGATGGACTGGCATCGCATCCAGGCTGTAACCTGTGCCCTGTGATGCACTGGCATCCCGTCCAGGGTGTCCATCAGCCCTGTGCCCGATGATCGGCTGGCATCCCGGCCAGGCTGTACCCCTAGCCCTGTGCCCTGTGATGGAGTGGCATCCCATCCAGGGTGTCCCCCTGCCCTGTGCCCTGTGATGGACTGGCATCCCGTCCAGGGTGTCCCCCAGCCCCGTGCCCTGTGATGGACTGTCATCGCATCCAGGCTGTACCCTGTGCCCTGTGATGCACTGGCATCCCGTCCAGGGTGTCCATCAGCCCTGTGCCCGATGATGGGCTGGCATCCCGGCCAGGCTGTAACCCTAGCCCTTTGCCCTGTGATGGAGTGGCATCCCATCCAGGGTGTCCCCCTGCCCTGTGCCCTGTGATGGACTGGCATCCCGTACAGGCTGTACCCCAACCCTGTGCCCTACGTTGGACTGGTGTCCCGTCCAGGCTGTACCCCAGCCCTGTGCCCTGCGATGTACTGGCATCCCGTCCAGGGTGTCCCCCAGCCCCGTGCCCTGTGATGGACTGGCATCCCATCCAGGCTGTACCCTGTGCCCTGTGATGCACTGGTATCCCGTCCAGGGTGTCCATCAGCCCTGTGCCCTATGATGGGCTGGCATCCCGGCCAGGGTG